>NC_091282.1:950078261-950402259 GCF_032444005.1 Ranitomeya imitator | reverse complement strand
GTGAGAGGTCGAGGTTATGCACTGTGCATGCCCATGGTTCCAAGGCCCGCAGTGGGATTACGTTAGATGAGACTGCGAGGTGGGATCTGGAGCAGCGTGGACGCACAGGCACTGACAGCCTGACACCAAATTAATGTCAGAAGACAGGCAGCGCTAATTGGGCATGGCCAAGGGCTAACAGAACAGCGCAGGCTCCGTGGCAGCTTAAAACAACGCTGAGGAGGCAGCGCACGGCATCAAGGGGATAGGAATGACAGCTGTGCTGTGTCCCATTACGAAGGAAATTCGCACCTCCGGAACGGTTTAACGGTATAAAGGGACACATTTTTAGTGTTTACTTCGGTGTTTGCAAGGAGCATAATTAAAAGAGCAACCTTTTCCTTTTGCATCCTTAGTGCTGCACAACATGGCTCTTTCAGCTACAAACGTCTTGGGGGGGGGGGGTTAAAGGTTTCCTTTCAACTTGCTCCAATCAGGCTTCGGCCTACACTCTGTTCCTCTGCTCCTCCTGCTGTCCCTGGGCTCTAACACCGCCAGTTGGTGCCTGGAAGTGCTGTGTGCACAGTCAACAGTCGCTCCTCTGTTATTGGGGTTCAGTAACGTCAGCTGATCCCCAGCTGTGTGTGCGGCAATACCTCCAATCTGCTCCTCCTGCTGTCCCCTGGGCTCTAACACCGCCAGTTGGTGCCTGGAAGTGCTGTGTGCACAGTCAACAGTCGCTCCTCTGTTATTGGGGTTCAGTAACGTCAGCTGATCCCCAGCTGTGTATCCGGCAACGTGTCATGCGACCGCCACGCTGGCACAACTAAAATGTAAGGGGACCTGTCCCCCCCCCCCCCTAGGCGTTTGTTACTGAAAGAGCCACCATGTGCAGCACTAATACTGCACAAGGAAAGGTCGCTCTTGAAATTATGCTCCTTGCAAACGCTGAACTACACACTCATGTAATGTGTCCCCTCACACCGTCCAACCGTCCCGGAGGTGGGACTTTCCTTTGTAATGTGACACCTTTGTAATGTGACACAGCACAGCCGTCATTGCTACCCCCTTGGCACCGTGCGCTGCCTCCTTAGCGTTGTTTGATTCCGTCATGGACCCTGCGCTGTTATGTTATCCTTGGCCATGCACAGTTTGCGCTGCCCGTCCTCTGACATCATTTGTTGTCGTCCTGGCTGCGCCTGTGCGTCCACGCTGCCCGAAATCACACCTCGCAGTGTCGTCTAATGTGATCCACAGTGGCCTGGTATCCATGGCCATGCGCAGTGCATATACTAGCCTCTCACTCCCCTTCTTCACGCTTCTTCAGACTAGGCGGCGTCAGCTGATCCCTAATAGCATGCCACGGCCGTGACGCCGCACAGTCTGAAGAAGCAGGAAGGAGGTGAGTGAGAGGCGATGATATGCACTGCGCATGCCCATGGATCCCTGGCCCGCAGTGGGACTACATTAGATGACACTGCAAGGTTGGATCTCGGGCAGCTTGGACGCACAGGCACTGCCAGCCTGACACCTACATGATGTCAGAAGACGGGCACCGCTAACTGTGCATGGCCAAGGGATAACATTACAGTGCGGGCTCCGTGACAGAACCAAACAACGTTGAGGAGGTGGTGCCCGGCACCAAGGGGGTTGGAATGACGGCTGTGCTGTGTCACATTACAAAGGAAAGTCCCACTTCCGGATGGTTTGACGGTGTGAGGGGACACATTATATGAGTGTGTACTTCAGCGTTTGCAAGGAGCATAATTTTCGGAGCCACCATTTTCCATGTGCAGTATTACTGCTGTACAAGATGGCTCTTTCAGCAACAAATGCCTGGGGGGGGGGTTAAAGGTTCCCTTTCAACTTGCTCCACTGCAGGCTTCGGCCTACACTCTGCTCCTCTTGATTCCCTGGGTTTCAACACTGTCAGTTGCCACCTGAAGTGTTGTCTACACAGAAAAAAACACTAGGTGATGTGTCAGTGGGGTTCAGCACCGCCAGCTGTTCCCCTGCTGTGTAGTCGGCAACGTGTCCAGCACAAGCCACGCTGGCACAACAGAACAAAAGCTGCCACCAGTGCAGGCTTCGGCCTACACTCTGCTCCTCTCCTCCTCCTGCTGACCCTGGGCTCAAACACCGCTAGTTTTTGCCCGGAAGTGCTAGCTGCACAGAGAAAAACACCAGCCAATGTGTTAGTGGGGTTCAGCAACGCCAGCTGTTCCCCTGCTGTGTAGCCGGCAACGTGACCTGCAAACGCCATGCAGGCACAGGAACTGAAATTAAAAGGAACCTGGCCCCACCCCCCCAGGTGTTTCTATGTATAACAGCCACCTAGTACAGCAGTACTGCTGCATTTGTACAAGGTGGCTGACTTTTTCTCCTTGCCCACGTGGAACTCAACACGTACAAAATGTGTCTCATTGAGACCATTCCACTGTCCCTGAGGTGTGACTTTCCTTTGTAATGATACGCAGCACCCCCCTTGGTAGCGTTTCCCGTCTTTTGTCATCATGGTTAGCTGGCTGCGCCTGTGCATCCGCCCTGCTAGAAACAACGCCCCTCGTTGTCATATTTATTTTGTCAGCGAGGGTGTGGTTTATGGGCACGAGCAGTGCATATGTTCGCCTGTCTTAACTCATCTCCTTCCGCCTTCTTCAGACTGTGCGGCCTCCTGGCCGTGGTAGGCGATAAGGGATCAGCTGAGGCCGCCAGTCTGAGCAGGTGTAAGGACATGTGTAAGCGGCCAACCTATTTACTGCACAAGGCCACGAATCCCAGCCACGCAGTGTGATTTTTTGAAAACACACTGTGGGTCTGGGATTCATGTCCATCGCTAACCGCAACGGCCGACATGAAATGAGGTCAGAAGACAGGAAGCGCTCACAGCGCATGGCCAAGGGATCACAATAGCGCAGACTCCTGTACAGCAAATAACAACGCTCAGGAATCTGCGCCCAGTACCTAGGTGCAAATTTTTACACCTGTGCTGCGTCTCGTTAAAAAGACAAGTCACGCCTCCACAACTGTTTGACAGTATAATGGGCTAAATAGTGTACGTGTTTTAGTCAGCGTGTGCAAGGAGCAAAACAAATAGAGCAACCTTTTACTTGTGCAGCATTAATGCTGCACAAGGTGTGGCTCTTGTACCTTGCAACACCTGAGGGGGGGGTTAAAGGTAACCTTTGAAATTGGTTCAACTAGGCTTCGGCCTACACTCTGCTTCTCTACTCCTCCTGCTGACCCTGGGCTCAAACACCGCTAGTTTTTGCCCGGAAATGCTAGCTGCACAGAGAAAAACACCAGCCAATGTGTTAGTGGGGTTCAGCACCGCCAGCTGTTCCCCTGCTGTGTAGTCGGCAACGTGTCCAGCACAAGCCACGCTGGCACAACCGACCAAAAGCTGCCACCAGTGCAGGCTTCGGCCTACACTTTGCTCCTCTCCTCCTCCTGCTGACCCTGGGCTCAAACAACGCCAGTTTCTGCCCGGACATGCTAGCTGCACAGAGAAAAACACCAGCCAATGTGTTAGTGGGGTTCAGCACCGCCTGCTGTTCCCCCGCTGTGTAGCCGGCATCGTGTCCAGCACAAGCCACGCTGGCACAACCGACCAAAAGCTGCCACCAGTGCAGGCTTCGGCCTACACTTTGCTCCTCTCCTCCTCCTCCTGCTGACCCTGGGCTCTAACACCGCTAGTTTTTGCCCGGACATGCAATCTGCACAGAGAAAAACACCAGTCAATGTGTCAGTGGGGTTCAGCAACGCCAGCTGTTCCCCTGCTGTGTAGCTTGCAACGTGACCTGCAAACGCCACGCAGGCACATGAACTGAAATTGAAGGGAGCCTGCCCCCCACCCACAGGTGTTTCTATGTATATCAGCCACCTTGTACAGCAGTACTGCTGCATTTGTACGAGGTGGCTGACTGTTTCTCCTTGCCCACGTGGAACTCAACACGTACAAAATGTGTCTCATTAGAGACCATTACAATGTCCCTGAGGTGTGACTTTCCTTTGTAATGACACGCAGCACCACCCTTGTTAGCGCTGCCCGTCTTTTGACATCATTGGTTAGCTGGCTGCGCCTGTGCATCTCCCCTGCTCGAAACAACGGCCCTCGGTGTCTTATTTTTTTGGACAGCGAGGGTGTGATTGATGGGCATGTGCAGTGCATATGTTTGCCTGTGTTCACTCATCTCCTTCCGCCTTCTTCAGACTGGGTGTCCTCATGGCCGCGGCAGGCGATAAGGGATCAGATGAGGCCGCCCAGTCTGAAGCAGGTGTAAGGACATGTGTGAGCGGCAAACATATTTAGTGCACCAGGGCACGAATCCCAGCACCGCAGTGTGATTTTTTAAAAACACACTGTGGGTCTGGGATTCATGTCCATCGCTAACCGCAACGGCCGACATGAAATGAGGTCAGAAGACAGGAAGCGCTCACAGCGCATGGCCAAGGGATCACAATAGCGCAGACTCCTGTACAGCAAATAAGAACGCTCAGGAATCTGCGCCCAGTACCTAGGTGCAAATTTTGACACCTGTGCTCCGTCTCGTTAAAAAGACAAGTCACGCCTCCACAACTGTTTGACAGTATAATGGGCTAAATAGTGTACGTGTTTTAGTCAGCGTGTGCAAGGAGCAAAACAAATAGAGCAACCTTTTACTTGTGCAGCATTAATGCTGCACAAGGTGTGGCTCTTGTACCTTGCAACACCTGAGGGGGGGGTTAAAGGTAACCTTTGAAATTGGTTCAACTAGGCTTCGGCCTACACTCTGCTCCTCTACTCCTCCTGCTGACCCTGGGCTCAAACACCGCTAGTTTTTGCCCGGAAATGCTAGCTGCACAGAGAAAAACACCAGCCAATGTGTTAGTGGGGTTCAGCACCGCCAGCTGTTCCCCTGCTGTGTAGTCGGCAACGTGTCCAGCACAAGCCACGCTGGCACAACCGACCAAAAGCTGCCACCAGTGCAGGCTTCGGCCTACACTTTGCTCCTCTCCTCCTCCTGCTGACCCTGGGCTCAAACAACGCCAGTTTCTGCCCGGACATGCTAGCTGCACAGAGAAAAACACCAGCCAATGTGTTAGTGGGGTTCAGCAACGCCAGCTGTTCCCCTGCTGTGTAGCTTGCAACGTGACCTGCAAACGCCACGCAGGCACATGAACTGAAATTGAAGGGAGCCTGCCCCCCACCCACAGGTGTTTCTATGTATATCAGCCACCTTGTACAGCAGTACTGCTGCATTTGTACGAGGTGGCTGACTTTTTCTCCTTGCCCACGTGGAACTCAACACGTACAAAATGTGTCTCATTAGAGACCATTACAATGTCCCTGAGGTGTGACTTTCCTTTGTAATGACACGCAGCACCCCCATTGTTAGCGCTGCCCGTCTCCTGACATCATTGGTTGGCTGGCTGTGCCTGTGCGTCCCCCCTGCCCGACACAACGCCCCCCGTTGTCTCATATATTTTGACTGCGAGGGTGTGATTGATGGGCACGAGCAGTGCATATGTTCCCCTGTTTTCACTCCCCTCCTTCCGCCTTCTTCTGACTGTGCGGCCTCATGGCCGCGGCATGCGATAAGGGATCAGCTGAGGCCGCCCAGTCTGAAGCAGGTGTAAGGACATGTGTGAGCGGCGATCATATTTACTGCACAAGGCCACGAATCCCAGCACCGCAGTGTGACTTTAGGAAAAGCCACTGTGGGTCTGGGATTTATGGCCATCGTTAACCGCACCGGCCAACATGAAATGAGGTCATGAGACGGCCTGCACTAACAGGGTATTGCCAAGGGATAACACAAGAGCGCAGACTCCTGTACAGCAAATAACAACGCTCAGGAATCTGCGCCCAGTACCTAGGTGCAAATTTTGACACCTGTGCTGCGTCTCGTTAAAAAGACAAGTCACGCCTCCACAACTGTTTGACAGTATAATGGGCTAAATAGTGTACGTGTTTAATTCAGCGTGTGCAAGGAGCAAAATTAAATAGAGCAACCTTTGACTTGTGCATCATTAATGCTGTTCAAGGTGTGGCTCTTGTACCTTGCAACACCTGAGGGGGGGGTTAAAGGTAACCTTTGAAATTGGTTCAACTAGGCTTCGGCCTACACTCTGCTCCTCTACTCCTCCTGCTGACCCTGGGCTCAAACAACGCCAGTTTCTGCCCGGAAATGCTAGCTGCACAGAGAAAAACACCAGCCAATGTGTTAGTGGGGTTCAGCACCGCCAGCTGTTCCCCTGCTGTGTAGTCGGCAACGTGTCCAGCACAAGCCACGCTGGCACAACAGAACAAAAGCTGCCACCAGTGCAGGCTGCGGCCTACACTTTGCTCCTCTCCTCCTCCTCCTGCTGACCCTGGGCTCTAACACCGCTAGTTTTTGCCCGGACATGCAATCTGCACAGAGAAAAACACCAGTCAATGTGTCAGTGGGGTTCAGCAACGCCAGCTGTTCCCCTGCTGTGTAGCTTGCAACGTGACCTGCAAACGCCACGCAGGCACATGAACTGAAATTGAAGGGAGCCTGCCCCCCACCCACAGGTGTTTCTATGTATAACAGCCACCTTGTACAGCAGTACTGCTGCATTTGTACAAGGTGGCTGACTTTTTCTCCTTGCACACGTGGAACTCAACAAGTACAAAATGTGTCTCATTACAGACCATTACAATGTCCCTGAGGTGTGACTTTCCTTTTTAATGACACGCAGCACCCCCATTGTTAGCGCTGCCCGTCTCCTGACATCATTGGTTGGCTGGCTGTGCCTGTGCGTCCCCCCTGTCCGACACAACGCCCCCCGTTGTCTCATATATTTTGACTGCGAGGGTGTGATTGATGGGCACGAGCAGTGCATATGTTCCCCTGTTTTCACTCCCCTCCTTCCGCCTTCTTCTGACTGTGCGGCCTCATGGCCGCGGCATGCGATAAGGGATCAGCTGAGGCCGCCCAGTCTGAAGCAGGTGTAAGGACATGTGTGAGCGGCGATCATATTTACTGCACAAGGCCACGAATCCCAGCACCGCAGTGTGACTTTAGGAAAAGCCACTGTGGGTCTGGGATTTATGGCCATCGTTAACCGCACCGGCCAACATGAAATGAGGTCATGAGACGGCCTGCACTAACAGGGTATTGCCAAGGGATAACACAAGAGCGCAGACTCCTGTACAGCAAATAACAACGCTCAGGAATCTGCGCCCAGTACCTAGGTGCAAATTTTGACACCTGTGCTGCGTCTCGTTAAAAAGACAAGTCACGCCTCCACAACTGTTTGACAGTATAATGGGCTAAATAGTGTACGTGTTTAATTCAGCGTGTGCAAGGAGCAAAATTAAATAGAGCAACCTTTGACTTGTGCATCATTAATGCTGTTCAAGGTGTGGCTCTTGTACCTTGCAACACCTGAGGGGGGGGTTAAAGGTAACCTTTGAAATTGGTTCAACTAGGCTTCGGCCTACACTCTGCTCCTCTACTCCTCCTGCTGACCCTGGGCTCAAACAACGCCAGTTTCTGCCCGGACATGCTAGCTGCACAGAGAAAAACACCAGCCAATGTGTTAGTGGGGTTCAGCACCGCCAGCTGTTCCCCCGCTGTGTAGCCGGCATCGTGTCCAGCACAAGCCACGCTGGCACAACCGACCAAAAGCTGCCACCAGTGCAGGCTTCGGCCTACACTTTGCTCCTCTCCTCCTCCTGCTGACCCTGGGCTCAAACAACGCCAGTTTCTGCCCGGACATGCTAGCTGCACAGAGAAAAACACCAGCCAATGTGTTAGTGGGGTTCAGCACCGCCTGCTGTTCCCCCGCTGTGTAGCCGGCATCGTGTCCAGCACAAGCCACGCTGGCACAACCGACCAAAAGCTGCCACCAGTGCAGGCTTCGGCCTACACTTTGCTCCTCTCCTCCTCCTCCTGCTGACCCTGGGCTCTAACACCGCTAGTTTTTGCCCGGACATGCAATCTGCACAGAGAAAAACACCAGTCAATGTGTCAGTGGGGTTCAGCAACGCCAGCTGTTCCCCTGCTGTGTAGCTTGCAACGTGACCTGCAAACGCCACGCAGGCACATGAACTGAAATTGAAGGGAGCCTGCCCCCCACCCACAGGTGTTTCTATGTATATCAGCCACCTTGTACAGCAGTACTGCTGCATTTGTACGAGGTGGCTGACTTTTTCTCCTTGCCCACGTGGAACTCAACACGTACAAAATGTGTCTCATTAGAGACCATTACAATGTCCCTGAGGTGTGACTTTCCTTTGTAATGACACGCAGCACCCCCATTGTTAGCGCTGCCCGTCTCCTGACATCATTGGTTGGCTGGCTGTGCCTGTGCGTCCCCCCTGCCCGACACAACGCCCCCCGTTGTCTCATATATTTTGACTGCGAGGGTGTGATTGATGGGCACGAGCAGTGCATATGTTCCCCTGTTTTCACTCCCCTCCTTCCGCCTTCTTCTGACTGTGCGGCCTCATGGCCGCGGCATGCGATAAGGGATCAGCTGAGGCCGCCCAGTCTGAAGCAGGTGTAAGGACATGTGTGAGCGGCGATCATATTTACTGCACAAGGCCACGAATCCCAGCACCGCAGTGTGACTTTAGGAAAAGCCACTGTGGGTCTGGGATTTATGGCCATCGTTAACCGCACCGGCCAACATGAAATGAGGTCATGAGACGGCCTGCACTAACAGGGTATTGCCAAGGGATAACACAAGAGCGCAGACTCCTGTACAGCAAATAACAACGCTCAGGAATCTGCGCCCAGTACCTAGGTGCAAATTTTGACACCTGTGCTGCGTCTCGTTAAAAAGACAAGTCACGCCTCCACAACTGTTTGACAGTATAATGGGCTAAATAGTGTACGTGTTTAATTCAGCGTGTGCAAGGAGCAAAATTAAATAGAGCAACCTTTGACTTGTGCATCATTAATGCTGTTCAAGGTGTGGCTCTTGTACCTTGCAACACCTGAGGGGGGGGTTAAAGGTAACCTTTGAAATTGGTTCAACTAGGCTTCGGCCTACACTCTGCTCCTCTACTCCTCCTGCTGACCCTGGGCTCAAACAACGCCAGTTTCTGCCCGGACATGCTAGCTGCACAGAGAAAAACACCAGCCAATGTGTTAGTGGGGTTCAGCACCGCCAGCTGTTCCCCCGCTGTGTAGCCGGCATCGTGTCCAGCACAAGCCACGCTGGCACAACCGACCAAAAGCTGCCACCAGTGCAGGCTTCGGCCTACACTTTGCTCCTCTCCTCCTCCTCCTGCTGACCCTGGGCTCTAACACCGCTAGTTTTTGCCCGGACATGCAATCTGCACAGAGAAAAACACCAGTCAATGTGTCAGTGGGGTTCAGCAACGCCAGCTGTTCCCCTGCTGTGTAGCTTGCAACGTGACCTGCAAACGCCACGCAGGCACATGAACTGAAATTGAAGGGAGCCTGCCCCCCACCCACAGGTGTTTCTATGTATAACAGCCACCTTGTACAGCAGTACTGCTGCATTTGTACGAGGTGGCTGACTTTTTCTCCTTGCCCACGTGGAACTCAACACGTACAAAATGTGTCTCATTACAGACCATTACAATGTCCCTGAGGTGTGACTTTCCTTTGTAATGACACGCAGCACCACCCTTGTTAGCGCTGCCCGTCTTTTGACATCATTGGTTAGCTGGCTGCGCCTGTGCATCTCCCCTGCTCGAAACAACGGCCCTCGGTGTCTTATTTTTTTGGACAGCGAGGGTGTGATTGATGGGCATGTGCAGTGCATATGTTTGCCTGTGTTCACTCATCTCCTTCCGCCTTCTTCAGACTGGGTGTCCTCATGGCCTCGGCAGGCGATAAGGGATCAGATGAGGCCGTCCAGTCTGAAGCAGGTGTAAGGACATGTGTGAGCGGCAAACATATTTACTGCACCAGGGCACGAATCCCAGCACCGCAGTGTGATTTTTTAAAAACACACTGTGGGTCTGGGATTCATGTCCATCGCTAACCGCAACGGCCAACATGAAATGAGGTCATAAGACAGGAAGCGCTCACAGCGCATGGCCAAAGGATCACAAGAGCGCAGACTCCTGTACAGCAACTAACAACGCTCAGGAAGCTGCGCCCATGCAAAAAGGTGTTGTTTTCGACACCTGTGCTGCTTTTCTTTAAAAAGACAAGTCACGCCTCCACTACTGTTAAACAGTATAATGGGCTAAATAGTCTACGTGTTGCATTCAGCTTGTGCAAGTAGACAAATTAATAGAGCAACCTTTTACTTGTGCAGCATTAATGCTGCAGAAGGAGTGGCTCTTGTTCTTTGTAACACCTGAGGGGGGGTTAAAGGTAACCTTTGAAATTGGTTCAACTAGGCTTCGGCCTACACTCTGCTCCTCTCCTCCTCCTGCTGACCCTGGGCTCTAACAACGCTAGTTTTTGCCCGGAAATGCTAGCTGCACAGAGAAAAACACCAGCCAATGTGTTAGTGGGGTTCAGCAACGCCAGCTGTTCCCCCGCTGTGTAGCCGGCATCGTGTCCAGCACAAGCCACGCTGGCACAACCGACCAAAAGCTGCCACCAGTGCAGGCTTCGGCCTACACTTTGCTCCTCTCCTCCTCCTCCTGCTGACCCTGGGCTCAAACACCGCTAGTTTTTGCCCGGAAATGCTAGCTGCACAGAGAAAAACACCAGCCAATGTGTTAGTGGGGTTCAGCACCGCCAGCTGTTCCCCTGCTGTGCAGCTTGCAACGTGACCTGCAAACGCCACGCAGGCACATGAACTGAAATTGAAGGGAGCCTGGCCCCCACCCCCAGGTGTTTCTATGTATAACAGCCACCTTGTACAGCAGTACTGCTGCATTTGTACAAGGTGGCTGATGTTTTCTCCTTGCCCACGTGGAACTCAACACGTACAAAATGTGTCTCTTTGAGACCATTCCACTGTCCCTGAGGTGTGACTTTCCTTTCTAATGATACGCAGCACCCCCCTTGGTAGCGCTTCCCGTCTTCTGACATCATTGGTTGGCTACTTGCGCCTGTTCGTCCGCCCTGCCTGAATAAAATGCTCCTCGTTGTCTTAATTATTTTGACTGCGAGGGTGTGATTGATGGGCACGAGCAGTGCATATCTTCGCCTGTCTTAACTCATCTCCTTCAGCCTTCTTCAGACTGTGCAGCCTCATGGCCGCGGCATGCGAGAAGGGATCAGCAGAGGCCGCCCAGTCTGAAGCAGGTGTAAGGACGTGTGTGAGCGGCCAAAATATTTACTGCTCAAGGCCACGAATCCCAGCACCGCAGTGTGGCTTTATGAAAAGACACTGTGGGTCTGGGATTTATGGCCATCGTTAACCGCACCGGCCAACATGAAATGATGTCATAAGATGGGCAGCGCTAACAGGGCATTGCCAAGGGATAACACAAGAGCGCAGACTCCTGTACAGCAAATAACAACGCTCAGGAAGCTGCTCCAAGCACCAAGGCGTTATTTTGGACACCTGTGCTGCGTCTCATCAAAAAACCAAGTCACGCATCCACTACAGTTTGACTGTAGAATGGGGTAAATTGTGTATGTCTTTCATTCAGCGTGTGCAAGTAGACAAATTAATAGAGCAACCTTTCACTTGTGCAGCATTAATACTGCACAAGGTGTGTCTCTTGTACTTTGTAACACCTGAGGGGGGGGTTAAAGGTTTCCTTTGAAATTGGTTCAACTAAGCTTCGGCCTACACTCTGCTCCTCTCCTCCTCCTCCTGCTTCAACACGGGCTCTAACATCGCTAGTTTTTGCCCGCAAGTGCTAGCTGCACAGAGAAAAACACACGCCATTGTGTTAGTGGGGTTCAGCAACGCCAGCTGTTCCCCCAGTGTGTAGCCGGCAAAGTGTCCTGCAAACGCAACGCAGACACAAAGCTGCCTCCAGTGCAGGCTTCGGCCTACACTCATCTCCCCCTGCTTACCCTTTGCTCCAACACCGCTAGTTGGGGCTCTAGGAAGACAATCTTTAATAGGCAAGGCAACGCATCCGGGTTCCAGCACCGCCAGCTGGTTCTCGGCAGTGTTCTTGTCACAGGTACTCCCTCGTGCCAAGCCTGGTTTCAGCACCGTCAGCTGTTTCCGGGTTGTGTCAACTTCACTGAGACGCCTATGCTTGCCCCGTCGTGGTGCGGTCGAGTTAGCCAACTCCAGGGTGCCTCCAGTTTAGGAGCTTCCTATGTGGGCTGCGTGAACTGGTAGTCAAGGCTGGTTCTGTAGTGCCAGTAGGCCCAGCTCCCCCTGTAGGACTGTTGGGGTTCGGTAACTGCGGCTGCCTCGCGGCCTAGCTGTTCTCTCCTCTCCTGTGGACCTTGGGGTCCACCACCTGGTTCCAGCACCGTCAGCTGGTTCCGGGCCGAGCCTTTGGCTTAGGTGCCTCCTCCTGGGTATCCGAGTTCCGCCAACGCCAGGCGGTCCTTGGTAGTGCTTTTAAGCGCGGGCACCTACAGCTTAGTAACCGGGTTCCAGCACCGTCAGCTGGTCCTCGGTCGTGCCATTGGCTCTTGCACACTGGGGCAACGCATCCGGGTTCCAGCACCGCCAGCTGGTTCTCGGCAGTGTTTTTGTCACAGGTACTCCCTCGTGCCAAGCCTGGTTTCAGCACCGTCAGCTGTTTCCGGGTTGTGTCAAGCTCACTGAGACACCTATGCTTGCCTCGTCGTGGTGCGGTCGGGTTAGCCAACTCCAGGGTGCCTCCAGTTTAGGAGCTTCCTATGTGGGCTGCGTGAACTGGTAGTCAAGGCTGGTTCTGTAGTGCCAGTAGGCCCAGCTCCCCCTGTAGGACTGTTGGGGTTCGGTAACTGCGGCTGCCTCGCGGCCTAGCTGTTCTCTCCTCTCCTGTGGACCTTGGGGTCCACCACCTGGTTCCAGCACCGTCAGCTGGTTCCGGGCCGAGCCTTTGGCTTAGGTGCCTCCTCCTGGGTATCCGAGTTCCGCCAACGCCAGGCGGTCCTTGGTAGTGCTTTTAAGCGCGGGCACCTACAGCTTAGTAACCGGGTTCCAGCACCGTCAGCTGGTCCTCGGTCGTGCCATTGGCTCTTGCACACTGGGGCAACGCATCCGGGTTCCAGCACCGCCAGCTGGTTCTCGGCAGTGTTTTTGTCACAGGTACTCCCTCGTGCCAAGCCTGGTTTCAGCACCGTCAGCTGTTTCCGGGTTGTGTCAAGCTCACTGAGACACCTATGCTTGCCTCGTCGTGGTGCGGTCGGGTTAGCCAACTCCAGGGTGCCTCCAGTTTAGGAGCTTCCTATGTGGGCTGCGTGAACTGGTAGTCAAGGCTGGTTCTGTAGTGCCAGTAGGCCCAGCTCCCCCTGTAGGACTGTTGGGGTTCGGTAACTGCGGCTGCCTCGCGGCCTAGCTGTTCTCTCCTCTCCTGTGGACCTTGGGGTCCACCACCTGGTTCCAGCACCGTCAGCTGGTTCCGGGCCGAGCCTTTGGCTTAGGTGCCTCCTCCTGGGTATCCGAGTTCCGCCAACGCCAGGCGGTCCTTGGTAGTGCTTTTAAGCGCGGGCACCTACAGCTTAGTAACCGGGTTCCAGCACCGTCAGCTGGTCCTCGGTCGTGCCATTGGCTCTTGCACACTGGGGCAACGCATCCGGGTTCCAGCACCGCCAGCTGGTTCTCGGCAGTGTTTTTGTCACAGGTACTCCCTCGTGCCAAGCCTGGTTTCAGCACCGTCAGCTGTTTCCGGGTTGTGTCAAGCTCACTGAGACACCTATGCTTGCCTCGTCGTGGTGCGGTCGGGTTAGCCAACTCCAGGGTGCCTCCAGTTTAGGAGCTTCCTATGTGGGCTGCGTGAACTGGTAGTCAAGGCTGGTTCTGTAGTGCCAGTAGGCCCAGCTCCCCCTGTAGGACTGTTGGGGTTCGGTAACTGCGGCTGCCTCGCGGCCTAGCTGTTCTCTCCTCTCCTGTGGACCTTGGGGTCCACCACCTGGTTCCAGCACCGTCAGCTGGTTCCGGGCCGAGCCTTTGGCTTAGGTGCCTCCTCCTGGGTATCCGAGTTCCGCCAACGCCAGGCGGTCCTTGGTAGTGCTTTTAAGCGCGGGCACCTACAGCTTAGTAACCGGGTTCCAGCACCGTCAGCTGGTCCTCGGTCGTGCCATTGGCTCTTGCACACTGGGGCAACGCATCCGGGTTCCAGCACCGCCAGCTGGTTCTCGGCAGTGTTTTTGTCACAGGTACTCCCTCGTGCCAAGCCTGGTTTCAGCACCGTCAGCTGTTTCCGGGTTGTGTCAAGCTCACTGAGACACCTATGCTTGCCTCGTCGTGGTGCGGTCGGGTTAGCCAACTCCAGGGTGCCTCCAGTTTAGGAGCTTCCTATGTGGGCTGCGTGAACTGGTAGTCAAGGCTGGTTCTGTAGTGCCAGTAGGCCCAGCTCCCCCTGTAGGACTGTTGGGGTTCGGTAACTGCGGCTGCCTCGCGGCCTAGCTGTTCTCTCCTCTCCTGTGGACCTTCGGGTCCACCACCTGGTTCCAGCACCGTCAGCTGGTTCCGGGCCGAGCCTTTGGCTTAGGTGCCTCCTCCTGGGTATCCGAGTTCCGCCAACGCCAGGCGGTCCTTGGTAGTGCTTTTAAGCGCGGGCACCTACAGCTTAGTAACCGGGTTCCAGCACCGTCAGCTGGTCCTCGGTCGTGCCATTGGCTCTTGCACACTGGGGCAACGCATCCGGGTTCCAGCACCGCCAGCTGGTTCTCGGCAGTGTTTTTGTCACAGGTACTCCCTCGTGCCAAGCCTGGTTTCAGCACCGTCAGCTGTTTCCGGGTTGTGTCAAGCTCACTGAGACACCTATGCTTGCCTCGTCGTGGTGCGGTCGGGTTAGCCAACTCCAGGGTGCCTCCAGTTTAGGAGCTTCCTATGTGGGCTGCGTGAACTGGTAGTCAAGGCTGGTTCTGTAGTGCCAGTAGGCCCAGCTCCCCCTGTAGGACTGTTGGGGTTCGGTAACTGCGGCTGCCTCGCGGCCTAGCTGTTCTCTCCTCTCCTGTGGGCCTTGGGGTCCACCACCTGGTTCCAGCACCGTCAGCTGGTTCCGGGCCGAGCCTTTGGCTTAGGTGCCTCCTCCTGGGTATCCGAGTTCCGCCAACGCCAGGCGGTCCTTGGTAGTGCTTTTAAGCGCGGGCACCTACAGCTTAGTAACCGGGTTCCAGCACCGTCAGCTGGTCCTCGGTCGTGCCATTGGCTCTTGCACACTGGGGCAACGCATCCGGGTTCCAGCACCGCCAGCTGGTTCTCGGCAGTGTTCTTGTCACAGGTACTCCCTCGTGCCAAGCCTGGTTTCAGCACCGTCAGCTGTTTCCGGGTTGTGTCAACTTCACTGAGACGCCTATGCTTGCCCCGTCGTGGTGCGGTCGAGTTAGCCAACTCCAGGGTGCCTCCAGTTTAGGAGCTTCCTATGTGGGCTGCGTGAACTGGTAGTCAAGGCTGGTTATGTAGTGCCAGTAGGCCCAGCTCCCCCTGTAGGACTGTTGGGGTTCGGTAACTGCGGCTGCCTCGCGGCCTAGCTGTTCTCTCCTCTCCTGTGGGCCTTCGGGTCCACCACCTGGTTCCAGCACCGTCAGCTGGTTCTCGGCAGTGTCTTTTGCTCTTGTACCTTCTGCTCCCCATCCTGGTTCCAGTACCGTCAGCTGGTTCCGGGCAGAGCCTTTGGCTTAGGTGCCTCCTTCTGGGTATCCAAGTTCCACCAACGTCAGGTGGTCCTTGGTAGTGCTTTCAGGCACGGGTACCTCCTGCTTAGTAACCGGGTTCCAGTAACGTCAGCTGGTCCTCGGTAGTTCCATTGGCTCTTGGACCTTCGGCTACCCATCCGGGTTCCAGTACCGTCAGCTGGTTCTCGGCAGTGTCTTTTGCTCTTGTACCTTCTGCTCCCCATCCTGGTTCCAGTAACGTCAGCTGGTTCCGGGCAGAGCCTTTGGCTTAGGTGCCTCCTTCTGGGTATCCGAGTTCCGTCAACGTCAGGCGGTCCTTGGTAGTGCTTTTTAGCACGGGTACCTCCTGCTTAGTAACCGGGTTCCAGTAACGTCAGCTGGTCCTCGGTAGTTCCATAGGCTCTTGAACCTTCGGGTAGCCATCCGAGTTCCAGTTCCATCAGCTGGTTCTTGGCATTTTCTCAGCCTTCTTGTACCTTCTGCTACATTTCCAAGTTGAAGACCCTAACGTCGACGACCCGGAAGACCACCACGATGACGACGACACGGAAGACCACCCCGATGACGACGACGACGACGGCGGAGACGACGACGGCGGAGATGACGACACTGGAGACGACGACCCTGGAGACGACAACATGGAAGACCGAGAAGCAGAAGAACAAGAGGCTGCAGAACAAAGAGCAGAAGAACATTAAGCATAAGACTTAATATCAGAGCAAAAGATATTATCTAAATTATATGCAGAAGAAGACTAAGCAGTGTATGGGGGTGAGTCCGTTCCTCCTCGTGGTGCCCCTGGATAAAGCCTGATGCTGCAGGCCAAACTGAACGCGGACAAATGTAACTTTTGTGACTGGCAGAACGGAAGGTGTAATCTTCAAACTTTTATAGATAACAACTACGGGAATGCCTGTCACAAATGAGAATATGATGAAGAAGTAGAATAGGAAGAATAATAACAGTGGAATAAAAAGAATATGTAGAATAAGAAGAATAATAATAGTTGAATAAAATGAATATGAAGAATGTAATAAAAAAAAAAAAATAGGTAGAAGATGAAGAAGAAGATGAATAAGGTGAAGAAGTTGATGTCAAAGATGCTGATGATGATGAAGATGAAAGTGTGGGAAAAGAAAAAAAAAAAGAAAAAAAAGAAGGGGAAGGGCGTGGAATAGTGAAACATCAATATCTGACAAAATAAAAAAAAAATTTACATAGTCAATATCTTTGTCACTCCGAACGTCTTAAAAAAAAACAAAAAACATGCTATTCTATTTGATTGGGATAAACCTCTATGACTTTAATGTCTCCGCCACCTCCCCAAATACATCCGGCATTATTCTTAGTTGTTTTCCTTGATGTAGAATGAACCTACAAGGAAAGAAAGGGTTTATTTTAATTCCGATATTTTGGTCCCATTGACTTGCATTGGGATCGGGTATCGGTATCGGCGATATCCGATATTTTTTGAATATCGGCCGATCCAAACCGATACCGATACTTTCCGATATCGGAAGGTATCGCTCAACACTAACAGTCACACGTCTGGACCCGGAGAGCGTCATAGGCTATGTTGTGAGGTGAAATTTTAACCCCGCGCTTTCCAATTCACCAAACAATTTTGTCCCTATCTACATAATGGGGAAAAAGTGAAAGGAAAAGTGTTGGAGGCAAATTGACAGCTGCCAGATGTGAACAAGGGGGACTTAAAGAATGAGAGCGATGGCGCCAAAGAGTATATACCATACAGTTGCTAAGGTGGGGCCCCGACATGGGATACTCACCACACACGGGGATATGAACACGCACACAAAATGCGCCACACACTACCACGTGCTTGAACACATATACCACCCTCAGCACACATTTCACCACACATACACCAACCTCGCCACATAAAAGTCAAAACACAAAAGTCGCCGCTCAAAACTCGCCACATGCAAAACTAGGCTCACGCAAAACTCGCCACACGTGCAAAACTCACCTCATGGGAAAACTCGCCACACGCAAAACTTGCACCCGCGGAAAAATTGCCACATGCACAAAAGTTGCAACACATGCAAAAGTTGCCTCACACAAAACTTGCACATACTCAAAAGGCACCACACATAAAACTCGCCACGCGCAAAACTTGCCATGCGCAAAACTTGCTACACACAACTTACTACACTAACCTGTCACATGCAACTCGACACACAAAAAGTTGCTACACGCATGTCGCCACACAAAACTCATCTCACAAAAGTCGCTACATGCATGTCTCCACACGCAACTCAACACACACAACTTGACACACAAAACTTGCCCTAGAGCACACACAAGTCTGGTATTATCCTTCAAAAATAAAAATCTGATTAATAAGCAGACAAACTACAAGAGCAACAAATATACCATATAGGAAATACGCCAGCTGTCAGTCACATGACCTGTCTATTATGTGTATGTGTGAGCTAATATATACTGCCAAGGGGAGGGCTTCCTGTTGGCTGGGGATTTATCAGGCTGCCAATTTAGCTTACAAATACTGAGGTAAAAATACTGACCAAATAACGTGTGAACGAGGTCTAATACAGGAGGAGATGACATACAGATATATACTATGTACAGGGGAGATAACACACAGGTATATTCTATATACAGGAGAGATGACACAGGTATATACTATATAGAGGAGGAGATGACATACAGGTACATACTATATACAGGAGGAGATGACATACAAGTATATACTATATACAGGAGGAGATGATACACAGGTATATACTATATACAGGAGCAGATGACCTACAGGTATATACTATATACATGAGGAGATGACTTACAGGTATATATTATATACAGGAGGAGATGACATACAGGTATATACTATATATAGGAGGAGATGACATACAGGTATATACTATATACAGGGGAGATGACATACAGGTATATATATAGGAGATGACATACAGGTGTATACTATAAATAAGGGAGATGCAAACATGTATATACTGAGGTGAAAATGAGGGGTGTGAGGTGAAAATGAAAAGGTGTGAGTGCAAAATGAGAGGAGTGAGGGAAAATAGTAGAGTGATCGGAAAATGACAGATGTGAGGTCGAAATGACAAGTGTTAGGGGGGAATGAGAGGAGTGAGGGGGAAAATGACAGGTGTGAGGGAGAAAATGAGAGATGTGAGAGGAAAAATGAAAGATGTGATGGGGAAAATGAGAGGCGTGATGGGAAAATAAGAGAAGTGAGGTGCTATAACTAACTACAGATATCTACTATGCCCAGGCAGCGCCGGGCTCTTCAGCTAGTATTTGTATAAAACTCTCCCACTAGTATACACACCATAAAAAAGCATAAAAAAGAGGCAAAAAACAATGCTTTATAATCATACCGCTGATCAAAAAGTGGAATAAAACGCAACAAAAAACAAAGATTAATATACATGGTACTGATGAAAATCTTATCTTGTCCCAAAAAAAACAAGATATACAGCTCCATCAGTGGTAAAGTAAAAAAGTTATAGCTCTCATAAAACATGAAAAAACAATAAAACTGTAGTTGTACTGACCCGAAGAATAAAATTGCCTTATCAATTTTACCGCAAGTGGAACGACATACAATCCCCCCAAAAAAATTCCTAAATTGCTGGTTTTAAATTGTTGCCTCAGATAAATCTGAATAGAAAGCAATCAAAAAATTGTCATGTGTCTGTATATGCTACCAATAAAAACGTCAACTTGTCCCGCAAAAAACAAGCCCTCACATGACTCTGTGGGCTGAAATATTGAAAAATTATAGCTCTCAAAATGTGGTGATGCAAAAACTATTTTAACCCCTTCCTGACATCTGACGTACTATCCCGTCGAGGTGGGGTGGGCCCCTATGACCACCAACGGGATAGTACATCATATGCGATCGGCAGCGCTCACGGGGGGAGCGCCGCCGATCGCGGCCGGGTGTCAGCTGCCTTTCGCAGTTGACATCCGGCACTATGTGCCAGGAGCAGTCACGGACCGCCCCCGGCACATTAACCCCCCCCACACCGCGATCAAAGATGATCGCGATGTGCCGGCGGTGCAGGGAAGCATCGCGCAGGGAGGGTGCTCCCTGCAGGCTTCCCTGAGCCCCCCGCAGCAACGCGATGTGATCGCGTTGCTGCGAGGGTCTTACCTCCCTCCCTGCCTGCTCCAGCCCCGGATCCAAGATGGCCACGGATCCGGGTCCTGCAGGGAGGAAGGTGGCTTCACAGAGCCTGCTCAGAGCAGGCACTGTGAAGCCTGCAGTGCTGCATGTCAGACCAGTGATCTGACAGAGTGCTGTGCAAACTGTCAGATCATCGATCTGTGATTTCCCCTCCTGGGACAAAATAAAAAAGTTTAAAAAAAAATTTCCAAATGTGTAAAAAAAGATTAAAAAAAATATTCCTAAATAATGAAAAAAAAAAATATTATTCCCATAAATACATTTCTTCATTTAAAAAAATAAAAAAACAAACAATAAAAGTACACATATTTAGTATCACTGCATCCGTAATGACCCAACCTATAAAACTGGCCCACTAGTTAACCCCTTCAGTAAACACCTTAAGAAAAAAAAAAACCGAGGCAAAAAACAACGCTTTATTATCATACCGCCGAACAAAAAGTGCAATAACACGCGATAAAAAAGACAGATATAAATAACCATGGTACCGCTGAAAACGTCATCTTGTCCCGCAAAAAACGAGCCACCACACAGCATCATCAGCAAAAAAATAAAAAAGTTATAGTCCTGAGAATAAAATGCTGCAAAAATAATTATTTTTTCTGTAAAATAGTTTTTATCGTATAAAAGCGCCAAAACATAAAAAAATGATATAAATGAGGTGTCGCTGTAATCGTACTGACCCGGAGAATAAAACTGCTTTATCAATTTTACCAAACGCGTAACGGTATAAACGCCTCCCCCAAAAGAAATTCATGAATAGCTGGTTTTTGGTCATTCTTCCTCACAAAAATCGGAATAAAAAGCGATCAAAAAATGTCACGTGCCTGAAAATGTAACCAATAAAAATGTCAACTCGTCCCGCAAAAAACAAGACCTCACATGACTCTGTGGACCAAAATATGGAAAAATTATAGCTCTCAAAATGTGGTAACGCAAAAAATATTTTTTGCAATAAAAAGCGTCTTTCAGTGTGTGACGGCTGCCAATCATAAAAATCCGCTAAAAAACTCGCTATAAAAGTAAATCAAACCCCCCTTCATCACCCCCTTAGTTAGGGAATAATTAAAAAAATGTATTTATTTCAATTTTCCCATTAGGGCTAGGGTTAGGGCTAGGGTTAGGGTTAGGGCTAGGGTTAGGGTTAGGGCTAGGGTTAGGGCTAGGGTTAGGGTTAGGGCTAGGGTTGAGCGAAACGGGTCGTTCATTTTCAAAAGTCGCCGACTTTTGGCAAAGTCGGGTTTCATGAAACCCGATCCGACCCCTGTGCGGGGTCGGCCATGTGGTACGCGACTTTCGCGCCAAAGTCGCGTTTCAATGACGCGAAAAGCGCCATTTCTCAGCCAATGAAGGTAAACGCAGAGTGTGGGCAGCGTGATGACATAGGTCCTGGTCCCCACCATCTTAGAGAAGGGCATTGCAGTGATTGGCTTGCTGTCTGCGGCGTCACAGGGGCTATAAAGGGGCGTTCCCGCCGACCGCCATGTTACTGCTGCTGATCTGAGCTTAGGGAGAGGTTGCTGCCGCTTCGTCAGAAGCAGGGATAGCGTTAGGCAGGGTCCATTAACCACCAAACCGCTTGTGCTGTAGCGATTTCCACTGCCCAACACCACCTTCGGTGTGCAGGGACAGTGGAAGCTACATTTTTTTTTTCCCCTCAGCGCTGTAGCTCATTGGGCTGCCCTAGAAGGCTCCCTGATAGCTGCATTGCTGTGTGTACGCCGCTGTGCAAACCAACTGCTTTTTTCAAAGCACAAATCCTCTTGTTCCTTCCTTTCTGCACAGCTATCTTTTTTGTTTGTCCACACTTTTTATTTAATTTGTGCATCAGTCCACTCCTTATTGCTGCCTGCCATACCTGGCTGAGATTACTGCAGGGAGATAGTAATTGTTGGACACTCCCTGTTTTTTTTTTTTTTTTTTTTTTGTGGGAGATTAAGATTGACATTTCTGCTAGAGTGCCATCCCTGTGTGTGCCATCTCTCACTCAGTGGGCCATAGAAAGCCTATTTATTTTTTTGCTTGATTTGGGTTATAAAATCTACCTGAAAAAATCACTACATCAATCAGTGGGAGAAAAATATTGGCCTCAGGGCTTGTGTGTCACTCTTGACTCCTGTGTGTGCCATCTCTCAGTCAGTGGGCCATAGAAAGCCTATTTATTTTTTTGCTTGATTTGGGTTCTAAAATCTACCTGAAAAAATCACTACATCAATCAGTGGGAGAAAAATATTGGCCTCAGGGCTTGTGTGCCACTCCTGACTCCTGTGTGCATCATCACTCACTCAGTGGGCCATAGAAAGCCTATTTTTTTTTTTTTTGCTTTATTTGGGTTCTAAATTCTACCTGAAAAAATCAATAAATCAATCAGTGGGAGATTAATATTGGCCTTTGGGCTTGTGTGCCAGTCCCAAGCGTGCCATCTCTCTCTCTCAGATAGTGGGCCATAGAAAGCCTATTTATTATTTTTTTTATTGGGTTTATAAATTTTCCCTGGAACAAAAAAAAAAAGTGGGAGATTAATATTGGCCTCTGGGCTTGTGTGCCAGTCCTGAGCGTGCCATCTCTCTCACAAATAGTGGGCCATAGATAGCCTATTTATTTTTATTTTTTTGGTTTTATAAATTCTCCCTGAAAAAAAAAGGGAGATTAATATTGGCCTTTGGGCTTGTGTGCCAGTCCTAAGCGTGCCATCTCTCTCTCTCAGATAGTGGGCCATAGAAAGCCTATTTATTTTTTTTTTATTGGGTTTATAAATTTTCCCTGGAACAAAAAAAAAAAAGTGGGAGATTAATATTGGCCTCTTGGCTTGTGTGCCAGTCCTGAGCGTGCCATCTCTCTCACAAATAGGGGGCCATAGAAAGCCTATTTATTTATTTTTTTTTGGTTTTATAAATTCTCCCTGAAAAAAAAAGGGAGATTAATATTGGCCTTTGGGCTTGTGTGCCAGTCCTAAGCGTGCCATCTCTCTCTCTCAGATAGTGGGCCATAGAAAGCCTATTTATTTATTTTTTTTATTGGGTTTATAAATTTTCCCTGAAAAAAAATAAAAAGTGGGAAATTAATATTGGCCTCTGGGCTTGTGTGCCAGTCCTGAGCGTGCCATCTCTCTCACAAATAGTGGGCCATAGAAAGCCTATTTATTTTTTTGGTTGATTTGGGTTCTAAATTCTACCTGAAAAAATCAATAAATCAATCAGTGGGAGATAAATATTGGCCTCTGGGCTTGTGTGCCACTCCTGACTCCTGTGTGCGTCATCTCTCACTCAGTGGGCCATAGAAAGCCTATTTTTTGTTTTATTTGTTTTCTAAATTCTCCCTGAAAAAATCATTTTATTTTATTTGGTTTCTAAATTCTTCCTGAAAAAATCATTTTATTCTATTATTTTTTTTTCCTAAAGTCTCCCTGAAAAAAAAAAAAAAAATCAAATCAGTGGGAGATTAATATTGCCCTTTCTGCTTGTGTGCCAGTCTTGACTCCTGGGTGTGCCATCTCTCTCTCTCTCTCCAATTGTGGGCCATAGAAAGCCTATTATTTTTTTAGCTTGATTTGGGTTCCAAAATCTACCTGAAAAAATCACTACATCAATCAGTGGGAGATAAATATTGGCCTCTGGGCTTGTGTGCCACTCCTGACTCCTGTGTGCGTCATCTCTCACTCAGTGGGCCATAGAAAGCCTTTTTTTGTTTTATTTGTTTTCTAAATTCTCCCTGAAAAAATCATTTTATTTTATTTGGTTTCTAAATTCTTCCTGAAAAAATCATTTTATTCTATAATTTTTTTTTCCTAAAGTCTCCCTGAAAAAAAAAAAAAAATCAAATCAGTGGGAGATTAATATTTACATTTGTGCTTCAGTGACAGTCCTGCGTGTGTGGCATCTCTCTCATTTGTTGCCACCAACAACAGAGTGTGTAACATTGTGCCTGATTTTCGTTGTGGTCTCACTCACCTGTAAAGGGGTAGCTAAATCATACTGAAGTTATAGCTCACCGTGTAAGTTGTGTGACAGCAACAAATACCGTTAGTTTGGTTATGTTTTTAAAACAATGAGGAAGTCTGGTGGAAGAGGTCGTGGCCGGGGGCGTTCATTGTCAGCTGGTAATGAGGGTAGTGGTAGTGGTGGAGCATCAGCTGGTCGTGGGAAATAAAATATTGCACCTAAGTCTGGAGCTGTGGAGCCAGGTTCGTCGTCTGGCTACACAAGGCCTCGAACGCTCCCTTTTCTGGGAGTAGGAAAACCGCTTTTAAAGCCGGAGCAGCAAGAGCAAGTTTTGGCTTATCTTGCTGACTCAGCCTCTAGCTCTTTTGCCTCCTCTCGTGAAACTGGTAAATGTCAAAGCAGCGCGTCGTTAGTGGATGTTCACGGTCAGGGACAAGTCGCTTCCTTGTCCTCTTCAGCAAAAACAACAACAGAGAAGAATGCAGCAGGCGACACAACGGGTTACTCCATGGAGCTCTTTACACATACCGTCCCTGGCTTAGAAAGTGAAGCAGTTAACAGTCTATGCCCATTACAAGTTGAATCTGACATGGAGTGCACTGATGCACAGCCACAGCCAGACTACTATGCTGGTCCTTTGACTCAGACCACAACATTGCCCTCGCAGGGTAATGATCAAGAATCAGACCCTGATGAGACTATGTTGCCCCATCACGAACGCTATACCACCGGCCCGACACGGTGACACAGACGAAGTTGCACACGAGCTACAAGAAGAGGTAATAGATGACCCAGTTCTTGACCCCGATTGGCAGCCATTGGGGGAACAGGGTGCAGGCGGCAGCAGTTCTGAAGCGGAGGAGGAGGGGCCGCAGCAGGCATCAACATCGCAACAGGTTCCATCTGCCGGGCCCGTATCTTGCCCAAAACGCGTGGCAAAGCCAAAACCTGTTGGAGGACAGCGTGGCCATCCGGTTAAAGCTCACTCTGCAATGCCTGAAAAGGTATCCGATGCTAGAAAGAGTGCAGTCTGGCATTTTTTTAAACAACATCCAATTGATCAGCGCAAAGTCATCTGTCAAAAATGTTCAACTACCTTAAGCAGAGGACAGAATCTGAAAAGTCTCAATACAAGTTGCATGCATAGACATTTAACCACCATGCATTTGCAAGCCTGGACTAACTACCAAACGTCCCTTAAGGTTGTAGCACCCTCGGCCAATGAAGCTAGTCAGCAACGCAACATCCCTTCCGGCAGTGTAGGGCCACCATTTTCCGCACCACCTGCAGTATCTGTGCAGGTTTCTTTGCCAGGCCAAAGCAGTCAGGATCAGGGAATCACCAGTTTCGTAGTAGGAAACACTGCATCTAGGGCACTGGCGGCAACAATACCATCTCCCACCGTCTCTCAGTCTGCCATGTCCACCGGCACCCCCGCTAGTTCCACGATCTCCAGCTCTCCAGTCCAGCTCACCCTACATGAGACTATGGTTAGAAAAAGGAAGTACTTAGCCTCGCATCCGCATACACAGGGTTTGAACGCCCACATAGCTAGACTAATCTCGTTAGAGCTGATGCCCTACCGGTTAGTTGAAAGCGAAGCTTTCAAAGCCCTGATGGACTACGCTGTACCACGCTACGAGCTACCCAGTCGACACATTTTTTCCAGAAAAGCCATCCCAGCCCTCCACGAGCATGTTAAAGAGCGCATCGTCCATGCACTCAGGCAATCTGTGAGCACAAAGGTGCACCTGACAACAGATGCATGGACCAGTAGGCATGGCCAGGGACGTTACGTGTCCGTCACGGCACACTGGGTGAATGTTGTGGATGCAGGGTCCACAGGGGACAACAAGTTTGGGACAGTTCTGCCTAGCCCACGGTCTAGGAAACAGTTGGCTGTAGCCGTTCGCACCCCCTCCTCCTCCTCTTCGTCCTCCTGCAGAAGCGAGAGCTCGTCCACAGACCGCAGTCGCACAACCACTCCATCCGCAGCTGACACTGTTGCACACCAGGTCTCCCATTATGGGGCAGCTACTGGCAAACGTCAGCAGGCTGTATTGGCTATGAAGTGTTTGGGCGACAACAGACACACCGCGGAAGTTCTGTCCGAGTTCTTGCAGAAAGAAACGCAGTCGTGGCTGGGCACTGTAGATCTTGAGGCAGGCAAGGTAGTGAGTGATAACGGAAGGAATTTCATGGCTGCCATCTCCCTTTCCCAACTGAAACACATTCCTTGCCTGGCTCACACCTTAAAACTGGTGGTGCAGTGCTTCCTGAAAAGTTATCCAGGGTTATCCGACCTGCTCCTCAAAGTGCGTGGACTTTGCTCACATATCCGCCGTTCGCCCGTACACTCCAGCCGTATGCAGACCTATCAGCGTTCTTTGAACCTTCCCCAGCATCGCCTAATCATAGACGTTGCAACAAGGTGGAACTCAACACTGCACATGCTTCAGAGACTGTGCGAACAGAGGCGGGCTGTTATGTTTTTGTGGGAGGATACACATACACGGGCAGGCAGTAGGATGGCAGACATGGAGTTGTCAGGTGTGCAGTGGTCGAAGATTCAAGACATGTGTCAAGTCCTTCAGTGTTTTGAGGAATGCACACGGCTGGTTAGTGCAGACAACGCCATAATAAGCATGAGCATCCCCCTAATGCGTCTGCTGATGCAAAGTTTGACGCACATAAAGGATCAGGCGTCTGCAGCTGAGGAAGAGTAAAGCCTTGATGACAGTCAGCCATTGTCTGGCCAGGGCAGTGTACAGGACGAGTTAGCGGGCGAAGAGGAGGAGGACGAGGAGGATGATGGGGATGATTATATTTTTAATGAGGAAGCTTTTCCGGGGCCACTGGAAATTGGTGGCGCGGCAAGGCCGGGTTCTGGTTTTTGGAGGGACACAAGTGACGTGGATTTGCCTGAAACTGCCCCTCAACCAAGCACAACCGCAGATTTGAGAACTGGAACTTTGGCCCACATGGCGGATTATGCCTTACGTATCCTCAAAAGGGACACACGCATAACTAAAATGATGAACGATGACGATTACTGGTTGGCCTGCCTCCTTGATCCTCGCTATAAAGGCAAATTGCAAAATATAATGCCACATGAGAACTTGGAACTAATATTAGCAACCAAACAATCAACTCTTGTTGACCGTTTGCTTCTGGCATTCCCTGCACACAGCGCCCGTGATCGTTCTCACACAAGCTACAGGGGCCAATAGACCAGAGGAGTTAGAGGGGCAGAAATCAGAAGTGGCGTTGGCCAGAGGGGTTTTCTGACCAGGTTGTGGAGTGATTTTGCTATGACCGCAGACAGGACAGGTACTACAGCATCAATTCAAAGTGACAGGAGACAACATTTGTCCAGTATGGTTACAAACTATTTTTCATCCCTTATCTATGTTCTCCCTCAACCTTCATTCCCATTTGATTACTGGGCATCAAAATTAGACACCTGGCCAGAATTGGCAGAATATGCATTGCAGGAGCTTGCTTGCCCGGCAGCTAGTGTCCTATCAGAAAGAGTATTCAGTGCTGTAGGTTCAATACTAACAGAAAAAAGGACTCGTCTGGCTACCCAAAATGTAGATGATCTAACCTTCATTAAAATGAACCACAACTGGATTTCGAAATCTTTTGCCCCACCTTGCCCGACTGACATCTAGCTTTCCTATGAAAAGGTCTTGCCTGTGGACTATTCTGAATGCCTTTTCCAATCTCGTAATTTTCTGCACCTGATTGTCCAGCATACGACATGTTTACACCTCACTAAATGGCCAAACGCCCCACACGGGGCCGTGGTATCGACACTTGGCGACAGCACCCGTGAGAGTGCTGTTTGTCTGAAGAGGTGGGTGTGCCCGCTTTTGGTCGACGGCACTGCCACTGGGTCCCTCCTAGTACAATAAAGTGTCTCTGGCGGTGGTGGTGCGCACCCAACGTCAGACACACCGTTGTAATATGAGGGGCCCTGGGCCTGTACCGCCGGCCACAAGACAGTTCCCCCCCCCCAGCTCAAACAGTGCTCTACCACTTGCAAAATTATCTCACAGCTCCACCAATGTTTAGTCTATGCGCTGACATCCTTCAATGCCTGCCACTTACAATACCATTGTATTGACATTTTTGTTATGTTAGGCCTTCGAAGCCTGTCTGCGGTCACTCCTTCCACTATGCCTCCACTGACCACACCACTGCTGCCCGTGTACCCCTGGAACCAATTTAAAATTGCCTACAGCCAGCCCAATTTTTTTATTTTAGGCCTTCGATGCCTGTCTGCGGTCCGTTCTTTCTACTACTACTACACTGACCAGGCCACTGCTGCCCGTGTACCCCTGGAACCAATTTAAAATTGCCTACAGCCAGCCCAATTTTTTTATTTTAGGCCTTCGATGCCTGTCTGCGGTCACTACTTCCACTAGGCCTCCACTGACCACACCACTGCTGCCCGTGTACCCCTGGAACCAATTTAATATTGCCTACAGCCATGTGTTATTATTTTAGGCCTTCGATGCCTGTCTGCGGTCACTCCTTACAATATGCCTCCACTGACCACACCACTGCTGCCCATGTACCCCTGGAACCAATTTAAAATTGCCTACAGCCAGCCCAATTTTTTTATTTTAGGCCTTCGATGCCTGTCTGCGGTCCGTTCTTTCTACTACTACTACACTGACCAGGCCACTGCTGCCCGTGTACCCCTGGAACCAATTTAAAATTGCCTACAGCCATGTGTTATTATTTTAGGCCTTCGATGCCTGTCTGCGGTCACTCCTTCCACTAGGCCTCCACTGACCACACCACTGCTGCCCGTGTACCCCTGGAACCTATTTATAATTGCATAGAGCATCCTTTTTTTAATAGTAGGCGTACAAAGTCTGTCTGCGGTTCACTATTGAACTTGTCCTCCACTGCCCAGAGCACTGCAGCTTGTGTACCCCTGTAACATTTTTCTGCTGCAGTGAGCCACATTTTTGGTTTGAGCCCTACTACCTGTGTCTGTCTGCGCCACTCAATTCAGCTGTGTTCCTTTGAAAAAAGCTGAGCGTCAATAGTCTTGTTTTCAGCCTCTAGGAATTTTAAAACTGCATTGGGTGTACAACTTTGGTAGGGCCTACTAACGGTGTCTGACTCCCCAAGGTGTTCCCCAGGTTTCCTCTCCATTGCTTCAATATTCATGCTTTCGTTTAGTAGTTGTTGGAAACTACGCTGCATTAGGCCTACAAATTGGGTATGGGGTGTAGAGAGATGGTGTGTTCCACTCCAAGGTGTTCTCCAGGTTGCCTTTCTTGAGATTCGATCTTCTGGCTCTCGTTTAGTAGTTGTTGGAAACTACACTGCATTAGGCCTACAAATTGGGTATGGGGTGTAGAGAGATCGTGTGTTCCACTCCAAGGTGTTCCCCAGGTTTCGTCCACATTGCTTCGGTCTTCCGACTCTCGTTTAGTAGTTGTAGAAAACTATACTGCATTAGGCCTACAAATTGGGTATGGGGTGTAGAGAGATGGTGTGTTCCACTCCAAGGTGTTCTCCAGGTTGCCTTTCCTGAGCTTCGATCTTCTGGCTCTCGTTTAGTAGTTGTTGGAAACTACGCTGCATTAGGCCTACAAATTGGGTATGGGGTGTAGAGAGATGGTGTGTTCCACTCCAAGGTGTTCCCCAGGTTTCCTCTCCATTGCTTCAATCTTTATGCTCTCGTTTAGTAGTTGTTGGAAACTACGCTGCATTAGGCCTACAAATTGGGTATGGGGTGTAGAGAGATGGTGTGTTCCACTCCAAGGTATTCTCCAGGTTGCCTTTCCTGAGCTTCGATCTTCTGGCTCTCGTTTAGTAGTTGTTGGAAACTACGCTGCATTAGGCCTACAAATTGGGTATGGGGTGTAGAGAGATGGTGTGTTCCACTCCAAGGTGTTCCCCAGGTTTCCTCTCCATTGCTTCGATCTTCATGCTCTCGTTTAGTAGTTGTTGGAAACTACACTGCATTAGGCCTACAAATTGGGTATGGGGTGTAGAGAGATGGTGTGTTCCACTCCAAGGTGTTCTCCAGGTTGCCTTTCCTGAGCTTTGATCTTCTGGCTCTCGTTTAGTAGTTGTTGGAAACTACACTGCATTAGGCCTACAAATTGGGTATGGGGTGTAGAGAGATCGTGTGTTCCACTCCAAGGTGTTCTCCAGGTTGCCTTTCCTGAGCTTCGATCTTCTGGCTCTCGTTTAGTAGTTGTTGGAAACTACACTGCATTAGGCCTACAAATTGGGTATGGGGTGTAGAGAGATGGTGTGTTCCACTCCAAGGTGTTCCCCAGGTTTCGTCCACATTGCTTCGGTCTTCCGACTCTCGTTTAGTAGTTGTAGAAAACTACACTGCATTAGGCCTACAAATTGGGTATGGGGTGTAGAGAGATGGTGTGTTCCACTCCAAGGTGTTCTCCAGGTTGCCTTTCCTGAGCTTCGATCTTCTGGCTCTCGTTTAGTAGTTGTTGGAAACTACACTGCATTAGGCCTACAAATTGGGTATGGGGTGTAGAGAGATGGTGTGTTCCACTCCAAGGTGTTCTCCATGTTGCTTTTCCTGAGCTTCGATCTTCTGGCTCTCGTTTAGTAGTTGTTGGAAACTACACTGCATTAGGCCTACAAATTGGGTATGGGGTGTAGAGAGATGGTGTGTTCCACTCCAAGGTGTTCTCCATGTTGCCTTTCCTGAGCTTCGATCTTCTGGCTCTCGTTTAGTAGTTGTTGGAAACTACACTGCATTAGGCCTACAAATTGGGTATGGGGTGTAGAGAGATGGTGTGTTCCACTCCAAGGTGTTCTCCAGGTTGCCTTTCCTGAGCTTCGATCTTCTGGCTCTCGTTTAGTAGTTGTTGGAAACTACACTGCATTAGGCCTACAAATTGGGTATGGGGTGTAGAGAGATGGTGTGTTCCACTCCAAGGTGTTCTCCATGTTGCTTTTCCTGAGCTTCGATCTTCTGGCTCTCGTTTAGTAGTTGTTGGAAACTACACTGCATTAGGCCTACAAATTGGGTATGGGGTGTAGAGAGATGGTGTGTTCCACTCCAAGGTGTTCTCCATGTTGCCTTTCCTGAGCTTCGATCTTCTGGCTCTCGTTTAGTAGTTGTTGGAAACTACACTGCATTAGGCCTACAAATTGGGTATGGGGTGTAGAGAGATCGTGTGTTCCACTCCAAGGTGTTCTCCAGGTTGCCTTTCCTGAGCTTCGATCTTCTGGCTCTCGTTTAGTAGTTGTTGGAAACTACACTGCATTAGGCCTACAAATTGGGTATGGGGTGTAGAGAGATGGTGTGTTCCACTCCAAGGTGTTCCCCAGGTTTCCTCTCCATTGCTTCGATCTTCATGCTCTCGTTTAGTAGTTGTTGGAAACTACGCTGCATTAGGCCTACAAATTGGGTATGGGGTGTAGAGAGATGTTGTGTTACACTTCAAGGTGTTCTCCAGGTTGCCTTTCCTGAGCTTCGATCTTCTGGCTCTCGTTTAGTAGTTGTTGGAAACTACACTGCATTAGGCCTACAAATTGGGTATGGGGTGTAGAGAGATGGTGTGTTCCACTCCAAGGTGTTCCCCAGGTTTCCTCTCCTGTTATGGCTGGCAATCAGGCAACACAGCGTGCAGTAATCAGCGCACATACAGAGATCTGGCAATAACCAAAAACAATAGGACGAGCTCTGAGACGTGGAATCTCTGTAGACTGCAGTACCTGATCTATCCTCACACAACTATAAGCAGCAGTGGATTGCGCCTAACAACTACCTATGCAACTCGGCACTGCCTGAGGAGCTGACTAGCCTGAAGATAGAAATACAAGCCTGACTTACCTCAGAGAAATACCCCAAAGGAATAGGCAGCCCCCCACATATAATGACTGTTAGCAAGATGAAAAGACAAACGTAGGAATGAAATAGATTCAGCAAAGTGAGGCCCGATATTCTAGACAGAGCGAGGATAGCAAAGAGAACTATGCAGTCTACAAAAAACCCTAAAACGAAAACCACGCAAAGGGGCAAAAAGACCCACCGTGCCGAACTAACAGCACGGCGGTGCACCCCTTTGCTTCTCAGAGCTTCCAGCAAAAGACAATAGCAAGCTGGACAGAAAAAAACAAAAAACAAACTAGAAGCACTTATCTAGCAGAGCAGCAGGCCCAAGGAAAGATGCAGTAGCTCAGATCCAACACTGGAACATTGACAAGGAGCAAGGAAGACAGACTCAGGTGGAGCTAAATAGCAAGGCAGCCAACGAGCTCACCAAAACACCTGAGGGAGGAAGCCCAGAGACTGCAATACCACTTGTGACCACAGAAGTGAACTCAGCCACAGAATTCACAACAGTACCCCCCCCTTGAGGAGGGGTCACCGAACCCTCACCAGAACCCCCAGGCCGACCAGGATGAGCCACATGAAAGGCACGAACAAGATCTGGGGCATGGACATCAGAGGCAAAAACCCAGGAATTATCTTCCTGAGCATAACCCTTCCATTTGACCAGATACTGGAGTTTCCGTCTAGAGACACGAGAATCCAAAATCTTCTCCACAATATACTCCAATTCCCCCTCCACCAAAACAGGGGCAGGAGGCTCCACAGATGGAACCATAGGTGCCAAGTATCTCCTCAACAACGACCTATGGAATACATTATGTATGGAAAAGGAGTCTGGGAGGGTCAGACGAAAAGACACCGGATTGAGAATCTCAGAAATCCTATACGGACCAATAAAACGAGGTTTAAATTTAGGAGAGGAAACCTTCATAGGAATATGACGAGAAGATAACCAAACCAAATCCCCAACACGAAGTCGGGGTCCCACACGGCGTCTGCGATTAGCGAAAAGCTGAGCCTTCTCCTGGGACAAGGTCAAATTGTCCACTACCTGAGTCCAGATCTGCTGCAACCTGTCCACCACAGAATCCACACCAGGACAGTCCGAAGACTCAACCTGTCCTGAAGAGAAACGAGGATGGAACCCAGAATTGCAGAAAAATGGAGAGACCAAGGTAGCCGAGCTGGCCCGATTATTAAGGGCGAACTCAGCCAACGGCAAAAATGACACCCAATCATCCTGGTCAGCGGAAACAAAACATCTCAGATATGTTTCCAAGGTCTGATTGGTTCGTTCGGTCTGGCCATTAGTCTGAGGACGGAAGGCCGAGGAGAAAGATAGGTCAATGCCCATCCTACCACAAAAGGCTCGCCAGAACCTCGAGACAAACTGGGAACCTCTGTCAGAAACAATATTCTCAGGAATGCCATGTAAACGAACCACATGCTGGAAGAACAAAGGCACCAAATCAGAGGAGGAAGGCAATTTAACCAAGGGCACCAGATGGACCATTTTAGAAAAGCGATCACAGACCACCCAAATGACCGACATTTTTTGAGAAACGGGAAGGTCAGAAATGAAATCCATCGAAATATGTGTCCAAGGCCTCTTCGGGACCGGCAAGAGCAAAAGCAACCCACTGGCACGTGAACAGCAGGGCTTAGCCCTAGCACAAATTCCACAGGACTGCACAAAAGCACGCACATCCCGTGACAGAGATGGCCACCAGAAGGATCTAGCAACCAACTCCCTGGTACCAAAGATTCCTGGATGACCGGCCAGCACCGAACAATGAAGTTCAGAGATAACTTTACTAGTCCACCTATCAGGGACGAACAGTTTCTCGGCCGGACAACGATCAGGTTTATTAGCCTGAAATTTCTGCAACACTCTCCGCAAATCAGGGGAGATGGCAGACACAATGACTCCTTCCTTGAGGATACTCGCCGGCTCAGATAACCCCGGAGAGTCGGGCACAAAACTCCTAGACAGAGCATCCGCCTTCACATTTTTAGAGCCCGGAAGGTATGAAATCACAAAATCAAAACGAGCAAAAAATAACGACCAACGGGCCTGTCTAGGATTCAAGCGCTTGGCAGACTCGAGATAAGTCAAGTTCTTATGATCAGTCAATACCACCACGCGATGCTTAGCACCCTCAAGCCAATGACGCCACTCCTCGAATGCCCACTTCATGGCCAGCAACTCTCGGTTGCCCACATCATAATTACGCTCAGCAGCAGAAAATTTCCTGGAAAAGAAAGCACATGGTTTGAACACTGAGCAACCAGAACCTCTCTGTGACAAAACCGCCCCTGCACCAATCTCAGAAGCATCAACCTCGACCTGGAACGGAAGAGAAACATCAGGTTGACACAACACAGGGGCACAGCAAAAACAACGCTTCAACTCCTGAAAAGCTTCCACGGCAGCAGAAGACCAATTAACCAAATCAGCACCCTTCTTGGTCAAATCGGTCAATGGTCTGGCAATGCTAGAAAAATTACAGATGAAGCGACGATAAAAATTAGCAAAGCCCAGGAATTTCTGCAGACTTTTTAGAGATGTCGGCTGAGTCCAATCCTGGATGGCCTGAACCTTAACCGGATCCATCTCGATAGTAGAAGGGGAAAAGATGAACCCCAAAAATGAAACTTTCTGCACACCGAAGAGACACTTTGATCCCTTCACGAACAAGGAATTAGCACGCAGTACCTGGAAAACCACTCTGACTTGCTTCACATGAGACTCCCAATCATCTGAGAAGATCAAAATGTCATCCAAGTAAACAATCAAGAATTTATCCAGATACTCACGGAAAATGTCATGCATAAAAGACTGAAAAACAGATGGAGCATTGGCAAGTCCGAACGGCATCACCAAATACTCAAAATGACCCTCGGGCGTATTAAATGCCGTTTTCCATTCATCTCCCTGCCTGATTCTCACCAGATTATACGCACCACGAAGATCAATCTTAGTAAACCAACTAGCCCCCTTAATCCGAGCAAACAAGTCAGAAATCAATGGCAAGGGATACTGAAACTTAACAGTGATCTTATTAAGAAGGCGGTAATCAATACACGGTCTTAGCGAACCATCCTTCTTGGCTACAAAAAAGAACCCTGCTCCCAATGGTGACGACGATGGGCGAATATGTCCCTTCTCCAGGGACTCCTTCACATAACTGCGCATAGCGGTGTGTTCAGGTACGGACAAATTAAATAAACGACCCTTAGGGAATTTACTACCAGGAATCAAATCGATAGCACAATCACAATTCCTATGCGGAGGTAGGGCATCAGACTTGGACTCTTCAAATACATCCTGAAAGTCCGACAAGAACTCTGGGATGTCAGAAGGAATGGATGACGAAATAGACAAAAATGGAACATCACCATGTACTCCCTGACAACCCCAGCTGGATACCGACATGGAATTCCAATCCAATACTGGATTATGGGTTTGTAGCCATGGCAACCCCAACACGACCACATCATGCAAATTATGCAGTACCAGAAAGCGAATAACTTCCTGATGTGCAGGAGCCATGCACATGGTCAGCTGGGCCCAGTACTGAGGCTTATTCTTGGCCAAAGGTGTAGCATCAATTCCTCTCAACGGAATAGGACACCGCAAAGGCTCCAAGAAAAATCCACAACGTTTAGCATAATCCAAATCCATCAGATTCAGGGCAGCGCCTGAATCCACAAACGCCATGACAGAATACGATGACAAAGAGCACATTAAGGTAATGGACAAAAGGAATTTGGACTGTACAGTACCAATAACGGCAGAGCTATCGAACCGCTTAGTGCGCTTAGGACAATTAGAAATAGCATGAGTAGAATCACCACAATAGAAACACAGTCTGTTCAGACGTCTGTGTTCTTGCCGTTCTACTTTAGTCATAGTCCTGTCGCACTGCATAGGCTCAGGTTTACTCTCAGGCAGTACCGCCAGATGGTGCACAGATTTACGCTCGCGCAAGCGACGACCGATCTGAATGGCCAAGGACATAGACTCATTCAAACCAGCAGGCATAGGAAATCCCACCATTACATCCTTAAGAGCTTCAGAGAGACCCTTTCTGAACAAAGCCGCTAGTGCAGATTCATTCCACAGAGTGAGTACTGACCATTTCCTAAATTTCTGACAATATACTTCTACATCATCCTGACCCTGGCATAAAGCCAGCAGATTTTTTTCAGCCTGATCCACTGAATTAGGCTCATCGTAAAGCAATCCCAGCGCCTGGAAAAATGCATCAACATTACTCAATGCAGAATCTCCTGGTGCAAGAGAAAACGCCCAGTCCTGTGGGTCGCCGCGCAAAAAAGAAATAATAATCAAAACCTGTTGAATAGGATTACCAGAAGAATGAGGTTTCAAGGCCAAAAATAGCTTACAATTATTTCTGAAGCTCAGGAACTTAGTTCTGTCACCAAAAAACAAATCAGGAATCGGAATTCTTGGTTCTAGCATCGATTTCTGATCAATAGTATCTTGAATCTTTTGTACATTTACAACGAGATTATCCATTGAGGAGCACAGAGCCTGAATATCCATGTCCACAGCTGTGTCCTGAAGCACTCTAATGTCTAGGGGAAAAAAAAGACTGAAGACAGAGCTAAGAAAAAAAAATGATGTCAGGATTTCTTTTTTCCCTCTATTGGGAATCATTGGTTTGGCTCCTTGTACTGTTATGGCTGGCAATCAGGCAACACAGCGTGCAGTAATCAGCGCACATACAGAGATCTGGCAATAACCAAAAACAATAGGACGAGCTCTGAGACGTGGAATCTCTGTAGACTGCAGTACCTGATCTATCCTCACACAACTATAAGCAGCAGTGGATTGCGCCTAACAACTACCTATGCAACTCGGCACTGCCTGAGGAGCTGACTAGCCTGAAGATAGAAATACAAGCCTGACTTACCTCAGAGAAATACCCCAAAGGAATAGGCAGCCCCCCACATATAATGACTGTTAGCAAGATGAAAAGACAAACGTAGGAATGAAATAGATTCAGCAAAGTGAGGCCCGATATTCTAGACAGAGCGAGGATAGCAAAGAGAACTATGCAGTCTACAAAAAACCCTAAAACGAAAACCACGCAAAGGGGCAAAAAGACCCACCGTGCCGAACTAACAGCACGGCGGTGCACCCCTTTGCTTCTCAGAGCTTCCAGCAAAAGACAATAGCAAGCTGGACAGAAAAAAACAAAAAACAAACTAGAAGCACTTATCTAGCAGAGCAGCAGGCCCAAGGAAAGATGCAATAGCTCAGATCCAACACTGGAACATTGACAAGGAGCAAGGAAGACAGACTCAGGTGGAGCTAAATAGCAAGGCAGCCAACGAGCTCACCAAAACACCTGAGGGAGGAAGCCCAGAGACTGCAATACCACTTGTGACCACAGAAGTGAACTCAGCCACAGAATTCACAACACTCTCCATTGCTTCGATCTTCATGCTCTCGTTTAGTAGTTGTTGGAAACTACGCTGCATTAGGCCTACAAATTGGGTATGGGGTGTAGAGAGATCGTGTGTTCCACTCCAAGGTGTTCTCCAGGTTGCCTTTCCTGAGCTTCGATCTTCTGGCTCTCGTTTAGTAGTTGTTGGAAACTACACTGCATTGGGCCTACAAATTGGGTATGGGGTGTAGAGAGATGGTGTGTTCCACTCCAAGGTGTTCCCCAGGTTTCGTCCACATTGCTTCGGTCTTCCGACTCTCGTTTAGTAGTTGTAGAAAACTACACTGCATTAGGCCTACAAATTGGGTATGGGGTGTAGAGAGATGGTGTGTTCCACTCCAAGGTGTTCTCCAGGTTGCCTTTCCTGAGCTTCGATCTTCTGGCTCTCGTTTAGTAGTTGTTGGAAACTACACTGCATTAGGCCTACAAATTGGGTATGGGGTGTAGAGAGATGGTGTGTTCCACTCCAAGGTGTTCTCCATGTTGCTTTTCCTGAGCTTCGATCTTCTGGCTCTCGTTTAGTAGTTGTTGGAAACTACACTGCATTAGGCCTACAAATTGGGTATGGGGTGTAGAGAGATGGTGTGTTCCACTCCAAGGTGTTCTCCATGTTGCCTTTCCTGAGCTTCGATCTTCTGGCTCTCGTTTAGTAGTTGTTGGAAACTACACTGCATTAGGCCTACAAATTGGGTATGGGGTGTAGAGAGATGGTGTGTTCCACTCCAAGGTGTTCTCCAGGTTGCCTTTCCTGAGCTTCGATCTTCTGGCTCTCGTTTAGTAGTTGTTGGAAACTACACTGCATTAGGCCTACAAATTGGGTATGGGGTGTAGAGAGATGGTGTGTTCCACTCCAAGGTGTTCTCCATGTTGCTTTTCCTGAGCTTCGATCTTCTGGCTCTCGTTTAGTAGTTGTTGGAAACTACACTGCATTAGGCCTACAAATTGGGTATGGGGTGTAGAGAGATGGTGTGTTCCACTCCAAGGTGTTCTCCATGTTGCCTTTCCTGAGCTTCGATCTTCTGGCTCTCGTTTAGTAGTTGTTGGAAACTACACTGCATTAGGCCTACAAATTGGGTATGGGGTGTAGAGAGATCGTGTGTTCCACTCCAAGGTGTTCTCCAGGTTGCCTTTCCTGAGCTTCGATCTTCTGGCTCTCGTTTAGTAGTTGTTGGAAACTACACTGCATTAGGCCTACAAATTGGGTATGGGGTGTAGAGAGATGGTGTGTTCCACTCCAAGGTGTTCCCCAGGTTTCCTCTCCATTGCTTCGATCTTCATGCTCTCGTTTAGTAGTTGTTGGAAACTACGCTGCATTAGGCCTACAAATTGGGTATGGGGTGTAGAGAGATGTTGTGTTCCACTCCAAGGTGTTCTCCAGGTTGCCTTTCCTGAGCTTCTATCTTCAGGCTCTCATTAAATTGTGGTTAAATGGAACAACTGCATTTGGCGTACTAGTTGGTTTGGGGCCTACTATCGGTGTCTGCCACTCCTCGCTGTTCTCCTCCACTGAACAAAGCTGTGCCGCCTTTTTACTACGGTTGCCAATTTTGAACTGCATTTCGACTACTTACTGATTTGGGCCTACTCTCTGTGTCAGCCTCTCATTCCAGTTGTCCTCCACTGCAATGCCCCCTGGTTAGTCCTGTGTTACCAATTTTGAACTGCATTTAGCCAACTTTATTCTTTGGGCCTATATCTGTGTTTCCTCCTCATCCTGCCCATTGCCCAGCCAGTGATAGATGAGTCTGCTGGTACATTGACCCATAACGCAATATTCCCCGTGCACGCTACACAGCAAGATTGTGACCCTGCTGAAAGTCAGGTTCCTCTTCCCGCATACCATACCACCTTACACGGGGACAAAGAGGAAGGTGCAGATGAAAGTGCAGGTTCCTTCATCAGGTGGGGGGAGGAATACTAGTTGGTGACGTCACTGGCACAGGGCCTCTCATAGTACGCAAAAGTGTTGCTGCCGGTGGGAGGCGCCCCTGCCGTGCAAACACACCGCTGTACTTTGAGGGGCCCTGTGCCAGTGCCAATGCCAACGAGTGGGCCCCCCCTGCTTGCTCAGGATCACAGCACTTGCAAAGTTTAAATACTTACCTCTCCCTGCTCCACTGCCGTGACGTGGTCCAGATTTACTGGGCCCACTAATTACTTGAACCAGCCCTACCCCCCACAACTTTAGCCAATTTCAAATGCCTTCCAATTATTATAAGGTAAATTACGATTGACAAGCTTCTTTAACAAGAATGGATGTTTTTGCCATTAAAATGGGCAGTGTAGGTGTTTTCCTGGCCTCCACTCACTGCCGACTATGCTCCCCCATTGACTTGCATTGGGTTTCGTGTTTCGGGCGATACCAGACTTTTCGCGATAATCGGCCGATTCCACTCGACTCGACTTCTAAGATAGTCGGGTTTCGCGAAACACGGCTCGACTCTAAAAAGGTCAAGGTCGCTCAACCCTAGTTAGGGCTAGGGCTAGGGTTAGGGTTAGGGCTACAGTTAGGGTTGGGGCTAAAGTTAGGGTTAGGGTTTAGATTACATTTACAGTTGGGAATAGGGTTGGGATTAGGGATAGGGGTGTGTCAGGGTTGGAGATGTGGTTAGGGTTACCGTTGGAATTAGGGTTAGGGGTGTGTTTGGATTAGGGTTTCAGTTATAATTGGGGGGTTTCCACTGTTTAGGCACATCAGGGGCTCTCCAAACACGACATGGCGTCCGATCTCAATTCCAGCCAATTCTGTGTTGAAAAAGTAAAACAGTGCTCCTTCCCTTCCGAGCTCTCCCGTGTGCCCAAACAGGGGTTTACCCCAACATATGGGGTATCAACGTACTCAGGACAAATAGAACAACAACTTTTGGGGTCCAATTTTTCCTGTTACCTTTGGGAAAATACAAAACTGGGGGCTAAAATATAATTTTTGTGGGAAAAAAAGGATTTTTTATTTTCACGGCTCTGCGTTATAAACTGTAGTGAAACACTTGGGGGTTCAAAGTTCTCACAACACATCTAGATGAGTTCCCTGGGGGGGTCTAGTTTCCAATATGGGGTCACTTGTGGGGGGTTTCTACTGTTTAGGTACATTAGGGGCTCTGCAAACGCAATGTGACGCCTGCAGACTATTCCATCTAAGTCTGCATTCCAAATGGCACTCCTTCCCTTCCGAGCCCTCCCATGCGCCCAAACAGTGGTTCTCCCCACATATGGGGTATCAGCGTACTCAGGACAAATTGGACAACAACTTTTGGGGTCGAATTTCTCCTCTTACCCTCGGGAAAATACAAAACTGGGGGCTAAAATATAATTTTTTGGGGAAAGTTTTTATTTTTTTATTTTCACGGCTCTGCGTTACAAACTGTAGTGAAACACTTGGGGGTTCAAAGCTCTAACAACACATCTAGATGAGTTCCTTAGGGTGTCTAGTTTCCAAAATCATGTCACTTGTGGGGGGTTTCTACTGTTTAGGTACATTAGGGGCTCTGCAAACGCAATGTGACACCTGCAGACCATTCCATCTAAGTCTGCATTCCAAATGGAGCTCCTTCCCTTCCGAGCCCTCCCATGCGCCCAAACAGTGGTTCCCCCCCACTTATGGGGTATCAGCGCACTCAGGACAAATTGGACAACAAATTTTGTGGTCCAATTTCTCCTGCTACCCTCTGGAAAATACAAAACTGGAGGCTAAAAAATAAGTTTTGTGGGAAAAAAATTTTGTTTTATTTTTACAGCTCTGCATTATAAACTTCTGTGAAGCCCTTGGTGGGTCAAAGCGCTCACCACACATCTAGATAAGTTCCTTAGGGGGTCTACTTTCCAAAATGGTGTCAATTGTGGGGGGTTTCTACTGTTTAGGTACATTAGGGGCTCTGCAAACGCAATGTGACACCTGCATCTAAGTCTGCATTCCAAATGGCGCTCCTTCCCTTCTGAGCCCTCCAATGCGCCCAAACAGTGGTTCCCCCTACATATTGTGTATAATTGCACTCAGGACAAATTGGGCAACAAATTTTGTGGTCCAATTTCTCCTGTTACCCTCAGGAAAATACAAAACTGGGGGCTAAAAAAAAAATTTTTGTGGGAAAAAATTTTTGTTTTATTTTTACGGCTCTGCATTATAAACTTCTGTGAAGCCCTTGGTGGGTCAAAGCGCTCAAAACACATCTAGATAAGTTCCTTAGGGGGTCTACTTTCCAAAATGGTGTCACTTGTGGGGGGTTTCAATGTTTAGGCACATCAGTGGCTCTCCAAACGCAACATGACGTCCCATCTCAATTCCAGTCAATTTTGCATTGAAAAGTCAAACGGCGCTCCTTCCCTTCCGAGCTCTCTCATGCGCCCAAACAGTGGTTTACCCCACATATGGGGTATCAGCGTACTCAGGACAAATTGTACAACAACATTTGTGGTCCAATTTCTTCTCTTACCCTTGGGAAAATAAAAAATTGGGGGCAAAAAGATAATTTTTGTGCAAAAATATGATTTTTTATTTTTACGGTTCTGCATTGTAAACTTCTGTGAAGCACTTGGTGGGTCAAAGTGCTCACCACACCTCTAGATAAGTTCCTTAGGGGGTCTACTTTCCAAAATGGTGTCACTTGTGGGGGGTTTCAATGTTTAGGCACATCAGTGGCTCTCCAAACGCAACATGGCATCTCATCTCAATTCCTGTCAATTTTGCATTGAAAAGTCAAACGGCGCTCCTTCCCTTCTGAGCTCTCCTATGCACCCAAACAGTGGTTTACCCCCACATATGGGGTATCAGCGTACTCAGGACAAATTGTACAACAACTTTTGGGGTACAATTTCTTCTCTTACCCTTGGGAAAATAAAAAATTGGGGGTGAAAAAATAATTTTTGTGAAAAAATATGATTTTTTATTTTTACGGTTCTGCATTATAAACTTCTGTGAAGCACTTGGTGGGTCAAAGTGCTCACCACACCTCTAGATAAGTTCCTTAGGGGGTCTACTTTCCAACATGGTGTCACTTATGGGGGTTTCAATGTTTAGGCACATCAGGGGCTCTCTAAACGCAACATGGTGTCCCATCTCGATTCCAGTCAATTTTGCATTGAAAAGTCAAACGGCGCTCCCTCGCTTCCGAGCTCTGTCATGCGCCCAAACAGTGGTTTACCCCCACATATGGGGTGTCGGTGCACTGAAGACAAATTGTACAACAACTTTTGGGGTCCATTTTCTCCTGCTACCCTTGGTAAAATAAAACAAATTGGAGCTGAATTAAATTTTTTGTGAAAAAAAAGTTAAATGTTCATTTTTATTTAAACATTCCATAAATTCCTGTGAAGCACCAGAAGGGTTAATAAACTTCTTGAATATGGTTTTGAGCACCATGAGGGGTACAGTTTTTAGAATGATGTCACACTTGGGTATTTTCTATCATATAGACCCCTCAAAATGACTTCAAAAGAGATGTGGTCCCTAAAAAAAATGGTGTTGTAAAAATGAGAAATTGCTGGTCAACTTTTAACCCTTATAACTTCCTAACAAAAAAAAATTTTGGTTCCAAAATTGTGCTGATGTAAAGTAGACATGTGAGAAATGTTACTTATTAAGTATTTTGTGTGACATATCTCTGTGACTTAATTGCATAAAAATTCAAAGTAGGAAAATTGCGAAATTTTCATAATTTTTGCCAAATTTCCATTTTTTTAACAAATAAACACAGGTACTATCAAAGAATTTTTACCACTATCATGAAGTACAATATGTCACGAGAAAACAATGTCAGAATCACTGGGATCTGTTGAAGCGTTCCAGAGTTATAACCTCATAAAGGGACAGTGGTCAGAATTGTAAAAATTGGCCCGGTCATTAACGTGCAAACCACCCTTGGGGGTGAAGGGGTTAAGCAATAAAAAGTGTTTTTTTAATGTGTGACAGCGCCAAACATAAAAACCCAATATAATTCTGCACCAACCCGAAGAATAAAGTCGCCATATCACTTATACCGCACGAGGAGCGGCGTAAAAAATAAATAAAATCAATTCTTCACCTGCTGTTTTGTTCATTCTGCCTCCCAAAGATTGTAGTAATGCTTGGCTTATATTTATCCGTGTAAGGGTAGTCTCACACGTCCAGATAATTCCGGTACCGGAAAAATCGGTACCGTAATTATCCGTGTCCGTGTGCCGGTGCGTTTCTGTGGCACATCAGTGTGGCACACGTGCGGCACACGTGTGCCGCCCGTGTACCCACTGGGTACCACATGCACCATGCGGGAGACAGCGCTAAAGTTTAGCGCTGTCCCCTGCATCTGTACTGAAGCCGCGATTCATATCTTCTACTGTATGAGCGGTCACGTGGGGCTGCTCATTTACAGTAATGAATATGCGACTCCACCCCTATGGGAGGTGGAGCCGCATATTCATGACTGTAATTGGCGGCCTCATGTGACCACTCATACAGTAGAAGGTGCGGCCATGACAGGAAGCAGCGCCAGCCAGCGAGGGAGCCCGGGTGAGTATTTTAATAACAGCGGGGGGGGGGAAGCGCACAGGTGTCGGGAGAGGGGTGGGCACATGGAGCTTTATTTTAAACATGATAATTCAAATCTTCTTTACAGCAAACACTGCTGCAGAGAAGACATGAATGGCGGCTTCAGCACCAGTGGGGGGGACAGCGCTTACTGTAGCGCTGTCTCCTGCACGGCACAGGGACTGCGTGTGCGGTACATGTTTTACACGGACCAATTGACTTTAATGGGTCCGTGTAATCTGTGTGCTCCCACGAACACTGAAATGTCTCCGTGTTTGTCACACGGAGACACGGTCCACAAAAAATCAATGACATCTGCACAGATGCATTGATTTTAATGTGTCTACGTGTGTCAGTGGCTCCGGTACGTGAGGAAACTGTCACCGGCCTAAATCTCTGAAATGCGTGATTCAGACAAAATCCCTATGGGAAAATTCCCTATAATGAGGCAGATAGAGGCACTGTGGACGTCATAGGACCTGTGATCAAGAAGTGTCTATCTTTTTAGGGTTGCATAAAAGCGCTGTTTTGTGCACTTCTGAAAAGAAGGACAAAGCTGAACAGAGGCCAGAAGGAGTAACTCTGCTGCCTCATTATAGCGAATGGATCCCCTGGGGGTTTCATCTGAATCACGTCACTTAGAGATTTAGATGGAAACCCCAAAGTAAATACTCAGCATAGAGAGCCGGATAAATGTGATCCTAAATGTTATTTATAATGTTCTTTACAAAAGCTTCAGCTCAATCAGCAAAAAAAGCAAGTTCCCACTCAGGTCCATCATCTGTCAATGGAAATATAAGGGGCTTCCACGTTACTGGTAGCACAAAGGCTCTGGAAAAGCGAAATGGCTCTTTGCCACTCAAAATAAATTCAGCAAATTCTGCACTCCCAAATCCAAATGCCCCCCTCCCTTCTGCAACCCCAGAATTTACTTAAACCACATATAGTGTCCACTTCTGTTGCAATGAGAGCCCGCCTAATTTAAAGGTGCGTGTCTCCAGAAGCATGAGTTGAGCATAACATACAGGTCACTGCAACTGCAGTTTGCAATTTTCACTAAGCAACATCCACTGCTGCTTGTTTCTGGAAAACATCATCATTTATCCCTACACCTGTAGATAAATTACTAAAGGGGTATAATTTCCAAAATGGGGTCACCTGAGGGGGGATTCTGCTCTTCTAGCAATTAGAGGCTCTGCATGTGTTGTCCACAAACTATTCTAGGACAATTTGAGATTCATGAATCATGAGGCAAATAGCGCTCTGTCTCTCCCGTGTCTCACCGTATGGCTAAGCAGTACTGTATAGCCACATATGGGGTATTGCCATGTTCAGTAGAAATTGTGGGACAAATTTAGCCACTTCTTGTGTGAAAATGTAAAATCTAGGGCTAAAGCAAAATTTTGGTGGTAAAAATACAGTAATTTTTTATTCACTGCCTTAACATATGAAATTCTGTGACACACTGGTGGTGTCAATATGGTCACTGCACCCCTACATGAATTCATTGGGGAGTGTAGTTTGTAAAATGAGTTAACATATGGGGATTTCTGTTGTTCTGGCACCTCGGGGGCTCTGCCAATGTGACATGGCACCCTCAAACCATTGGAGCAAAATCTGAACTCCAATGTGGCCTCTTCCCTTCTGAGCTTTGCACTGTGTCTCAAAAGTAGTATTCCTCCACATAAGGGTTATCGGCATCCTCAGGAGAAATTGCACAACAATTTTGGGATAAATTTTTTCCTGTCACCCTTGTGAAAATAAAAAAAATTGGATCTAAAGTACATTTTTTGTGAAAAAATTTACATTTTCATTTTTTTCCACATTCCAAAAATACCTGTGAAGCACCTGAAGGGTGAATACACTTCTTGAATGTGGTTTTGAGCAGCCTGAGGGTTGAGTTTTTGAGAATGGTATCACTTTTCCGTATTTTCTATCATATAAACCTGTCAAAGTCACTTCAAATGTGAGGTTGTCCCTAAAAAAAATGGTTTTGTAAATTTTGTTGGAAAAAGGAGAAATCGATGGTTAGCTTTCAACCCTTATAACTTCCTAAAAAACAGTTTTTGGTTACAAAATTGTACTAATGTAAAGTAGACATGTTGTCAATGTTATTTAATAACTATTTTGGGTGACATATCTCTCAAAATTCAACATTTTTAAAATTGACAATTTTTCTAATTTTTGCCAAATTTCCATTTTTATTCACTGATAGATGCAAGTTAGGCTGGTTTCACATTTGCGTTTTTTTTGCGTTTTTGCGGTAAAAAACGCAAAAAAAGCATGCGTTTTTTTCCTATACTTAACATTAAAAACGCATGCGTTTTTTGCATGCGGTTTGACGTGTTTTTGCAACGCATGCGTTTTTTCTCTGCATGCGTTTTGTTGCAGAAATGCAACATGTAGTAATTTTTGCGGCGGTTTTTTTGCCGCGAAAAACGCATGCGTTTTTTCGCTGCAAAAAAAGTATTGATGTCTATGTAAACGCATGCTTTTTTAAGCACATGCGTTTGCATGCGTTTTTATAGAAAAACGCAAGAAAACACCCTAACCCTAACCCAAACTTTAACCCTAACCCTTACACAAACCCTAACCCTAACCCAAACTCTAACCCAAACCCTAGCACAAACCCTAACACAAACTCTAACACAAACCCTAACACAAACCCTAACACAAACCCTAACACAAACCCTAACACAAACCCTAACCCAAACTATAACCCAAACCCTAGCACAAACCCTAACCCTAACCCTAACACAAACCCTAACCCAAACTCTAACCCAAACCCTAACACAAACCCTAACCCTAACCCAAACTCTAACACAAACTCTAACACAAACTCTAACACAAACCCTAAAACAAACCCTAACACAAACTCTAACACAAACTCTAACACAAACCCTAACCCTAACACAAACCCTAACCCAAACTCTAACCCAAACCCTAACACAAACCCTAACCCTAATCCAAACTCTAACCCAAACTCTAACACAAACTCTAACACAAACCCTAACCCTAACACAAACCCTAACCCAAACTCTAACACAAACTCTAACACAAACCCTAACCCTAACACAAACCCTAACACAAACCCTAACACAAACCCTAACACAAACTCTAACACAAACTCTAACACAAACCCTAACTCTAACCCTAACCCTAACACAAACCCTAACCCAAACTCTAACACAAACCCTAACACAAACCCTAAACCTAACCCAAACTCTAACACAAACTCTAACACAAACCCTAACACAAACCCTAACACAAACCCTAACACAAACTCTAACACAAACTCTAACACAAACCCTAACCCTAACACAAACCCTAACCCAAACTCTAACCCAAACTCTAACACAAACTCTAACACAAACCCTAACTCTAACCCTAACCCTAACACAAACCCTAACCCAAACTCTAACACAAACCCTAACACAAACCCTAAACCTAACACAAACTCTAACACAAACTCTAACACAAACCCTAACACAAACCCTAACACAAACCCTAACACAAACCCTAACACAAACTCTAACACAAAATCTAACACAAACCCTAACCCTAACACAAACCCTAACACAAACCCTAACCCAAACTCTAACCCAAACTCTAACACAAACCCTAACCCTAACCCTAGGGATCCTAACCCTAACCCTAAGGGTTAGGGTTAGGATCCCTAGGGTTAGGGTTAGGATCCCTAGGGTTAGGGTTAGGGTTAATGCTAGGGTTAGGGTTAGAGTTTGTGTTTTAAGGTTAGGGTTATAGTTTGTGTTTTAGGGTTAGGGTTAGAGTTTGTGTTAGGGTTAGAGTTAGAGTTAGAGTTTGTGTTTTAGGGTTAGGGTTAGAGTTTGTGTTAGAGTTTGTGTTAGGGTTAGAGTTTGGGTTAGGGTTAGGGTTAGAGTTTGGGTTAGGGTTAGGATCCCTAGGGTTAGGGATAGGATCCCTAGGGTTAGGGTTAGGGTTAGTGTTAGGGTTAGGATCCATAGGGTTACTAGGGATCCTAACCCTAACCCTAACCCTAGGTATTTATGTTTATAGTGGGTTTTCTAGTTGATTTTGATGATTGGCAGCTGTCACACACTTCTCATCATGCGTTTCAAAAACGCAAACGCATAAAAAACGCGTTTAAATGCGTCAAAACGCGTTTAAACGCAAAAACACATGCGGCTAAAAAACACTGCGTTTAAACGTGTTTTTGCACCAAATGCGTTTGCATTAAAAAAGCTGCGTTTTAAAACGCAAGTGTGAAACCAGCCTTACAGTACAGAACAAAAGTTTGGACACAACTTCTCATTTAAAGATTTTTCTGTATTTTCATGACTATGAAAATTGTTAACACTGAAGGCATCAAAACTATGAATTAACACATGTGGAATTATATACTTAAAGGGACTCTGTCACCTGAATTTGGCGGGACTGGCTTTCGGTCATATGGGCGGAGTTTTCGGGTGTTTGATTCACCCTTTCCTTACCCGCTGGCTGCATGCTGGCTGCAATAATGGATTGAAGTTCATTCTCTGTCCTCCATAGTACACGCCTGCGCAAAGCAATCTTGCCTTGTGCAGGCGTGTACTATGGAGGACAGAGAATGAACTTCAATCCAATATTGCAGCCAGCATGCAGCCAGCGGGTAAGGAAAGGGTGAATCAAACACCCGAAAACTCCGCCCATATGACCCAAACCCAGTCCCGCCAAATTCAGGTGACAGGTTCCCTTTAACAAAAAAAGTGTGAAACAACTGAAAATATAAATTCTAGGTTCTTCAAAGTAGACACCTTTTGCTTTGTTGACTGCTTTGCACTCTCTTGGCATTCGCTTGATGAGCTTCAAGAGGTAGTCACCGGGAATGGTTTTCACTTCACAGGTGTGCCCTGTCAGGTTTAATAAGTGGGATTTCTTGCCTTATTAATGGGGTTGAGACCATCAGTTGTGTTGTGCAGAAGCCTGGTGGATACACAGCTGATAGTCCTACTGAAGAATTTGACTGTTAGATTTTGTATTATGGCAAGAAAAAAGCAGCTAAGTAAAGAAAAACAAGTGGCCATCATTACTTAAGGTCATTGAGTCCGAAAAATTGGGAAAACTTTGAAAGTTTCCCCAAGTGCAGTGGCAAAAACCATCAAGCGCTACAAAGAAACTGGCTCACATGAGGACCGCCCCAGGAAAGGAAGACCAAGAGTCACCTCTGCTTCTGAGGATAAGTTTATCTGAGTCACCAGTCTCAGAAATTGCAGGTTAACAGCAGCTCAGATTACAGACCAGGTCAATGCCACACAGAGTTCTAGCAGCAGACACATCTCTACAACAACTGTTAAGAGAAGACTTTGTGCAGCAGGTCTTCATGGTAAAATAGCTGCTACGAAACCACTGCTAAAGACAGGCAACAAGCAGAACAGACTTGTTTGGGCTAAAGAACACAAGGAATGGACATTAGACCAGTGGAAATCTGTGCTTTGGTCTGATGAGTCCAAATTTGAGATCTTTGGTTCCAACCACCGTGTCTTTGTGCGATGCAGAAAAAGTGAACGGATGGACTCTACATGCCTGGTTCCAACCGTGAAGCATGGAGGAGGAGGTGTGATGGTGTTGGGGGTGCTTTGCTGGTGACATTGTTGGGGATTTATTCAAAATTCTAGGCATACTGAACCTTGCAGCGGCATTCTATTCCATCCGGTTTCCGTTTAGTTGGACCATCATTTATTTTTCAACAGGACAATGACCCCAAACACACCTCCAGGCTGTGTAAGGGCTATTTGACCAAGAAGGAGAGTGATTGGATGCTACGTGAGATGACCTGGCCTCCACAGTCACCAGACCTGAACCCAATCGAGATGGTTTGGGGTGAGCTGGACCGCAGAGTGAAGGCAAAAAGGGCCAACAAGTGCTAAGCATCTCTGGGAACTCTTTCAAGATTGTTAGAAGATCATTCCCGGTGACTACCTCTTGAAGCTCATCAAGAGAATTCCAAGAGTGTGCAAAGCAGTCATCAAAGCAAAAGGTGGCTACTCTGAAGAACCTAGAATATAAGACATAATGTCAGTTGTTTCACAGTTTTTTGTTAAGTATATAATTCCACATGTGTTAGTTCATAGTTTTGATGCCTTCAGTGTGAATGTACAATTTTCATAGTCCTGAAAATACAGAAAAATCTTTAAATGAGAAGGTGTGCCCAAACTTTTGGTCTGTACTGTATATCAAAGAAATTTTACTCCTATCATGAAGTACAATATGTCATGAAAAAAAATTCTCAGAATCAGTGGGATCTTTTGAAGCGTTCCAGATTTATGACCTCTTAGGCCGGAGTCCCACTTGCAACTGCAACGCGAGAAACTTGCGCTAGTCTCTCGCCTCAATACCCGACACTGCCACTGGCACTTGGGACCGGAGTGTGCGGCTGCATGTATTTCTATGCAGCTGAATGCTCCGGTCCGAACCGCAGGCGTCAGTGCCGTGTATTGAGGCGAGAGACTCGCGAGAGTTTCTCGCATTGCAGTTGCAAGTGGGACACCAGCCTTAAAGTGACCCTTGTCAGAATTGTAGAAATTGGCCTGGTCATTAACATGCAAACCACCTTGGGGGTTAAAGGGGTTAAATGATAAAGAATTGAATTAAAAACAAAGCAGAGCAAAAACAAAACATTTAAATACAAGAGGTTTGAAAACTTTTTGTTAGTAAAAATGTTACCATTAACACTTACATTTTAAATATAAACCTGTCTAGACAGTAACTCAATTAATGCATTTCTTGTGACATTTGATGCCATCATACTATAGAATGATTAAACTGCTGTTGAGAATGAATACCACAGGTAATTTACTAGATAATGGTAGCCGGGCAATTATAAGCATTTGTGACTTTAAACTGAACATTTATCTCTCTGATTCATTTATGTACAATGTCATTATTTTTAAACATCTACACAATTATGGATAAAGTAAGGTATGTGAAGGCGTTAATGGTTCCAATTCTTAGAGCTAAAGCAAAAAAAACTAAATTGTATGTGGCAGAGCAAGAAGCAAAAAAATGAACAAATGGAACAAAAAAAATTGGTCAGTATCTGAATTAAAAATTCTTGTTTTTTCCCATTTATATGCACACTGAGGCAACAGGGCATTGTACAGTGTCTGTATACATTTTTAATGAGACAAACACCTAGAGGAAAATTCATTACAACATTTATGCCACAAAAGTAGCATTAAAGCTTTGAAGAGACGCAACATTTTTGTACAATTCGGAGTAGTGCGAAAATGTTGTGCCTTTTGGAAGTCTCAGCCACTTTAGATCAGCTCCTGCCAAATGGGTGTAACTGGGAAGGATTCCTAAGCAGGACAAGGGCATGCCAACAGCTGCCTGTCTGATTCATGAAAAGTGTTTGTTTTTTTTTTACTCCAGAAATGCTACTGAAGTATGGTGTGCACCTCCTAATGAATTTGATGCCTCTTGTACTCCATCAAGACTGATGACTGATGTAGGTCAAGCGTGTGCTATGCCCCAAAGTGTTTTGCTGCAAATGCGCTGTCAGTTGCTGTATATGCATGCATATTTTTCTCTAGAAGCAAGGTTGAAATTAGAGAACATGTGAGGTGTAAGGAGGTACAGTTAATGCTACATGCGCTTGTCTAAGAGTCTAATATGACTCTATACAAAATAGGAATCTTAAAAGGGTATCTACATCCAATAATCATAAAATATAATAAATACCGTATACTCATCTCGACAATCTACTGCCACTCCTCTTTGAGTGCTTCCTCAGCCAATTACCGGTGGCAACAGTGAAACATTTATGAAAGCTAGGTTTTAGATAACGCATTAGCTCCATGTAGCTGTGCGGTAATTATCGATTGCCATCAGTGGAGCATTAGGAACGCTCCCTGCTGGCAGTACATTCTGGTAATGGTGGATCAAAAAGTATTATAATGGGGACAATCTGGCCATGTAGCCTCAGGGCCTAAGGCAGTAGCCCAGATTGCCCTCATTGTAATCAACGCCATACTTTGATTCATGTGACGAAGCAATTTCCTGCGTTAAAATCAGAGTTTTCTTGAAAGATGCAGACCTTTTCTTATATCACTGCTTGATGAAAGTGAAAATAGCTCATTTACGAGCAGTACCAATAAAACGTTTCGTCATAAGGGACCTTCCTCAGTTATTACAATAGTGAAAAATTAAATAAAGTTAAATAACATAAATAACATAAATCGTGAGGTACAGTCATGTCCAAAGCAAAATGTCTAATCCGACAATCTTATGACATATTTAACAGAACAAAACAAAAAAACAAAGCAAAGCCTAGAACAAAGGTATGTACATAGAAGACATTTGGTCAAAATAGAATAAATTGAATGCCTCATAATTGCGGATGGAGTCACGGGATATTCAAGTATGAAAGGGTAAAATGTGTCATAAACAGAAAAAAGAATAGCATACCGTACTAACAGATTTGAAGCGAGAACACTGGTGGTTGATCAGATTGTATCCTGATCCCCTGCTCTGTGGAAATAGTAAATATAACGGGTGCCAATAAGTAGTGGCCGGCAGGTATGAGATGTGCTAGCAGGTCGGGTGAGGTTACCTTAAGTAATGTTATATTGGATTGTCCATCCAGTCAGATGGAGAGGAGTAGATGCTGAATGAAGCTGTAAGAACCGAGATAATATGTTATCCATATGTTGTCGGATTAGACATTTTGCTTTGGACGTGACTGTACCTCTCGATTTATGTTATTTATGTTATTTTACTTTATTTCATTTTTCATTATTGTAGTAACTGAGGAAGGTCCCTTATGAAACGATTTATTGGTACTACAAATAAATGAGCTGTTTTCACTTAAGTTGAGTGCCAGGTTCTCTTTGCATTTACTACACATGGTGTGGGAACCTACCTGTGCACCCTTTCAGTAGTGCTCACGTTCAAATATTCCTGCTTGATGAAAGTGTCTGGGTAAAACTGGCAGTAGGTTTGGGAGTTGATTTTGAGTTCATCTTCACCCTTAAAAGTTCCAACTAGCTTATTTTTAATAATAATAACACATAACAATGCCACACCTCCATCTTCCTGGTATCTGAATCAATGTGGATGTCTGCGCCTGTAACTGATCCAGCCATGAGCTCACCCATCTGGTCAGTCAAGAGTTACTCTCATTGTTTCAGTCCATAAAACCTGTGAATAATCTGTCTACAGATATTTCATGGCCCAGTTTTAATGTTTCAACTTATGTGTCTCGTTCAGGGGTGGTCAGGTTTCAGCCTTCCGTACCTTGTCTGTGTCTCTAAGCACTGAACACCTTGTACCTCTGGGCTCTACAGGGAGGTTGCAGTTCTGGAATATGACAGCAACAGAGGATCATGGGGTCCTTATAATGGCTTCACATTTGATTCTTCTCAAATCTTTGGCAGCTAACTTTTTTCTCTTCTCAGCACGTTTGTTTGACCTGTTTAACTATCTGCAACAAAACTTTTGATGCTTCTGTGATTACGTTCCAATATCTTACCAAGAGTGCTGCATCTCTTTATAAGAATTATCAAATAAATCTCTTTCTTGGCCTAATTTGTCTGAAAAAAAAAGCTGCCTAATAATTCTGCACACCTTGATACCGTGACATAGGGTGTTGTGTCCTTAGGTCCCATCCTCCCTCATTACACAAATACACATTACCTGATAAGCTTCATCCAATAACAGTCAAGTTTATGCAGTTTGGGGTTGGAAAATAAAAATAAAAATGGAGATTTGATCATAATGCTCCCTTGCATAATAATTGTACATACAGTACATACAGCCAACTAACGTCTTTCAACAATTGACACTTTGTCCAGGACTTTCACATAATTCAATTGTTCCTTTTTTCGTTATTACATAGTTGAATTTTTCTTCTGGAGCCTTTCCAATGTTCAAAATATTTTTAACTCATGTCCATTATCCTAGTCCATCTCCAAGGTGATGTTTTTTCATGTTTGTTATCAAAACGGATCTTCTATATTTTACTGACGTTTTGAATTCTACAAAAGACAAAAATGTATTTATTGCAAAAGTAACATGCAAAGATCACAAAAATGAATAAGAAAGCTAAGTTAAATGTTTGACATAAAATTATGTTCTCATTAACTTTTTATTAAAACTTTATGACTCTAATTTGATGAGAAACCTATGCCTGTTTTTGGTTAAATTGAGCTCTGAAAAGTCACAATTTGTGTAAAACTTATTACAAGCTTCAAATTGTGCAAAATTTTCTATATTTGCAAAATGACGTCCATTAGGGAACATAGTACACCAAGAGGCTTGTTGTCAACAACTTTTAGACAAACTTATTAGGAATTTATAAATATAGATATATAAATGCAGAACTATATAGCTATATATAGTTGTAAAATATGTATGCTGTACAAAATTCAGATTAACCTTAATGATTCCAAAATATGGTCCATGCTACGTACAATCTGGTGCATATTGTGAATCGATGGCCGGGGGACCAACACGGTGCAGGAAGACTACCGTACACAAGATGAGATGTAAACAACAAAGGGTAGATTTATTGGAAAGCAAGGAATGTAGTGGATGAGGACGATGCAAACAGGGGTATGCAATGGCAAAAGATAATTTACAAGAGTTATATTCTTTAGCTTGTCCATAAAATAGCATGGTGCTCCAACTGTTACAGACTCAATATATGTCACACAAGTAAATGCAAACAATCTACTATATAATTGCCTAAGGGTCACTTCCGTCTGTCTGTCCTTCTGTCTGTCACGGTTATTCATTCGCTGATTGGTCTCGGCAGCTGCCTGTCATGGCTACCGCGACCAATCAGTGACGGGCACAGTCCAGAAAAAAGTTGCCGCTCCTTACTCCCCGCAGTCAGTGCCTGTCGCCCGCATACTCCCCTCCGGTCACCGCTAACACAGGGTTAATGCCGGCGGTAACGGTAACGGACCGCGTTATGCCGCGGGTAACGCACTCCGTTACCGCCGCTATTAACCCTGTGTGTCCCCAACTTTTTACTATTGATGCTGCGTATGCAGCATCAATGGTAAAACAATCTAATGTTAAAAATAATAATAATACAAAAGAAAACCTTATTCTCACTTTCCGCCATCGCGTCCTCTCCTCGGCACTGCAAGTTGCAGGTTCTGCTTCCAAAGATGCTATGGGAGAAGGACCTTCCATGACGTCACGGTGATGGGCAATATACTACGTGGCTCTGTGCTGTATATTACGTGGCTGGGCAATATACTACGTGACTGGGCAATATACTACGTGAATGGGCAATATACTATGTGACTGGGCAATATACTACGTGGCTGGGCAATATACTATGTGGCTGGGCAATATACTACATGGCTGGGCACTATACTACATGGCTGGGCAATATTCTGCATGGCTGGGCAATATTCTACGTGGCTGGGCAATATTCTACGTGGCTGGGCAATATACTACGTGACTGGGCAATATACTACGTGGCTGGGCAATATACTACGTGGCTGGGCAATATACTACGTGGCTGGCCAATATACTACGTGACTGGGCAATATACTACGTGGCTGGGCAATATACTACGTGACTGGGCAATATACTACGTGGCTGGGCAATATAGTATGTGGCTGGGCAATATTCTACATGGCTGGGCAATATACTACCTGGCTGGGCAATACAGTACGTGGCTGGGCAATATAGTATGTGGCTGGGCAATATACTATGTGACAGCAATATACTACGAGGACATGCATATTCTAGAATACCCGATGCGTTAGAATCGGGCCACCATCTAGTAAACAAATAATGATGCTACTCTACATATAACCTCCCTGGCCTTTACTAAGCAGGCCTCACGGCTGCCATGTTCTGACTATTGAAGCCTACACTAGGCCCTGACATGTGCACAAAACAGGAACAAACTCACGGTGATGTTAGGGACTCAGAACTAGTCCCGGGAGGACCCCAACCATCCAGTACAGTGGTGCGCACGGCTTTCTGGAAGCTCCATGAAACATGGTCTTCTCCTTGCTTCTGGGTCCTGGAGGTGCTCCTGGAAACTGTAAATCCCTTTCTCGGTATCTTCGTGGCTTCTCAAACTCACACAGGACAGCCACTCTCGCTGCACCCGGAAAAGTCTGTCAAATCTCACAAGTCCGCTCTGTTACAGGCGGTGGGTCCTCTCTGGCAGAAAACAGCACAAAGTACTCTCTGCAGCAGCTTCAGCTCCCACACGCTGTTCAGGCTCCACCCCCACCCTCTGCACAGTCCAGCTCATTCACACAGCCTCTTGCAGGGGACAAGCAAAACATTCCATCATGCCAGACAAGGGGGTGCAGCCTCTTAAAGTGACAGCGTTTTCCTTACTGTCCATAACAGCACCACCCTCTTACATATTGTATTTGAGAAATACCCAAGTGTGCCTGCTGTTTTTAAAAATCCAAGTGAGTTTAAATATTAGTGTTCAAGGTCCTTCTTTGATATGGCTGAATAGCCAACCACTGCATAACATAATTGGAACACAAAGAAATCCTTGGCTTAGAACAAATAATAATAAAACAAAAAGGTAATATTCGGTGGCTTGGTAAAGGTGCCCATGCTTCATTTATATCTCCCAAGCCTCCTTTTAGCTAAAAACGCACATATTTCATAGGGAGAAGAAGAGTGAAATAAAAAGTTGATAGACATCTCTGGCCTAAATATTTAAAGCACCAGTTGTACAATGTACATAGAGTTTGTTATGCACCTGTTCTGGCTCCGGTGTCAGCCCCTGCTCCCCTCTATGGCTGCCTTATGTTGCTGTAGTCCACACTGGGTTTCACAGGTTGCCCTGTGAACTCCAGTGATGTCATCACCCAGGGCCTTTTTCAGGCCCACAATCTCATCTATCTGTGTCTGAGCATTAACTAAGCTAGTATTCAGTTACCGTGTGCCTTTGAGGTTGCTTCATCAGTTCTCCCAAGAAGATATCTTTTCTGCAAATGCCTGTGGTTCTAGAATCTGCTTTTACTTATTGGCTTAGACCCCCTAATTAACCCTTTGTCTGCAGTAAGCTTAACAAACTCCTGACTGGACTCATCATGCTTGAAACGCTGCTGCACCTGAGTGTCTTCTCTTTTATAAAGTTTACTTCTTCATGTTTGCTGATTAACCCTTCATCAGCTGTAAGCAAAATGAACTCCCTTCTAGACTTGGCCACAATTACGCTGCAGTAATTGTTAGACTTGCTATTCTTCTTCAGTTCCTGTGCTTCCTTCTCTGCTTCTGTTGTTTCCTGCTCTGATTCCATGCCTGCTTGCTATCCAGCATACCCCATTGTCCTATATCTTGGTACCACATGACATCTGGCAACTTGTGCCCGCTATGCCATCACTTTAGGTCTGTGTGTTCTCCCTTACCTGCTGCTTAGTGAATCCACATAAATCACTGACTAGACATACTTTCTGGAGGTATCCACAAAAGAAAAAAATACACAGAAAACTCCATCTCGTAAAACTCTCGAATTTATTAGATAGGCCTTAAAAAACACTTAATAATGGTGCAACCACACAAAAAGAAATATTAGAGACTAGGATAAATATAGCTATTGAAGTATCGCAGACATGTTCATATAATAATTTCTTTGCAATGATGCATCAGAAGGTCAGCAAACTAGGAGGGGGCCTTGTGACACCGTGAAGGCTCACTAAACATATATACATTTATCAACATTCCTCTAGTCGGAATGTGTTTGTAACAGAAATGTCACATGGGGCTTTAAGAAGATCTGATCAATCTATATTTATGTTGATTATACACATGTTAAACTTTCACATGCCCAGGCAGAATACGTTAATTATACACTGGTAAAGCTTTGATATTTTTCACTGTAAATAGAGACAGAAATCCATATTAGTCAGTCTTCTGTCTCACTGCTACATAGGGTATGTTTTATCATTATATAAAAAAAAATATAAATCCTCAAACACCCAATTGTACCCTAATCTTAGTCCCTGCTTTGCCGCAGTGGTTGGCACTAGAGATGAGGATTGCGTTGTGCAACACCGGTTAGTGGTCCTGGTAAATTTATCATCTGTATTTGGCATCCTAAAGTCAACGGTAAATAGCACCTCATATTCTGGCTTAGACAAGGCATTTTCTCTATGGGACATGATGCCATCCAATTCCTTACCCTGCGTGCTGATTTGGCGTGAAACAATCACATTCTCCAATTGGTACTTTGCTGAATATCTTTTACTCAGGCAGTCGAATCTGAGATGAATTTGCCTTTAGGGATTTTATATATTCCCTCAATGATTTAATTTCTCTTGCAACCCAAAATTACTCTTTAAAGGATGCCCCTTTCCTATGTACATTTTTAGAGCGTCTTCAAAATCTCCTTCCAGAGAAGCTGCAAATTGACTGGGAGAAATTGTCATTGGCCGAACTATCACATCACCTTGCGAAAGGACTTAGTTTTCATGGTGATGAATACAAAAATTCTTGCATAAACTGCCATAGGACCAATAGGCAGACTTTAGACCCTAGACAAAGAAAGAAGATTGTCTTGGGATTAACTCTATCCTCCACCAATGACAAACTGGTCATGTCTATGTTCATTTCCAGGACAGTAAAAATGCAGCAGAAAAAAAAATGCTGCATTTATGTTACATGTGAACAATGTCTTACAGATATTGCAAAATTGCATTTACAAAAGACACTGCATAAAAAGAAGCAAATATGTTACAAATATGAATGAACAAAAAATAAATCCATAGGTTCCAACCCTGACCCGACTGACACAACGAGACAGTCCTGGATTTGAGTATATGGGTCTCTGTCCTGGGCATATTTTCTTAACCAATGTGGGCAGTGGGCGACATATGCATATTCAGTACATTAGTCTACTTCATTGCCTATTGCTTGTAATTCATTACCTACAGTAAGTCTCCCATTGACATGTTTTCTGTCTGTATTTGTAATGCTATTGTGCATTACAATATATTGATTTGTTTTTTAAACTTTATAAATCCAATTTTTTTTTGTAAGAGGAAACAATATTCTCCTTTAGTTAATTTATTCTCCTTGACAAATTTAGACATCGAATTATGTGCACACGGTGTCTAAGCCTTGTGTTGGCCACATGTCTTTGGTCAAGTTATGACGTATAAAGATACCACTTAATATCATTGTTTGCAGTGTTAATGCGTTTTTTCTTTTATAAATATTATTTGAATTATTTAAATTCTTGTGCTGATGAGGGGCATAAATCTTACTACAATGCTGATTGGATGACAATATGAATGATAGAAGCTGTGGGGCGGAACTGCTGACATTCACCATGCTTTTATCACTGCACTGATGAAGATTTGTTCCATGGAAAGAGAATGTGGTGTTAGAAGCATTGACTATGATGACATCGATGACTGAAGATGTGGTCACTTCTTGATCACCTCGACAAAAACCAGGATGCGATCATGGGACGGCGGTGTCGGTAGCTTAGGTAAGTGACCACAGGACCACCTCCTGATGATATCCTGTCTCAAAAAGGCTGATAGACTCTGCAGACAAGAGAGTTCAGCTCCAGCTTCCTATTTGAGGCTCCTCTCAAATGAAACTTCAAAGGAAGTAAAGTAAAAAAACACATATAGAAAATAACAGGATAGGGAGAAGTGTAGGGAATTTACCAATAAAGCTATTTGCAAAAGTGATTAGGGATTAAAGATAGGTATTCATTTTATTTAGAAAGGGCTTTATAGGTATTGGACCACCCCTTAAACACTGACAGTATGTGTGGTGGAAATGTTCAATTGAAGTTAAACAGTTTAGTGGCTTTATAACAGTAACTACTATTGAATACAAGAGATGAGCGAACTTGTTCAGAAAATGTTCCCCAATTTCAAATTTGGCATGAGCGTAGTACATTTGGATTCGTGTTCACTTTCACAAGTATTTTTACTCAAAGTCGTCAAAATTTGGTGACAGTTTGGTAAATCATTGTGTTTCCTAATGCTTTTGTTATTACTTTGGCAAGGATAATGGTGATGAACGGAGGGCCATGTTTGATGAGGGGAGGGTGTGTGGAGAGGTTAGAGGAGCATGTGGAGGGGTTAGAAGACTGGCACGCTCTTTTTTTCTCTTCCCTTAACTTTATATGTGTTGATACCAGGGTGCCTAAACCATTCACAATGCCCAGACACAAGGGCTTGTGTCAGAGGTGTAGCTAAGGTTTTGATTCGGGGGGTGGGGGCGAAGCTTCTGAGTGGGCCCCTAACCAGTTAACCTTGATTACAACTGGGTGACGCACCCTAATAGTGGAGGAGAACCTCAGCAGATGACCGCGCTGTTACTGAAAATAATCTCTATATAAAGACCAATATGGATATTACCGCCATATGGTCAGTGGTAGATACCAGCTCTACAGAGCAGATCACAGCACAGTTACAGATAATCTCTTACCGCTGACGTCCTTTTTGATGGAATCGTTCATTTTTCCCGTCTTTTCCATCTGGCCCAGACCGACATGACAACTTCTTCCAGCTACAACTCGTCTGCAGAGATTACAACAAAGACACATTTCACTTCTCACATTCCAGCCCCATCACCATCTATTCCCAACCTACACAAACTCCTCATCCTGCTGATACCCCAATACTGAGCCGCTGCAACCGTATATGTCCCTATTACTGCCCTTGATACCCAATACTGAGCTGCTGCTGCCGTATGTGTCCCTATTACTGCACCTGATACCCCAATAATAAGCCACTGCTGCCGTATGTTTCCCTATTACTGCCCCTGATACCCCAATACTGAGCCGCTGCTGCCGTATGTGCCCCTATTACTGCACCTCCTGTGTGGTTTTCTGTGCCCTCTAAATTCTAAAGCACCCCTATATAATATAGTAATACTGGGTGCAAGTGCCCTAGAAAACAGTGCCCATATTTTGCCCATAGAAAGCAATATTGCCCTGTGTGCCCCTTTGATAGCCACAGCAACTTGAGTTCCCCTATAACAATAAGTGCCCACTTTACATTTAATAATGTCCCGAGTCTCCCCCCTGTACAGCTCCCCTATACACAGCATGATGCTCTCTTATACACATTACAATGCCTTCCCACTGTATAGTACCACACACACAGTATACTGACTCCTCAGTAGCCCCCAAACTGTTTGATGGCTCCAACACTGTATAATGACCCTCACGCTGTAATCTCCATATTGTATGATGGCCCCCTAGATAGCCTCCATATACAGTAGCATAATGCACCAAATAGTTCACAATATAGTATAATGCACTCCCCATAGGCAATCTCTATAGCATAAGGCAGCCCCAATAGGCAGACACTGTAATAAGGCAGCACCCCCATATAGGCAGACCCTGTAATAAGGCAGCACCCCTAAAGGCAGACTCTGTAGTATAAGGCAGCACCCCCATAGGCAGACCCTGTAATAAGGCAGCACCCCCATAGTCAGACCCTGTAATAAGGCAGCACCCCCATAGTCAGACTCTGTAATAAGGCAGCCCCCATAGTCAGACCCTGTAATAAGGCAGCACCCTTATAGGCAGACTCTGTAGTATAAGGCAGCACCCCCATAGGCAGACCCTGTAATAAAGCAGCACTCCCACAGTTAGACCCTGTAATTAGGCAGCCCCCATAGTCAGACCCTGTAATAAGGCAGCCCCCATAGTCAGACCCTTTAATAAGGCAGCACCCCCAGAGTCAGACCCTGTAATAAGGCAGCCCCCATAGTCAGACCCTGTAATAAGGCAGCACCCCCATAGTCAGACCCTGTAATTAGGCAGCCCCCCTATAGTCAGACCCTGTAATGAGGCAGCACCCCTATAGTCAGACCCTGTAATGAGGCAGCACCCCTATAGTCAGACCCTGTAATAAGGCAGCCCCCTCATAGTCAGACCCTGTAATGAGGCAGCACCCCTATATTCAGACCCTGTAATGAGGCAGCACCCCTATAGGCAGACCCTGAAATAAGGCAGCCCCCCATAGTAAGACCCTGTAATAAGGCAGCCCCCCATTGTCAGACCCTGTAATGAGGCAGCACCCCTATAGGCAGACCCTGTAATAAGGCAGCACCCTTATAGAGAGCGTGGAAGGCTAGCACTTGACTGTTGTGAACGTGACGGTGCCAGTGAACGGAGCCAATGGTTCCATCAATCATAAAGTCATATAATCACTGCACTCATACTATAGAAGATGCTTCTTTCAAGTGAAAAAGTTTATAGGAACAGTGTTGTGGTGGAGCGATAGGCAAAAAATGTTTCGGCCAACCTGTGGCCTTGATCACAATATCGCCTTGTTTGTAGTTCTTTCTTTAGATAAATCTACGGTGTTGCTGAGGATATCAGCCAGAGATAGAAACACACAGTCCAATTGATATTTTATATTGCTAGAGCCAGACATATAGCGAAACAGTTGCCGTCGTAGTGTAGGGCTGGACAATATACATGGGTATAACTGCCAGGGTATAGAATCAACCAGAGCCAACTTATGATTGTACTGTATTATTTCAACAACCAGATGGAGGGTATACACGAGTCTAGATTCATTGGTGGCGGAGATCCTAGCAGTAGGAGCCAACGTTGGTGGCTGAGTGGGAAGGGCTGACACGAACCATGTCTATGCACAGGAAAGGCAACCTCTGTGTGTTTCTATCTCTGGCTAATATCCTCAGCAACACCGTAGATTTATCTAAAGAAAGAACTACAAACAAGGCGATATTTTGATCAAGGCAACAGGTTGGCCGAAACTTTTTTTGACTATCTCAGCACCCCTATAGGCAGACCCTGTAAAAAGGCGGCACCCCCATAGTCAGACCCTGTAATAAGGCAGCCCCATAGTCAAAATCTGTAATAAGGCAGCACTCCCATAGTCAGACCCTGTCATTAGGCAGCCCCCATAGTCAGACCCTTTAATAAGGCAGCATCCCCATAGTCAGACCCTGTATTGAGGCAGCACCCCTAGAGTTAGACCCTGTAATTAGGCAGCCCCATAGTCAGACCCTGTAATGAGGCAACACCCCTATAGTCAGACCCTGTAATGAGGCAGCACCCCTATAGGAAGACCCTGTAATAAGGCAGCACCCCAATAGTCAGACCCTGTAATAAGGCAGCACCCCCATAGTCAGACCCTGTAATTAGGCAGCACCCCCATAGTCAGATTCTGTAATAAGGCAGCCCCCATAGTCAGATCCTGTAATTAAGCAGCCCCCATAGTTAGACCCTGTAATTAGGCAGCCCCATAGTAAGACCCTGTAATGAGGCAGCCACCCATAGGCAGACCCTGTAATAAGGCAGCACCCCCATAGTCAGACCCTGTAATGAGGCAGCCACCCATAGGCAGACCCTGCAATAAGGCAGCCCCCATAGTCAGACCCTGTAATTAGGCAGCCCCATAGTCAGACCCTGTAATTAGGCAGCCCCCATAGTCAGACCCTGTAAGGCGGCAGCACCACTATAGGCAGAGCCTGTAATAAGGTAGCCCACCCATATTCAGACCCTGTAATAAGGTAGCCCCCCATAGTCAGACCCTGTAATTAGGCAGCCCCCATAGTCAGACCCTGTAATAAGGCAGCACCCCCATAGTCAGACCCTGTAATTAGGCAGCCCCCATAGTCAGACCATGTAATAAGGTGGCCCCCCATAGGCAGACCCTGTAATAAGGCAGCCCCCATAGTAAGACCCTGTAATAAGGCAGCCCATCCATAGTCAGACCCTGTAATAAGGTAGCCCCCCATAAGCAGACCCTGTAATAAGGCAGCCCCCATAGTCAGACCCTGTAATAAGGCAGCAGCATCCATAAAAAAAAATACTCACCTCTTTTCTTCCTGGTTCCTGCGCTGCTCCCGCTGATGTCCTGACAATGGGCGCCGGGCAGTGACGTCATCGCACCCGCTGTCAGTGTCGGTGACGTCAGATGCCGACACTAACAGGGGGATTATGGGAGAAGGAGTGCAGCACGGCACTCCTTCTCCCATCAATGCGATCACCTATATTAGCTAAATGCCGGTACAGCTGATCTTCTGATGATGGCGGGGGGCCCACTGCTGGCACCGGGCGCCCCGCCTGCTCAGGGGCCCTATAGTGGCAGAGCAGGGAGATCGATTCTCCCTGCTCTGTGCAGAATGTAACTGTATCGGCGATACTGTTACAGTAGCGTAGCTCCGGGTGGGCCCCCTCAGAGCACCGGGCCCGGGGCGCCCATACCCTCTGCCCCCCCGGTAGCTACGCTACTGGCTTGTGTCATTGGCTGCCAAAGTCACATGTCCCTCTCCATATAAAGGGCGGACATGTTGTTTCAGCATCATTTTGTCAATGTAGCAGCGCATAGAGGCCGCTCCTGCTGCTGCTATAGGATAGTCAGAAAGTTATCTAGGCAGTTGATAGTCGGCTAGTTCAGATAAATAGGATTCTGTGTGCCTGTGAAACCAACCTTAAAGCAGATCAATTGTTTTGTTCATTGTGAATGACACCAGGGCACAGTTCAGCATATAACTCTTTTTTGCTGCTGATATTGTGCTTGAGCCAAGAGTCCACATTAGAGAATCTAGTTTGTTTGTTGTAATACTGTCCTCCGGAAAGCAGTCCACATTTTAGTATCTAATAATTTTTTGTTCATATTTTTGCTCTGTCCAAGAGCTCACATATAAAATCTTAATTGTTTGTTATAATACAGTGCTACAGAAAGCAGGGGATTTTTCAGAATCTAATAATTTTGTGCTTACGGTATATTTTTACTCTTTCCAGGAGTCTAGATTTGAAAATCGAAAATTGCGTGTTCTAATAACGTGCTCCACACACTTCTGCAGAAAAATAGTTTGTGCTGGTAATTTTTTTGGCCATGCATGAGTCCACATTTGAAAATACAAATTGTTTGTGCTAATAGCATGTTCCTGAAACCAGGCCACATTTCTGGAGAAAAATATTTGACGCTGTTAATATTATGTCCTAGGCAGAAGTCCATATTTCAAAATATAAATTCTTTGTGATAATACCGCTGTCCTGAAACAATGCCACATTTTGTGCTGGTAATATTTTGTCCAAGGCAGCAGTATATATTTCAAAATATAAATTCTTTGTGGTAATACTGTAGTTCAGAACTAAGGACAAATCTCTCCAGAAAAATATTTTGTGCTGGTAATATTTTTCACCATGCACGAGTCCATATTTGAACATACAAATTATTTGTGCTAATAGCATGTTCCTAAAGCAAGGCCACATTTAAGTATATAAATATTTAGTGCTACTCTTTTTTCTCCAGCCAGGAGTCCACATTTCTGAAGCTAAATTGTTTGAACTAGTAGTGTGCTCCAGGAAGCAGGCTACATTTCAGTATAGAAATCCTTTGTACTACTGTGTGCTCCAGCTAGCAGGCCACATTTCAGAATGGGACAGGGCTTGGATCAGCATTTCTAGCTTAAGCATTGATCAGTAACAGGTGGATGAGTGACAGGTGTAGGCCTGGTGGTCAGAGAGACCTGACAAATTCATGCAAGACACATGAAGGAGACCCAACTTGGAGTCCAAACATTTTCAAAAATTAGGGGCAGACCCCACTAAACTGGTATCAATTTATTTTACTCGCTTATATAACACCTAATTCCACAGCACTTTACAGACATTATCAATTTCTCCAGAGTATAAATGGTATAATGGGGCTCTGACGTCCTTGGAGTGTCCATATTTCATAGCATTTTTGTAACATCAATCGCAGTTGCAACAGCAGACACAGACTGCAATAACGTGAGATCAATGCAGCACACTAAAAATGACACCATAGACGATTCTGCCAAGTCTGCAGTTGTGGTGCAAAAGTCATTGGAGAGCCATGAAAGTTAGGAGGTCTACACTTTCAAAGAACAGGCAGATGCACTTATCTGTCAGGACACCACCAGCAGGGCTGAAGACACGTTCTGAGTGAACGCTGTCTGCCAGGCATGTCTCCAAGGCGTGACAAGCAAGCAAGCTCAGGCCACTCTTCCATTTTTAAGATAAAAATTCAAAGGGTCCAAACTCCCCCTGATGGCATTGATGTTGAGCTCAAGATACTCCTGCATCATCTTTTCCAGTCGTTCTTTACGTGTCAGACTTGTATTCTGCTCTGCTTGTGCACAGGTTGGTCTAAAAAATGTGTGAACAACTCACAGAAATTGCTTATTTTAATATTTAGTTATTAAGCTTAATTATATAGCCCCATTAATTACACGGTGCTTCACAAACATTTTGGCACTGCCTCCATTGGGGCTCACAATCTAAATTTCCTATTAGTATATCATTGGAGTGTGGGAGAAATCCGGAGTTCCCAGAGGAAACCCATGCAAACACGGAGAGAACATACAAACTTCTTGCAGATGTTGTCCTTGGTGGTGTTTTAACCCAGGACCCCAGTGCTGCAAGGCTTCAGTGCTAACCACTAAGCCACCGTCCTGCCTCTGCCATTTACCCTGCCACTGCTAATGTTTTTGCGTTGACGACTGGATGTTACTGGGGTTGGTAATCTATAACTGCGATGCACACTGTGTTCCTCACTGATGTCTTGTGAACAATCACTCTTAAGATTGTCTACAAGTGTGTTTTGATACTCCAACATGTGCAAGTCCCTTTCGAGGGGGTGAAGCATCTGGCAAAATTTACTCTTTCATTGTGGATGTAACAGAGTGGCAACCCAGTAATCAGCACTATTTCTAAACCTAATAATATGGCCAACAATCATGTTGCAGATACTGCAGCAAGAAGGCGTTCATGTGTCGGATGCTTCCATGAGGTCCAAGTACATGGTGTGTTGGTGGCGAGGAAAGACTTAACCTTGCTTTCTGTGACCTCTCCAGCCAACCACAGACAACAAAGAAGTTTAAGAGATTATTCAAAGTTCGCTGCAGCATGTAGATGACCAGAATAATGATGATGATGATGGCAACCGTGCAGAGGTCCTTCATCTGTGCCTACTCCGCAAGCATGATTTGTTGCATGTTCGTACTGTGTTGGGTCAGACTATGCAAAATGTTATACTTTACCAGCGGTCATCGCTGCTGCCACAGTTGCTGCAACATGTGCGGACTGGAATTCCATCGTGTTGGCACAGCACATACTAAGTGGTTAACCAGTAGCCTGAAAGACCTCTGTAGAGATGTAAGTTGATGACACGAGTGGTGCAGATGCTAGAAATGAGCACACAGCGGCAGTGCTTTTTGCAGCAGCACATCCAGGCTAGGATAGTGGCATAGAAAAGGCCGTGCCACCAGTTGAGGATGTGAGCCACGTGTGTGAGATTTCCCCGGCATAGGCCCACCACCAGGTTCGCACCATTATTGCACATGGCCTTCACTGACTCCAGGTTCAGTGGAGACAGCCATTGCTCAAACTCGTACTGGATAGCTGTCCATAACTCTTGAGCTGTGTGAATGCTTTCTCCAAAGCATGTTAATTAAAACACTGTCTGATTTCAGTTTTTCCTGGGTGCACAGTACGAAGGTGAGGGAGTTTTCTCTGCAGTGTTGGATAGTGTGTCTCATTAAGGGAGAGGTTGAGGGCACAGGTGGCTACAGTAGGAGGAGGAGGAAGCAGCAGTGGGGGAAGGGTTAGATACAGAGGTTTGTCCCGCAAGTCTTGGGGATTCCAAGATTTGCTGTCTAGTGACACCTTTGTGTCTAGTGTTTTAGTTCACTATATCTTGGTGTGTAGTGGTTTAGTTCTCCAAAACTAGATGCTCAGTAGTTTATATCTCCAAGCCCTGTTGTCTAGTAGTTTAGTTCTCCATCTTCTGGTGTGTAGCGGTTTAGTTATCCAAACCAGGGTGTTTAGTAGTTTAGTTCTCCAACCCTTGTTGTATAGTAGTTTAGTTCTCCTTATGTTGTGTAGTGGTTTAGTTCTCCTTTACCAAGAGCTCTGCAAGCCTTGCGGATTCCAAGACTTGTGGAGCAGACCCTTCACTGCCTTCCCCCACAGCCACCAGAATCACCCAGTGTCCAGTCAGCGAGACGTAACGCCAATATCCATGCTTGCTCAACCAGTAGTCAGTGTTGAAATGCACCCTGTCAAACATAGATTTTTTTCAAGGAATGGCTGATGTTGTCTGCAACATGCTGTTGTAGAGCAGGCACATATTTCTCAGAGAAGTAATGACAAGTGAGCAACTGGTACTAGGGGACTGTTACGGCCATCAGCTTTCAAAAAGCATCTGTATCCACAAGACAGAAAGCTGCACTTCCGTGGCCAACAGATTGGATATGCCAACCAATTTTTTCATCCAATTATCACAGAAATCACAGTCTGGGAGTCACACAGAACCACCCGCTGTGATCCTTGGAGCGAAGAGCTCTCAGCTGGCTCCTATCGTCCAGACAATTACACGATTGGGCAAGAATCAACCGATGAGGCTGCAGACTGTTCCCAATAATTAATTATTAGAAAAATAACATTGAGTGTGCTGGATATACACCTCCGGATTTCAATGCATGGAATATCTGTATATAGCGCTACACAATCACTGCTAACTCCTCGATAACCCCACATTGCTTGCTGCCACCAGCAATCCTTTTTTTAAAAAAAAGTAAATAATAAATAAATACAGGCTGATTGGATGCTATTCTTCTTTTGAGGTCCACACCATCAGTGTCTTCCATCTGCCAGGCTCACCCATCCACTTCCTTGACCACTTTTCTGCCTTGCTGCCACACTTCATGTTCTCAGAACTGCCAACTCTTATCCTGGGATACATCAACATCCCCATACACAGCCCCACCTCCCCATATCTGGTCTTTGTACAGCTCTGTTCAATCTCCTACCTAGAGAACTCACCTCTTCCCATTTCTTCCCCAAGAAATTAGGATTAAACACAACTTACCAATTTTTAGACGCTTCCTAAAAACACATCTGTTTAGGTGACCTATCATGTTCTCTAATCAAAGTCCTTTTTATATATATATATATATATATATATATATATATATATATATATATATATATATACAGTACAGACCAAAAGTTTGGACACCTAATTTAAAGATTTTTCTGTATTTTCATGACTATGAAAATTGTATATTCACACTGAGGGCATCATAACAATGAATTAACACATGTGGAATTATATATTTAACAAAAAGTGTGAATCAACTGAAATTATGTCTTATATTCTAGGTTATTCAAAGTAGCCACCTTTTGCTTCGATGACTGCTTTGCACACTCTTGGCATTCTCTTGATGAGCTTCAAGATGTAATCACCGGGAATGGTCTTCCAACAATCTTGAAGGAGTTCCCAGAGATGCTTAGCACTTGTTGGCACTTTTGCCTTCACTCTGCGGTCCAGCTCACCCCAAACCACCTCGATTGGGTTCAGGTCTGGTGACTGTGGTGGCCAAGTCATCTGGCGTAGCACCCCATCACTCTCCTTCTTGGTAAAATAGCCCTTACACAGCCTGGAGGTGTGTTTGGGGTCATTGTCTTGTTGAAAAATAAATGATGGTCCAACTAAACGCAAACCAGATGGAGCAGCATGCCGCTGCAAGATGTTGTGATAGCCATGCTTTGTCATTATGCCTTCAGTTTTGAATAAATCCCCAACAGTGTCACCAGCAAAGCACCCCCACACCATTACACCTCCTCCTCCATGCTTCACGGTGGAAACCAGGCATGTAGAGTCCATCCGTTCACCCTTTCTGCGTTGCACAAAGACACGGTGGTTGGAACCAAAATCTCAAATTTGGACTCATCAGACCAAAGCACAGATTTCCAGTGGTCTAATGTCCTTTCCTTGTGTTCTTTAGCCCAAACAAGTCTCTTCTGCTTGTTGCCTGTCCTTAGCAGTGGTTTCCTCGCAGCTATTTTACCATAAAGGCCTGCTGCACAAAGTCTCCTCTTAACAGTTGTTGCAGAGATGTGTCTGCTGCTAGAACTCTGTGTGGCACCTGCATTGACCTGGTCTCTAATCTGAGCTGCTGTTAACCTGCGATTTCTGAGGCTTGTGACTCGGATAAACTTGTCCTCCGAAGCAGAGGTGACTCTTGGTCTTCCTTTCCTGGGGCGGTCCTCATGTGAGCCAGTTTCTTTGTAGCGCTTCATAGTTTTTGCCACTGCACTTGGGGGCATTTTTAAAGTTTTCCCAATTTTTGGGACTGACTGACCTTTATTTCTTAAAGTAATGATGGCCACTCATTTTTCTTTACTTAGATGCTTTTTTCTTGCCATAATACAAATTCTAACAGTCTGTTCAGCAGGACTATCAGCTGTGTATCCAACAGACTTCTGCACAACACAACTGATGGTCCCCACCCCATTTATAAGGCAAGAAATCCCACTTATTAAACCTGACAGGGCACACCTGTGAAGTGAAAGCCATTCCCGGTGACTACCTCTTGAAGCTTATCAAGAGAATGCCAAGAGTATGCAAAGCAGTCATCAAAACAAAAGGTGGCTACTTTGGAGAACCTAGAATATAAGACATAATTTCAGTTGTTTCACACTTTTTAGTTAAAGGGAACCTGTCACCCCCAAAATCGATGGTGAGGTAAGCCCACCGTCATCATTCTGTAATGCTATAGATAAGCCCCTGATGTTACCTAAAAGAGGAGAAAAAGAGGTTAGATTATACTCACCCAGGGGCGGTCCCATTGAGGTCCGGGTCCAATGGGTGTCTCAGGTCCGGTCCGGAGCCTCCCATCTTCATTCCATGACGTCCTCTTCTGGTCTTCATGCCACAGCTGCGGCGCAGGAGTACTTTGTCTGCCCTGTTGAGGACAGAGCAAAGTACTGCAGTGCGCAGGTGCTGGCCCTCTCTGACCTTTCCCGGCGCCTGCGCACTGCAGTATTATGGTCTAGTTTTATATTCTTTAATATACCATTAAAAGTTAATTTTAAGGGTTTTTTTTGTTTTCTCAACTGGTTTTCTTCTTCATTAAGACCCTGGCATACCAAGTTGGTGTTTAAAGCCAACAACCTACACTAACCAGCGCTCCACCATACCGCTGCACAAGCATTTCTACCCTAACCTATTGTATCCTCACGCATTCTTTTTAGACTGTGATCCCTCACAGACAGGTTCCTCTCTCCTCCAGTAGCAGTCGGTGACTTGTATTGTTTAAGATTATTGTACTTGTTTTTATTATGTATACCCCTTTTCACATAAATGGCGCCATAAAAGTAAATAATAATAATATCGCTGTGTGGCTGCCAAAGAAAGGGAGTTGAGTAGACCGTACAGTAACTGAAGTTTTCAACAAATTTAGCAATTATGATTTTTCTACTCTGGGAAATTGATGACACTTTAGTGGTGTGTGTCAATAATTTTGGGAAATGTTTGTACTCCAAGTTGGGTCTCCTTCATGTGTGTTGCCTGTAGCTGTAGGGGACTCCTAGACTAGCAGGCCTGCAATTACTTTTAGTCAACTACCTGTGTTACTAAACTGTTATTTGTGCCATATTTGTGAGTGTATGTAAAGAAGCTGCGGAGACGCCATCATGTGTTTCTCGACGCAAGCAGTGAATAGCCAGGCCTTTCCCCGGGAAGGAACAACCACGGGAAGGGCAGCATCCTATGAAGGAAAGCCACCTATGCCAAGCATGGTATCCATCCACAGACAGCTGTTTCGGGGTTTTTGCCCCTCATCAGTGTGGAGTAGGAATCTGGCTATTAAGAGCAGTGCCTAGTAAAAAGGCTATAAAGGCACAGATGATTGGCCTTGGGGAGACCAAAACATCCAACACTGCGGAGACACCATCACGTGTTTCTCAACGCAGTGATTCCAGAACCCTGCCCCATTCCCGGGGAAAGGCCTGGCTATTCTTGCTTGCGTCGAGAAACACGTGATGGTGTCTCCGCAGCTTCTTTACATGCATCTGCATATTTCCCATAAGGCATGGGGCAGTGTTCTGGAATCACTGCGTTGAGAAACACGTGATGGTGTCTCCGCGGTGTTGGATGTTTTGGTCTCCCCGAGGCCAATCATCTGTGCCTTTATAGCCTTTTTACTAGGCACTGCTCCTAATAGCCAGATTCCTACTCCACACTGATGAGGGGCAAAAACCCCGAAACAGCTGTCTGTGGATGGATACCATGCTTGGCATAGGTGGCTTTTCTTCACAGGATGCTGCCCTTCCCGTGGTTGTTCCTTCCCGGGGAAAGGCCTGGCTATTCACTGCTTGCGTCGAGAAACACATGATGGTGTCTCCGCAGCTTCTTTACATGCATCTGCATATTTCCTGTAAGGGATGGGGGCAGTGTTCTGGAATCATTCTGTTGAGAAACACGTGATGGTGTCTCCGCGGTGTTGGATGTTTTGGTCTCCCCGAGGCCAATCATCTGTGCCTTTATAGCCTTTTTACTAGGCACTGCTCCTAATAGCCAGATTCCTACTCCACACTGATGAGGGGCAAAAACTCCGAAACAGCTGTCTGTGTATGGATACCATGCTTGGCATAGGTGGCTTTCCTTCATAGGATGGTGCCCTTCACGTGGTTGTTCCTTCCCGGGGAAAGGCCTGGCTATTCACTGCTTGCGTCGAGAAACACATGATGGTGTCTCTGCAGCTTCTTTACATGCATCTGCATATTTCCCATAAGGGATGGGGGCAGTGTTCTGGAATCACTGCGTTGAGAAACACGTGATGGTGTCTCCGCGGTGTTGGATGTTTTGGTCTCCCCGAGGCCAATCATCTGTGCCTTTATATTTGTGAGTGTGGCTGATCAAAAATAACGTTTGAGGTGTTGCATGAGGTATCAGGGCTCCCAGCATAGCAGGCTTACACAGGACCCTCGTATACCTTGTCTTAGTTTAAACTTAAATTCAAAGCTGTAAATGCTGGGACAGACCTTGATACCTCATGCCTGGCCCATGGCCGACTGCTGCTGTGCCATTATCAAATTTGTATTGCGGCTCAATTGCAACTTTTACGGGTGTCTGAAATTTTGGTGCAGTTTTTCCCCCACCCCCTGAAAGTGTTGTCTTTGCGTTTGGTTGTACCTCCCATTGAATTCAATGAGGTTCAGATATGTTCGACAAACTGTTCGGCGAACTGTACGGCGAACATCAGTCTGTTCGCCGAATCCAAACCAATCTGAACCTTGAAAGGTTTGCTCATCTCTATTGAATACCACTAGGTTCTTGGCTCGTCAAGTTAAAGCCAATGTAATTTTACACTTCCTAACTGAGCTTGTTTTATTAAAAATACGAGAACCCTTCTATTTTGCTTTAAATCATATTACTAAGCCTCCTTAACTAATTGTCATTGCTTAAATGTGGCTATGCTGTAGATAAACTTGGACTAACTTATTTCTATAAAAGCTTATAGCTAAATTGGATAAATTAATAAATTAGCACTGACTAGCCACTATTGCTCCTACCATCAATTATTTCTATCATGTTATGGTAGTATTCATATCGATTATGGATAAAAATGAAGTGTGTACATCTATGATAAGCATACTAGCCAATGGAATTTTTAATCCACCCTCTTGAGAAATAAAAGGAATCTAGAATTGTGTTTTTTTCAGTATTCAATAAAAGGTATATGTTATAAATAGATGGAAATGAAAGCTAATTTTTGCCCAGTAGGACTTTATCTAAATAGATTATAAGCAAAACATGAGTTGGGTATTGGGAGGCTGAGTTAAAAAAGGATATGATTTGATTGTTGCGTGCATTACGTTTATTGCAGTTTGTGAGAATTAATAAACATCTTTACCAGTTGGAAGTTGATTGCGCTATGTTTGCTTGATTGTCTCCTAAAACATAAACAATGGTGTGTAGTGTTGAGCGATACCTTCCGATATCGGAAAGTATCGGTATCGGATTGGATCGGCCGATATTCAAAAAATATCGGATATCGCCGATACCGATATCCGATCCCAATGCAAGTCAATGGGACCAAAATATCGGAATTAAAATAAACCCTTTCTTTCCTTGTAGGTTCATTCTACATGAAGGAAAACAACTAAGAATAATGCAGGATGTATTTGGGGAGGTGGCGGAGACATTAAAGTCATAGAGGTTTAGCCCAATCAAATAGAATAGCTTTTTTTTTTTTTTTTTTAAAGACGTTCGGAGTGACAAAGATATTGACTATGTAAATTTTTTTTTTATTTTGTCAGATATTGATGTTTCACTATTCCACGCCCTTCCCCCTTTTTTTTTTTTTTTTTTTTTAATTTTCCCACACTTTCATCTTCATCATCATCAGCATCTTTGACATCAACTTCTTCACCTTATTCATCTTCTTCTAAATTTTTTTTTTTTTTTATTACATTCTTCATATTCATTTTATCCAACTATTATTATTCTTCCTATTCTACTTTTACATCATATTCACATTTGTGACAGGCATTCCCGTAGTTGTTATCTATAAAAGTTTGAAGATTACACCTTCCGTTCTGCCAGTCACAAAAGTTACATTTGTCCGCGTTCAGTTTAGCCTGCAGCATCAGGCTTTATCCAGGGGCACCACGAGGAGGAACGGACTCACCCCCATACACTGCTTAGTCTTCTTCTGCATAGAATTTACATATCTTTTGCTCTGATATTAAGTATTATGCTTAATGTTCTTCTGCTCTTTGTTCTGCAGCCTCTTGTTCTTCTGCTTCTCGGTCTTCCATGTCGTCGTCTCCAGGGTCGTCGTCTCCGCCGTCGTCGTCTCCGCCGTCGTCATCTCCGCCGTCGTCGTCTCCGCCGTCGTCGTCATCGGGGTGGTCTTCAGGGTCGTCATCTCCAGGGTCGTCGTCGTCATCTTAGGGGTGGTCTTCCATGATGTCGTCTTTAGGGTCTTCAACTTGAAAATGTAGCAGAAGGTACAAGAAGGCTGAGAAAATGCCGAGAACCAGCTGATGGAACTGGAACTCGGCTGGCTACCCGAAGGTCCAAGAGCCAATGGAACTACTGAGGACCAGCTGACGTTACTGGAACCCAGTTACTAAGCAGGAGGTACCCGTGCTAAAAAGCACTACCAAGGACCGCCTGACGTTGGCGGAACTCGGATACCCAGAAGGAGGCACCTAAGCCAAAGGCTCTGCCCGGAACCAGCTGACGTTACTGGAACCAGGATGGGGAGCAGAAGGTAAAAGAGCAAAAGACACTGCCGAGAACCAGCTGACGGTACTGGAACCCGGATGGGTAGCCGAAGGTCCAAGAGCCAATGGAACTACCGAGGTCCAGCTGACGATACTGGAACCCGGTTACTAAGCAGGAGGTACCCGTGCCTGAAAGCACTACCAAGGACCACCTGACGTTGGTGGAACTCGGATACCCAGAAGGAGGCACCTAAGCCAAAGGCTCTGCCCGGAACCAGCTGACGGTACTGGAACCAGGATGGGGAGCAGAAGGTACAAGAGCAAAAGACACTGCCAAGAACCAGCTGACGGTGCTGGAACCAGGTGGTGGACCCGAAGGTCCACAGGAGAGAACAGCTAGGCCGCGAGGCAGCCGCAGTTACCGAACCCCAACAGTCCTACAGGGGGAGCTTGGCCTACGGGCACTACAGAACCAGCCTTGACTGCCAATTCACGCAGCCCACATAGGAAGCTCCTAAACTGGAGGCACCCTGTAGTTGGCTAACCCGACCGCAACACGACGGGGCAATGCATAGGTGTCTCAGTGAGTTTGACAGTACCCGGAAACAGCTGACGGTGCTGGAACCAGGCTGGGCACGAGGGAGTACCCGTGACAAAAACACTGCCGGGAACCAGCTAGCGGTGCTGGAACCCAGATGCGTTGCCCCAGTGTGCAAGAGCCAATGGCACGACCGAGGACCAGCTGACGGTGCTGGAACCCGGTTACTAAGCTGTAGGTGCCCGCGCTTAAAAGCACTACCAAGGACCGCCTGACGTTGGCGGAACTCGGATACCCAGGAGGAGGCACCTAAGCCAAAGGCTCGGCCCGGAACCAGCTGACGGTGCTGGAACCAGGTGGTGGACCCCAAGGCCCACAGGAGAGGAGAGAACAGCTAGGCCGCGAGGCAGCCGCAGTTACCGAACCCCAACAGTCCTACAGGGGGAGCTGGGCCTACTGGCACTACAGAACCAGCCTTGACTACCAGTTCACGCAGCCCACATAGGAAGCTCCTAAACTGGAGGCACCCTGGAGTTGGCTAACCCGACCGCACCACGACGGGGCAAGCATAGGCGTCTCAGTGAGCTTGACACTACCCGGAAACAGCTGACGGTGCTGGAACCAGGTTTGGCACGAGGGAGTACCTGTGACAAAAACACTGCCGAGAACCAGCTGGCGGTGCTGGAACCCAGATGCGTTGCCCCAGTGTGCAAGAGCCAATGGCACGACCGAGGACCAGCTGACGGTGCTGGAACCCGGTTACTAAGCTGTAGGTGCCCGCGCTTAAAAGCACTACCAAGGACCGCCTGGCGATGGCGGAACTCGGATACCCAGGAGGAGGCACCTAAGCCAAAGGCTCGGCCCGGAACCAGCTGACGGTGCTGGAACCAGGTGGTGGACCCGAAGGCCCACAGGAGAGGAGAGAAACAGCTAGGCCGCGAGGCAGCCGCAGTTACCGAACCCCAACAGTCCTACAGGGGGAGCTGGGCCTACTGGCACTACAGAACCAGCCTTGACTACCAGTTCACGCAGCCCACATAGGAAGCTCCTAAACTGGAGGCACCCTGTAGTTGGCTAACCCGACCGCAACACGACGGGGCAATGCATAGGTGTCTCAGTGAGTTTGACAGTACCCGGAAACAGCTGATGGTGCTGGAACCAGGCTGGGCACGAGGGAGTACCTGTGACAAAAACACTGCCGAGAACCAGCTGGCGGTGCTGGAACCCAGATGCGTTGCCCCAGTGTGCAAGAGCCAATGGCACGACCGAGGACCAGCTGACGGTGCTGGAACCCGGTTACTAAGCTGTAGGTGCCCGCGCTTAAAAGCACTACCAAGGACCGTCTGGCGATGGCGGAACTCGGATACCCAGGAGGAGGCACCTAAGCCAAAGGCTCTGCCCGGAACCAGCTGACGGTGCTGGAACCAGGTGGTGGACCCGAAGGCCCACAGGAGAGGAGAGAACAGCTAGGCCGCGAGGCAGCCGCAGTTACCGAACCCCAACAGTCCTACAGGGGGAGCTGGGCCTACTGGCACTACAGAACCAGCCTTGACTACCAGTTCACGTAGCCCACATAGGAAGCTCCTAAACTGGAGGCACCCTGGAGTTGGCTAACCCGACCGCACCACGACGGGGCAAGCATAGGCGTCTCAGTGAGCTTGACACTACCCGGAAACAGCTGACGGTGCTGGAACCAGGTTTGGCACGAGGGAGTACCTGTGACAAAAACACTGCCGAGAACCAGCTGGCGGTACTGGAACCCAGATGCGTTGCCCCAGTGTGCAAGAGCCAATGGCACGACCGAGGACCAGCTGACGGTGCTGGAACCCGGTTACTAAGCTGTAGGTGCCCGCGCTTAAAAGCACTACCAAGGACCGTCTGGCGATGGCGGAACTCGGATACCCAGGAGGAGGCACCTAAGCCAAAGGCTCGGCCCGGAACCAGCTGACGGTGCTGGAACCAGGTGGTGGACCCCAATGCCCACAGGAGAGGAGAGAACAGCTAGGCCGCGAGGCAGCCGCAGTTACCGAACCCCAACAGTCCAACAGGGGGAGCTGGGCCTACTGGCACTACAGAACCAGCCTTGACTACCAGTTCACGCAGCCCACATAGGAAGCTCCTAAACTGGAGGCACCCTGGAGTTGGCTAACCCGACCGCACCACGACGGGGCAAGCATAGGGGTCTCAGTGAGCTTGACACTACCCGGAAACAGCTGACGGTGCTGGAACCAGGTTTGGCACGAGGGAGTACCTGTGACAAAAACACTGCCGAGAACCAGCTGGCGGTGCTGGAACCCAGATGCGTTGCCCCAGTGTGCAAGAGCCAATGGCACGACCGAGGACCAGCTGACGGTGCTGGAACCCGGTTACTAAGCTGTAGGTGCCCGCGCTTAAAAGCACTACCAAGGACCGCCTGGCGATGGCGGAACTCGGATACCCAGGAGGAGGCACCTAAGCCAAAGGCTCGTCCCGGAACCAGCTGACGGTCCTGGAACCAGGTGGTGGACCCCAAGGCCCACAGGAGAGGAGAGAACAGCTAGGCCGCGAGGCAGCCGCAGTTACCGAACCCCAACAGTCCTACAGGGGGAGCTGGGCCTACTGGCACTACAGAACCAGCCTTGACTACCAGTTCACGCAGCCCACATAGGAAGCTCCTAAACTGGAGGCACCCTGGAGTTGGCTAACCCGACCGCACCACGACGGGGCAAGCATAGGCGTCTCAGTGAGCTTGACACTACCCGGAAACAGCTGACGGTGCTGGAACCAGGTTTGGCACGAGGGAGTACCTGTGACAAAAACACTGCCGAGAACTAGCTGGCGGTGCTAGAACCCAGATGCGTTGCCCCAGTGTGCAAGAGCCAATGGCACGACCGAGGACCAGCTGACGGTGCTGGAACCCGGTTACTAAGCTGTAGGTGCCCGCGCTTAAAAGCACTACCAAGGACCGCCTGACGTTGGCGGAACTCGGATACCCAGGAGGAGGCACCTAAGCCAAAGGCTCGGCCCGGAACCAGCTGACGGTGCTGGAACCAGGTGGTGGACCCCAATGCCCACAGGAGAGGAGAGAACAGCTAGGCCGCGAGGCAGCCGCAGTTACCGAACCCCAACAGTCCTACAGGGGGAGCTGGGCCTACTGGCACTACCGAACCAGCCTTGACTACCAGTTCACGCAGCCCACATAGGAAGCTCCTAAACTGGAGGCACCCTGGAGTTGGCTAACCCGACCGCACCACGACGGGGCAAGCATAGGGGTCTCAGTGAGCTTGACACTACCCGGAAACAGCTGACGGTGCTGGAACCAGGTTTGGCACGAGGGAGTACCTGTGACAAAAACACTGCCGAGAACCAGCTGGCGGTGCTGGAACCCAGATGCGTTGCCCCAGTGTGCAAGAGCCAATGGCACGACCGAGGACCAGCTGACGGTGCTGGAACCCGGTTACTAAGCTGTAGGTGCCCGCGCTTAAAAGCACTACCAAGGACCGCCTGGCGATGGCGGAACTCGGATACCCAGGAGGAGGCACCTAAGCCAAAGGCTCGTCCCGGAACCAGCTGACGGTCCTGGAACCAGGTGGTGGACCCCAAGGCCCACAGGAGAGGAGAGAACAGCTAGGCCGCGAGGCAGCCGCAGTTACCGAACCCCAACAGTCCTACAGGGGGAGCTGGGCCTACTGGCACTACAGAACCAGCCTTGACTACCAGTTCACGCAGCCCACATAGGAAGCTCCTAAACTGGAGGCACCCTGGAGTTGGCTAACCCGACCGCACCACGACGGGGCAAGCATAGGCGTCTCAGTGAGCTTGACACTACCCGGAAACAGCTGACGGTGCTGGAACCAGGTTTGGCACGAGGGAGTACCTGTGACAAAAACACTGCCGAGAACTAGCTGGCGGTGCTAGAACCCAGATGCGTTGCCCCAGTGTGCAAGAGCCAATGGCACGACCGAGGACCAGCTGACGGTGCTGGAACCCGGTTACTAAGCTGTAGGTGCCCGCGCTTAAAAGCACTACCAAGGACCGCCTGACGTTGGCGGAACTCGGATACCCAGGAGGAGGCACCTAAGCCAAAGGCTCGGCCCGGAACCAGCTGACGGTGCTGGAACCAGGTGGTGGACCCCAATGCCCACAGGAGAGGAGAGAACAGCTAGGCCGCGAGGCAGCCGCAGTTACCGAACCCCAACAGTCCTACAGGGGGAGCTGGGCCTACTGGCACTACCGAACCAGCCTTGACTACCAGTTCACGCAGCCCACATAGGAAGCTCCTAAACTGGAGGCACCCTGGAGTTGGCTAACCCGACCGCAACACGACAGGGCAACGCATAGGTGTCTCAGTGAGTTTGACAGTACCCGGAAACAGCTGACGGTGCTGGAACCAGGCTGGGCACGAGGGAGTACCCGTGACAAAAACACTGGCGAGAACCAGCTGACGGTGCTGGAACCCGGATGCGTTGCCTATTCAAGATTGTCTTGGTTGTAGATGATGAGGAAAAAGCTAACATATTAAACACCTTCTTCTCCACGGTATTCACGGTGGAAAATGAAATGCTAGGTGAAATCCCAAGAAACAATGAAAACCCTATATTAAGGGTCACCAATCTAACCCAAGAAGAGGTGCGAAATCGGCTAAATAAGATTAAAATAGATAAGTCTCCGGGTCCGGATGGCATACACCCACGAGTACTAAGGGAACTAAGTAATGTAATAGATAAACCATTATTTCTTATTTTTAGGGACTCTATAGCGACAGGATCTGTTCCGCAGGACTGGCGCATAGCAAATGTGGTGCCAATATTCAAAAAGGGCTCTAAAAGTGAACCTGGAAATTATAGGCCAGTAAGTCTAACCTCTATTGTTGGTAAAATATTTGAAGGGTTTCTGAGGGATGTTATTCTGGATTATCTCAATGAGAATAACTGTTTAACTCCATATCAGCATGGGTTTATGAGAAATCGCTCCTGTCAAACCAATCTAATCAGTTTTTATGAAGAGGTAAGCTATAGGCTGGACCACGGTGAGTCATTGGATGTGGTATATCTCGATTTTTCCAAAGCGTTTAATACCGTGCCGCACAAGAGGTTGGTAAACAAAATGAGAATGCTTGGTCTGGGTGAAAATGTGTGTAAATGGGTTAGTAACTGGCTTAGTGATAGAAAGCAGAGGGTGGTTATAAATGGTATAGTCTCTAACTGGGTCGCTGTGACCAGTGGGGTACCGCAGGGGTCAGTATTGGGACCTGTTCTCTTCAACATATTCATTAATGATCTGGTAGAAGGTTTACACAGTAAAATATCGATATTTGCAGATGATACAAAACTATGTAAAGCAGTTAATACAAGAGAAGATAGTATTCTGCTACAGATGGATCTGGATAAGTTGGAAACTTGGGCTGAAAGGTGGCAGATGAGGTTTAACAATGATAAATGTAAGGTTATACACATGGGAAGAAGGAATCAATATCACCATTACACACTGAATGGGAAACCACTGGGTAAATCTGACAGGGAGAAGGACTTGGGGATCCAGGTTAATGATAAACTTACCTGGAGCAGCCAGTGCCAGGCAGCAGCTGCCAAGGCAAACAGGATCATGGGGTGCATTAAAAGAGGTCTGGATATACATGATGAGAGCATTATACTGCCTCTGTACAAATCCCTAGTTAGACCGCACATGGAGTACTGTGTCCAGTTTTGGGCACCGGTGCTCAGGAAGGATATAATGGAACTAGAGAGAGTACAAAGGAGGGAAAAAAAATTAATAAAGGGGATGGGAGAACTACAATACCCAGATAGATTAGCGAAATTAGGATTATTTAGTCTAGAAAAAAGACGACTGAGGGGCGATCTAATAACCATGTATAAGTATATAAGGGGACAATACAAATATCTCGCTGAGGATCTGTTTATACCAAGGAAGGTGACGGGCACAAGGGGGCATTCTTTGCGTCTGGAGGAGAGAAGGTTTTTCCACCAACATAGAAGAGGATTCTTTACTGTTAGGGCAGTGAGAATCTGGAATTGCTTGCCTGAGGAGGTGGTGATGGCGAACTCAGTCGAGGGGTTCAAGAGAGGCCTGGATGTCTTCCTGGAGCAGAACAATATTGTATCATATAATTATTAGGTTCTGTAGAAGGACGTAGATTTGGGGATTTATTATGATGGAATATAGGCTGAACTGGATGGACAAATGTCTTTTTTCAGCCTTACTAACTATGTTACTATGTTACTATGTCTTCCTAAAGCCACAACTAGCGGTGTTGGAGCAAAGGGTAAGCAGGAGGAGCAGAGTGTAGGCCGAAGCCTGCACTGGAGGCAGCTTTGTGTCTGCGTTGCGTTTGCAGGACACGTTGCTGGCTACACAGCGGGGGAACAGCTGGCGTAGCTGAACCCCACTGACACATTGGCTGGTGTTTTTCTCTGTGCAGCTAGCACGTCCGGGCCCCAACTGGCGGTGTTAGAGCCCAGGGTCAGCAGGAGGAGGAGAGGAGCAGAGTGTAGGCCGCAGCTTAATTGAACCAATTTCAAAGGTCACCTTTAACCCACCCTCAGGTGTTTAAATTTAGAAGAGCCACATCTTGTGCAACAGTAATGCTACACAAGTGAAAGGTTGCTCTTTACATTTTGCTCATTGCACACGCAGAATGAAAGACGTACACTATTTTGCCCATTGTACAGTAGAACTGTATTGTAGGCGTGACTTGTCTTTTTAATGACACGCAGCACAGGTGTCGAAAAATACCGCCTTTGTGCTGGGCGTTGCTTCCTGAGCGTTGTTATTTGCTGTACAGGAGTCTGCGCTCTTGTGTTATCCCTTGGCAATGCCCTGTGAGCGCTGCCCGTCTTCTGACCTCATTTCATGTTGGGCGTTGCGGTTAGCGATGGCCATGAATCCCACACCCACAGTGTGATTTCTAAAATTCACACTGCGGGTCTGGAATTCCTGGCCTTGTGCAGTAAATATGTTCGCCGCTCACTCATGTCCTTACACCTGACTCAGACTGTGCGGCCTCAGCTGATCCCTTATCGCATGCCGCGACCATGAGGCCGCACAGTCTGAAGAAGGCGGAAGGAGATGAGTAAAGACAGGCGAACATATGCAGTGCACATGCCCATCAATCACACCCTCGCTGTCAAAATAAATGAGACAACGAGGGGCGTTGTGTTGGGCAGGGCGGACGCACAGGCACAGCCAGCCAACCAATGATGTCAGAAGACGGGCAGCGCTACCAAGGGGGGTGCTGCGTGTCATTGAAAAGGAAAGTCACACCTCAGGGACAATGTAATGGTCTCTACTGAGACACATTTTGTACGTGTTGAGTTCCACGTGGGCAAGGAGTAAAAGTCAGCCACCTTGTACAAATGCAGCATTACTGCTGTACAAGGTGGCTGTTATACATAGAAACACCTTGGGGGGGGGGCCAGGGTCCCTTTAATTTCAGTTCAGGTGCCTGCATGGCGTTTGCAGGTCACATTGCCAGCTACACAGCAGGGGAACAGCTGGCGGTGCTGAACCCCACTAACACATTGGCGGGTGTTTTTCTCTGTGCAGCTAGCACATCCGGGCCCCAACTGGCGGTGTTAGAACCCAGGGTCAGCAGGAGGAGGAGGAGAGGAGCAGAGTGTAGGCCGAAGCCTGCACTGGTGGCAGCTTTTGGTCTGTTGTGCCAGCGTGGCTTGTGCTGGACACGATGCCGGCTACACAGCAGGGGAACAGCTGGCGGTGCTGAACCCCACTAACACATTGGCTGGTGTTTTTCTCTGTGCAGCTAGCACGTCCGGGCCCCAACTGGCGGTGTTAGAGCCCAGGGTCAGCAGGAGGAGGAGAGGAGCAGAGTGTAGGCCGCAGCCTAATTAAACCAATTTCAAAGGTTACCTTTAACCCACCCTCAGGTGTTACAATGTAGAAGAGCCACACCTTGTGCAGCAGTAATGCTCCACAAGTGAAAGGTTGCTCTTTAAGTTTTGCTCATTGCACACGCAGAATGAAAGACGTACAAAATTTTGCCCATTGTACAGTAGAACTGTATTGGAGGCGTGACTTGTCTTTTTAATGAGACGCAGCACAGGTGTCCAAAAAATAACGCCTTGGTGCTGGGCGCTGCTTCCTGAGCGTTGTTATTTGCTGTACAGGAGTCTGCGCTCTTGTGTTATCCCTTGGCAACGCCCTGTGACTGTGAGCGCTGCCAATCTTCTGACCTCATTTCATGTTGGGCGGTGCGGTTAGCGATGGCCATGAATCCCAGAGCCACAGTGTGTTTTATAAAATGCACACTGCGGGTCTTGAATTCCTGGCCTTGTGCAGTAAATATGTTCGCCGCTCACTCATGTCCTTACACCTGCCTCAGACTGTGCGGCCTCAGCTGATCCCTTATCGCATGCCGCGGCCATGAGGCCGCGCAGTCTGAAGAAGGCGGAAGGAGATGAGTTAAGACAGGCGAACATATGCAGTGCACATGCCCATCAATCACACCCTCGCTGTCAAAATAAATGAGACAACGAGGGGCGTTGTGTTGGGCAGGGCGGACGCACAGGCACAGGCAGCCAACCAATGATGTCAGAAGACGGGCAGCGCTACCAAGGGGGGTGCTGCGTGTCATTAAAAAGGAAAGTCACACCTCAGGGACAATGTAATGGACTCTACTGAGACACATTTTGTACGTGTTGAGTTCCACGTGGGCAAGGAGAAAAAGTCAGCCACCTTGTACAAATGCAGCATTACTGCTGTACAAGGTGGCTGTTATACATAAAAACACCTGGGGGTGGGGGCCAGGGTCCCTTTAATTTCAGTTCACGTGCCTGCGTGGCGTTTGCAGGTCACGTTGCTGGCTACACAGCAGGGGAACAGCTGGCGTTGCTGAACCCCACTAACACATTGGCTGGTGTTTTTCTCTGTGCAGCTAGCATGTCCGGGCAAAAACTGGCGGTGTTAGAGCCCAGGGTCAGCAGGAGGAGGAGAGTAGCAGAGTGTAGGCCGAAGCCTGCACTGGTGGCAGCTTTTGGTCTGTTGTGCCAGCGTGACTTGTGCTGGACACGATGCCGGCTACACAGCAGGGGAACAGCTGACGCTGCTGAACCCCACTAACACATTGGCTGGTGTTTTTCTCTGTGCAGCTAGCATGTCCGGGCAAAAACTGGCGGTGTTAGAGCCCAGGGTCAGCAGGAGGAGGAGAGGAGCAGAGTGTAGGCCGAAGCCTGCACTGGTGGCAGCTTTTGGACTGTTGTGCCAGCGTGACTTGTGCTGGACACGATGCCGGCTACACAGCAGGGGAACAGCTGACGCTGCTGAACCCCACTAATACATTGGCTGGTGTTTTTCTCTGTGCAGCTAGCATGTCCGGGCTCAAACTGGCGGTGTTAGAGCCCAGGGTCAGCAGGAGGAGCAGAGTGAAGGCCGAAGCCTAGTAGAACCAATTTCAAAGGTCACCTTTACCCCCCCTCAGGTGTTACAAAGTACAAGAGCCACACCTTGTACAGCATTAATGCTGCACAAGTCAATGGTTGCTCTATTAATTTTTCTCATTGCACACGCTGAATAAAACATGTACACAATTTAGCCCAGTACACAGTAGAACTGTAGTGGAGGCGTGACTTGTCTTTTTAATGACACGCAGCACAGGTGTCGAAAAATACCGCCTTTGTGCTGGGCGCTGCTTCCTGAGCGTTGTTATTTGCTGTACAGGAGTCTGCGCTCTTGTGTTATCCCTTGGCAATGCCCTGTGAGCGCTGCCCGTCTTCTGACCTCATTTCATGTTGGGCGGTGCGGTTAGCGATGGCCATGAATCCCACACCCACAGTGTGATTTCTAAAATTCACACTGCGGGTCTGGAATTCCTGGCCTTGTGCAGTAAATATGTTTGCCGCTCACTCATGTCCTTACACCTGCTTCAGACTGTGCGGCCTCAGCTGATCCCTTATCGCATGCCGCGGCCATGAGGCCGCATAGTCTGAAGAAGGCGGAAGGAGGGGAGTGAAGACAGGCGAATATATGCACTGCTTGTGCCCATCAAGCACACCCTCGCTATCAAAATAAATGAGACAATGAGGGGCGTTGTGTTGAGCAGGGCGGACGCACAGGCACAGCCAGCCAACCAATGATGTCAGAAGACGGGCAGCGCTACCAAGGGGGGTGCTGCATATCATTGAAAAGGAAAGTCACACCTCAGGGACAATGCAATGGTCTCTACTGAGACACATTTTGTACGTGTTGAGTTCCACGTGGGCAAGGAGAAAAAGTCAGCCACCTTGTACAAATGCAGCATTACTGCTGTACAAGGTGGCTGTTATACATAGAAACACCTGGGGGTGGGGGGCAGGCTTCCTTCAATTTCAGTTCATGTGCCTGCGTGGCGTTTGCAGGTCACGTTGCCGGCTACACAGCAGGGAAACAGCTGGCGTTGCTGAACCCCACTAACACATTGGCTGGTGTTTTTCTCTGTGCAGCTAGCATGTACGGGCAAAAACTGGCGGTGTTAGAGCCCAGGGTCAGCAGGAGGAGGAGAGGAGCAGAGTGTAGGCCGAAGCCTGCACTGGTGGCAGCTTTTGGTCTGTTGTGCCAGCGTGGCTTGTGCTGGACACGATGCCGGCTACACAACAGGGGAAAAGCTGACGCTGCTGAACCCCACTAACACATTGGCTGGTGTTTTTCTCTGTGCAGCTAGCATGTCCGGGCAAAAACTGGCGGTGTTAGAGCCCAGGGTCACAGGAGGAGGAGAGGAGCAGAGTGTAGGCCGAAGCCTGCACTGGTGGCAGCTTTTAGTCTGTTGTGCCAGCGTGACTTGTGCTGGACACGATGCCGGCTACACAGCAGGGGAACAGCTGACGCTGCTGAACCCCACTAACACATTGGCTGGTGTTTTTCTCTGTGCAGCTAGCATGTCCGGGCTCAAACTGGCGGTGTTAGAGCCCAGGGTCAGCAGGAGGAGCAGAGTGAAGGCCGAAGCCTAGTAGAACCAATTTCAAAGGTCACCTTTACCCCCCCCTCAGGTGTTACAAAGTACAAGAGCCACACCTTGTACAGCATTAATGCTGCACAAGTCAATGGTTGCTCTATGAATTTTTCTCATTGCACACGCTGAATTAAACACGTACACAATTTAGCCCAGTGTACAGTAGAACTGTAGTGGAGGCGTGACTTGTCTTTTTAATGACACGGAGCTCAGGTGTCGAAAAATAACGCCTTTGTGCTGGGCGCTGCTTCCTGAGCGTTGTTATTTGCTGTACAGGAGTCTGCGCTCTTGTGTTATCCCTTGGCAATGCCCTGTGAGCGCTGCCCGTCTTCTGACCTCATTTCATGTTGGGCGGTGCGGTTAGCGATGGCCATGAATCCCACACCCACAGTGTGATTTCTAAAATTCACACTGCGGGTCTGGAATTCCTGGCCTTGTGCAGTAAATATGTTTGCCGCTCACTCATGTCCTTACACCTGCTTCAGACTGTGCGGCCTCAGCTGATCCCTTATCGCATGCCGCGGCCATGAGGCCGCATAGTCTGAAGAAGGCGGAAGGAGGGGAGTGAAGACAGGCGAATATATGCACTGCTTGTGCCCATCAAGCACACCCTCGCTATCAAAATAAATGAGACAATGAGGGGCGTTGTGTTGAGCAGGGCGGACGCACAGGCACAGCCAGCCAACCAATGATGTCAGAAGACGGGCAGCGCTACCAAGGGGGGTGCTGCATATCATTGAAAAGGAAAGTCACACCTCAGGGACAATGCAATGGTCTCTACTGAGACACATTTTGTACGTGTTGAGTTCCACGTGGGCAAGGAGAAAAAGTCAGCCACCTTGTACAAATGCAGCATTACTGCTGTACAAGGTGGCTGTTATACATAGAAACACCTGGGGGTGGGGGGCAGGCTTCCTTCAATTTCAGTTCATGTGCCTGCGTGGCGTTTGCAGGTCACGTTGCCGGCTACACAGCAGGGAAACAGCTGGCGTTGCTGAACCCCACTAACACATTGGCTGGTGTTTTTCTCTGTGCAGCTAGCATGTACGGGCAAAAACTGGCGGTGTTAGAGCCCAGGGTCAGCAGGAGGAGGAGAGGAGCAGAGTGTAGGCCGAAGCCTGCACTGGTGGCAGCTTTTGGTCTGTTGTGCCAGCGTGGCTTGTGCTGGACACGATGCCGGCTACACAACAGGGGAAAAGCTGACGCTGCTGAACCCCACTAACACATTGGCTGGTGTTTTTCTCTGTGCAGCTAGCACTTCCAGGCTACAACTGGTGGTGTTATAGCCCAGGGTCAGCAGGAGGAGGAGAGTAGCAGAGTGTAGGCCGAAGCCTGCACTGGTGGCAGCTTTTGGTCTGTTGTGCCAGCGTGGCTTGTGCTGGACACGATGCTGGCTACACAGCAGGGGAACAGCTGGCGGTGCTGAACACCACTGACACATCAGCTAGTGTTTTTTTCTGTGTAGACAACACTTCCAGGTGGCAACTGACAGTGTTGAAACCCAGGGAATCAAAGAGGAGCAGAGTGTAGGCCGAAGCCTGCAGTGGAGCAAGTTGAAAGGGAACCTTTAACCCCCCCCCCAGGCATTTGTTGCTGAAAGAGCCATCTTGTACAGCAGTAATACTGCACATGGAAAATGGTGGCTCCTAAAATTATGCTCCTTGCAAACGCTGAAGTACACACTCATATAATGTGTCCCCTCATACCGTCAAACCGTCCCGGAAGTGGGACTTTCCTTTGTAATGTGACACAGCACAGCCGTCATTCCAACCCCCTTGGTGCCGTGCGCCACCTCCTCAACGTTGTTTGGTTCTGTCACGGAGCCCGCGCTGTAATGTTATCCCTTGGCCATGCACAGTTAGCGGTGCCCGTCTTCTGACATCATTTAGGTGTCAGGCTGGCACTGCCTGTGCGTCCAAGCTGCCCGAGATCCAACCTTGCAGTGTCATCTAATGTAATCCCACTGCGGGCCAGGGATCCATGGGCATGCGCAGTGCATATCATCGCCTCTCACTCACCTCCTTCCTGCTTCTTCAGACTGTGCGGCGTCACGGCCGTGGCATGCTATAAGGGATCAGCTGACGCCGCCTAGTCTGAAGAAGCGTGAAGAAGGGGAGTGAGAGGCTAGTATATGCACTGCGCATGGACATGGATACCAGGCCCACTGTGGGATCACATTAGACAACACTGCGAGGTGGGATTTCGGGCAGCGTGGACGCACAGGCGCAGCCAGGACGACAACAAATGATGTCAGAGGACGGGCAGCACAAACTGTGCATGGCCAAGGAATAACATAACAGCGCAGGGTCCATGACGGAATCAAACAACGCTAAGGAGCCAGCGCACGGTGCCAAGGGGGTAGCAATGACGGCTGTGCTGCGTCACATTACAAAGGAAATTCCCACCTCCAGGACGGTTGGACGGTGTGAGGGGACACATTACATGAGTGTGTACTTCAGCGTTTGCAAGGAGCATACTTTCAATAGCGACCTTTTCCTTGTGCAGTATTAGTGCTGCACAAGGTGGCTCTTTCAGTAACAAACGCCTAGGGGGGGGGGGACAGGTCCCCTTACATTTTAGTTGTGCCAGCGTGGCGGTCGCATGACACGTTGCCGGATACACAGCTGGGGATCAGCTGACGTTACTGAACCCCAATAACAGAGGAGCGACTGTTGACTGTGTAGACAGCACTTCCAGGCACCAACTGGCGGTGTTAGAGCCCAGGGAGAGCAGGAGGAGCAGATTGGAGGTATTGCCGCACACACAGCTGGGGATCAGCTGACGTTACTGAACCCAAATAACACTGGAGGGACTGTTGACTGTGCAGACAGCACTTCCAGGCACCAACTGGCGGTGTTAGAGCCCAGGGAGAGCAGGAGGAGCAGATTGGAGGAATTGCCGCACACACAGCTGGGGATCAGCTGACGTTACTGAACCCCAATAACAGAGGAGGGACTGTTGACTGTGCAGACAGCACTTCCAGGCACCAACTGGCGGTGTTAGAGCCCAGGGAGAGCAGGAGGAGCAGATTGGAGGAATTGCCACACACACAGCTGGGGATCAGCTGACGTTACTGAACCCCAATAACAGAGGAGGGACTGTTGACTGTGCAGACAGCACTTCCAGGCACCAACTGGCGGTGTTAGAGCCCAGGGAGAGCAGGAGGAGCAGATTGGAGGAATTGCCGCACACACAGCTGGGGATCAGCTGACGTTACTGAACCCCAATAACAGAGGAGGGACTGTTGACTGTGCAGACAGCACTTCCAGGCACCAACTGGCGGTGTTAGAGCCCAGGGACAGCAGGAGGAGCAGAGGAACAGAGTGTAGGCCGAAGCCTGATTGGAGCAAGTTGAAAGGGAACCTTTAACCCCCCCCCCAAGACGTTTGTAGCTGAAAGAGCCATCTTGTGCAGCAAGATGCAAAAGGAAAAGGTTGCTCTTTTAATTATGCTCCTTGCAAACACAGAAGTAAACACTAAAAATGTGTCCCCTTATACCGTTAAACCGTCCCAGAGGTGCGAATTTCCTTCGTAATGGGGCGCAGCACAGCTGTCATTCCTATCCCCTTGGTGCCGTGCGCTGCCTCCTCAGCGTTGTTTTAAGCTGTCACGGAGCCTGGGCTGTTCTGTTATCCCTTGGACATGCCCAATTAGCGCTGCCTGTCTTCTGACATAATTTGGTGTCAGGCTGTCAGTGCCTGTGCGTCCACGCTGCTCCAGATCCCACCTCGCAGTGTCATCTAACGTAATCCCACTGCGGGCCTTGGATCCATGGGCATGCACAGTGCATATCCTCGACTCTCACTCCCCTCTTTCCCTCTTCTTCAGACTGTGCGGTGTCACGGCCGTGGCATGCTATTAGGGATCAGCTGACGGCGCACAGTCTAAAGAAGGCGGAGGGAGATGAGCGAGAGCCCGAGGGGAAGATATGCACTGCGCATGCCCATGGATCCCAGACCCGCAGTGTGATTCAATCAGAAGACACTGCAAGGCGGGATCTCGGGCAGCGCGGCCGCACAGGCGCAGCCAGCCTGACACCAAATTATGTCAGAAGACAGGCAGCGCAAATAGGGCATGGCCAAGGGATAACAGAACAGCGCAGGCTCCGTGACAGCTTAAAACAACGCTGAGGAGGCAGCGCATGGCAGCAAGGGGGTAGGAATGACGGCTGTGCTGCGTCACATTACGAAGGAAAGTCCCAGCTCCGGGACAGTATAACGGTATCAGTGAACACATTTTATAAGTGTTAAGTTCTGCGTGTGCAAGGAGCTAAACTAAAAGAGCTACCTTTTCCTTGTGCAGCATTACTGCTGCACAAGGTGGCTCTTTCAGTAACAAACGACGGGGGGGGGGACAGGTTCCCTTCCATTTAGGATGTTGTGCCAGCGTGGCGGTCGCAGGACACATTGCCGGCTACACAGCTGGGGATCAGCTGACGTTACTGAAACCCAATAACACTGGGTCGTATGTTTTTACTGTGCAGCCTGCACTTCTGAGCCGCAACTGGCGGTGTTGGAGCCCAGGAATAGCAGTTCAGGTGGTAGAAAGATGAACACAGCAGGAGACCTGGATGACACCCAATTACTTAATCAGGCAGAGGAGTGGCAAATTCCTGCGAGATCCATGCCTGGTTCATTTTCAGGAAAGTAAGCCGGTCAACGTTATCGGAGGATAGTCGCATGCGACGGTCTGTTAGTACACCACCTGCGGCACTAAAGACACGTTCCGATAAGACACTAGCCGCAGGGCAAGCCAGCACCTCCAATGCATACTGGCTTAGCTCTGGCCATGTATCCAGCTTAGAGACCCAAAACTTGAACGGGGAAGAGCCGTCTGGGAGTACAGTAAGAGGGCAAGCCATGTAGTCTGTCACCATCTGACGGAACCGTTGCCTCCTGCGGACTGGAGCCACCGGTGATGGTGTAGACATTTGGGGCGGGCACACAAAAGTTTGCCACAGTTGTGCCATACTGGGCTTGCCTTGGGCAGAGGCACTGCTTCTGCTCCCTCTTTGGGCAGAGCCTCCCCCACTGCCTCGACGCACTGAGCTGCTTTGTAAAGCACTAGCAGCACTCCTCTCAGTTGGACTGGAGAAGATGATGGAATTCACCAGTGTGTCGTGGTACTCCCGCATTTTACGCTCCCGGGTCAACGCTGGGATGAGGTTTTGGACGTTGTCCCGGTAGTGAGGATCGAGGAGGGTGAACACCCAATAATCAGGCATGTTGAGAATGTGGTCGATGCGGCGGTCGTTTCTCAGGCACTGCAGCATGAAATCCACCATGTGCTGCAGACTGCCAACTGGCCCAGAAACGCTGTCCCCTGCTTGAGACATGATCTCTGCCCGCTCGTCATCACCCCACCCTCGCTGTACACACTGACCACTGGACAATTGTGTCGCTCCCTCCTCTGGACGGAGCTCTTCCTCCTCCATTGACTCCTCCTCATCCTCCTCACAAAGTGGCCCCTGCGTACCCCTTTGTGAGGAACCACGTGGCGCTGACTCTCCAGAAGCTGATGGAAAAGGTGACTCCTCATCCTCCACCTCTTCCACAACATCATCCCTTAACCCTTGCAAAGTTTGCTGAAGCAGGCAGATAAGGGGGACAGTCATGCTGACTAGTGCATCATCTGCACTTGCCATCCGCGTGGAATAATCAAAAGGACGCAGAACCAGGCAGACGTCCTTCATAGTGGCCCACTCTGTGGTTGTGAAGTCTGATCGGCGCTGACTGCGACTTCTTTGCGCCTGATGCAGCTGGTACTCCATAACTGCTTGCTGCTGCTCACACAACCGCTCCAACATATGTAACGTGGAATTCCACCTGGTAGGTAGGTCACATATGATGCGGTGTTCCGGAAGGCGGAATCGGCGCTGCAGAGCAGCAATGCGGGATCTTGCCAAGCTGGAACGCCGCAAGTGAGCACACTCTAGGCGGACCTTGTGCAGCAGTGCATCAAGATCCGGATAGTCCCTCAGCAAAACTCTGCACAACCAAATTGAGCACATGTGCCAGACATGGGATGTGAGTGAGGTTGCCAAGGGCCAAAGCTGCCACCAGATTTCGGCCATTGTCACACACTACCATGCGTGGCTGGAGATTCGCAGGCAGTAACCACACATCGCTCTCCTGCTTGATGGCATTCCAGAGTTCCTGCGCTGTGTGGCTTCGATTCCCCAATGAAACTAGTTTCAAGACGGCCTGCTGACGTTTGGCCACGGCTGTGCTCATGTCGGTCATAGGTAAACGTTCACGGGAGGTGGACTGTGACGGCTCCTGCAGAGATGATTCTGAGGAACTTGTGTATGAGGAGGAGTCAATGCGTACAGACTGGATTCCTGCAATCCTTGGAGTGGGCAGGACACGTCCTGCGCCACTCGCACGATCTGTACCTGGCTCAACAACATTAACCCAATGGGCAGTGAGGGAAATGTATCGCCCCTGTCCATGCTGACTGGTCCACGCATTGGTGGTAAGGTGGACCTTGCTACTGACGGCGTTCAGTAGCGCATGTTTTATGTTTCCCTCAACATGCCTGTGCAGGGCAGGGACAGCTTGCCTGCTGAAGTAAAAGCGGCTGGGCACCTTGTACTGTGGGACTGCCAATGCCATCAAGTCACGGAAGCTGTCAGTCTCCACCAGCCTGAATGAGAGCATTTCCAGGGACAACAGTTTGGCAATGCCTGCATTCAGAGCCTGTGCTCGGGGGTGGTTGGCCGAGAATGCCCGCCTATTCTCCCATGCCTGTACTACCAATGGCTGTAGAGTAGACTGGGAGTGTGAGGATGACTGGAAAGGTGATGCTGTGGGTGGAATTACACTAGGTCTCTGGACAACAGTGGAGGAAGAGGCAACACGAAATGAAGAGGTGGTAGCTGCCGCTGTTGGTTGGCCTACGTCTTCACTGTGTTTCTGCCTGGTCCGCACATGTTTCCACATATTTGTGGTATTGAGGTTGCTGACACTTTTACCTCTTTTGACTTTCTGATGACACAGCTTGCATTTGACAAAACAAATGTCATCTGCAACTGTGTCAAAAAAGGACCAGGCACTGCAAGTCTTGGGAGCGCCCTTTTTGGCTTTGGAAAGAGACAGGCTCCTAACGGGTTCAAAAATGGAGGCTACAGGCTCCGCAGTCTTCCCCCTCCCTCTCCCTCTTTGGCCCGTAAGGGGAATCTCTTCCTCTGAGCTGCTCCCACCACCTTCCTGTTCCTCACGCCATGATGGGTCAAGGACCTCATCATCTCCACTACCCTCTGCCACCAACTGCTCCTCCTGGGTAGTCTCGGCAGCACAGTACGCACCAGAAAGCGGCACCTGAGTTTCATCATCAGATGCGTACTGCGCTGTGGTCACCGCAGGCACTGGCCCACCAGCCTCTTCAGAGTCAGAGAGACAAAGCTGTTGGGCATCACTGCACACTGCCTCTTCTTCCATTTCTCCAATGCTGCTTGGCTGGCCCCCTGTTTCCAAGCCAAGAGATTCAGAGAACAGAAGTAGAGACGGCTCCTGTCCTGGGTTCTCTGACTGCCTGGCCAATTTGGCAGGTGGTGAAGAGACAGATGGCTGCTCTCCAGTGCTCTGTGCCTGAGAGGATGTGGCACTAACTGAAGTCGATGCCGAGGCGTTAGCTGCCATCCACCCGACAACGGCTTCAATTTGATCTTCACGCAGCAGCGGTGCACGGCGCTCTCCGACAAAGCTGCGCATGAAGGACTGTTCCCTGCTGAAACTGAGTGACGACGAGTCACCGGTGGCCGCAGCAGGCACAGAATCACCACGTCCTCTCCCTGCTCCGCGCCCACGCCCACGTGCCTTACTCCCTGCCCTCTTCATCTTGGTTGACAGATAAAGATAAGCAGAAAAGTACTAAGGCCTTAGTGTGCTTATTCCTGAAATGCTCCTCCTAACAGGTGTAAGAAACACTAATGTTGTAAAGTGTGGACTAAACTTTATTATTTTTCAAATGTGGCCTACACAAGTGTTAAGTGGTGTTTGGTGAACTTTACTTTTTTTTTTTCTGCAAATCGGACTACAGAGCAAGTTTAACTCACACGGGGACCGTGCAGACAGCCGTAAATGGCGCTGCAAGGCCCAAAAACCCTCCTCTAGGTTATCCTATGTAGTGGTTTTCCACTATTTAGCTGGAGACGGGTGGAAAAACACTAATAGGAAATTTTTTTTTAAATTTTAAACAGGCTGCTCTATTTGAAAAAAAGGAAAAAATTTTTCAAGATATGAGGCAGTAACGAACCCTGAGCTGAATCCAACCGGCTATGGCTGCACACAGACTACAGGGCGAGCTGCGCTCACACCGAGACCGTGCAGACAGCCGTAAACGGCGCTGCAAGGCCCAAAAACCCTCCTCTAGGTTATCCTATGTAGTGTTTTTCCACTATTTAGCTGGAGACGGGTGGAAAAACACTAATAGGAAATTTTTTTTTAAATTTTAAACAGGCTGCTCTATTTGAAAAAAAGGAAAATTTTTTTCAAGATATGAGGCAGTAACAAACCCTGAGCTGAATCCAACCGGCTATGGCTGCACACAGACTACAGGGCGAGCTGCGCTCTCACCGAGACCGTGCAGACAGCCGTAAACGGCGCTGCAAGGCCCAAAAACCCTCCTCTAGGTTATCCTATGTAGTGTTTTTCCACTATTTAGCTGGAGACGGGTGGAAAAACACTAATAGGAAATTTTTTTTAAAATTTTAAACAGGCTGCTCTATTTGAAAAAAAGGAATTTTTTTTTCAAGGTATGAGGCAGTAACGAACCCTGAGCTGAATCCAACCGGCTATGGCTGCACACAGACTACAGGGCGAGCTGCGCTCACACGGAGACCGTGCAGACAGCCGTAAACGGCGCTGCAAGGCCCAAAAACCCCCCTCTAGGTTATCCTATGTAGTGTTTTTCCACTATTTAGCTGGAGACGGGTGGAAAAACACTAATAGGAAATTTTTTTTTAAATTTTAAACAGGCTGCTCTATTTGAAAAAAAGGAAAATTTTTTTCAAGGTATGAGGCAGTAACAAACCCTGAGCTGAATCCAACCGGCTATGGCTGCACACAGACTACAGGGCGAGCTGCGCTCACACCGAGACCGTGCAGACAGCCGTAAACGGCGCTGCAAGGCCCAAAAAAACCCCTCTAGGTTATCCTATGTAGTGTTTTTCCACAATTTAGCTGGAGACGGGTGGAAAAACACTAATAGGAAATTTGAGAAAAAATGTGCAGCAGGCTGCACTATGAGCAAAAAAGGACAACTGTGTGAGGCAGTGTGAACCCCCCTGAGCTGAATACAACCGGGTATATGGCTGCACACAGACTACAGAGTGAGCTGCACACACACACACACACAGAGACCTTGCAGAACGCTGTTAAAACAGCGCTGCAAGGCAAGAGCAAGGTGAACAGTGAAGAACACACAGCGTTTTGCTTAATTAGCCTTTGGAAAGGAAAATAAAGCAATCAGCTATCTCAACTGGCCCTCAGTTAGAACACAGCGTCCTGTCCCTAACTGTAATCACAGCAGAGTGAGCGCAAAATGGCGGCAGCGTTTTTTTATAGTGCTGAGTGACATCATTTCAGCATCCAATCACAGCCTTGCCAGTAGTTACATGCCCACCATGCTAAACAGGATATGCCCACACTTCAATTCATTCCTCATTGGCTGCTGCGTGCTGTTTGAATTTCGGGAACTTCCGATTCCGGTATCCGATACGCGGGAAGTATCGGAATTCGGTATCGGAATTCCGATACCGCAAGTATCGGCCGATACCCGATACTTGCGGTATCGGAATGCTCAACACTAATGGTGTGTAAAATGTTATTGCAGAGGTATATTGCATAAAGGAGTTGTCAATAGTGATCAGTGAGTGTACTCATTACTCGAGGTTTCCAGAGCATGCTCGAATGATCTCCAAGTATTTGGATGAGCTCGGAGATTTAGTTTCTGTATCCATAGCTGCATGATTTGCGGCTATTAGACAGCCTGAATACATGTGGGGATTTCCTAACAAACAGGCAACCCCCACATGTATTCAGGCTGTCTGGCAGCTGCCAGTCATGCAGCTACGGTGACAGAAGCTAAATCCCCGAGCTCATCCAAATACTTGGAGATTACTCGAGCATGCAGGGGAAATCTCGAGTAACGAGTATACTCGCTCATCAATAGTTGTCAACTACCACTCAACTGTACTAAAGCAAGGAAATGTGCAATACATGAAATGTGAATAGCTTAATGGCTTGTGAAATCTCTGAAAAAACACATGAGATGCTTAGCACGAGATTCGGCCAAAAAATGTGAGCCCATCCACCAAACGTCAAGGTAATCTCAGATCGGATGGGTCCTTAACCTGACTGCCTAGTGTGAACACTTACCTCTGGCTAATAACATGGTAAAGCCTGCATTTATAGGAAGGTCGGAACCAACTGTGTTTGGATGTAATTTACCCCTTTCTGCCAATAGACGTACTATTCCGTCCATGTGGGTTGTGCCCTACTTCCCAAGGACGGAATAGTACGTCCAGCGCGATCGGCTGCACTCACGGGGGGGGCGCGGCCGATCGCGGCTGGGTGTCAGCTGCCTATCGCAGCTGACATCCGGCACTATGTGCCAGGAGCGGTCACGGACCGCCCCCGGCACAATAACCCCCAGCACACCGCGATCAAACATGATCGCGGTGTGCCGGCGGTACAGGGAAGCATGGCGCAGGGAGGGGGCTCCCTGCGGGCTTCTCTGAGACCCCAGCAGCAACGCGATGTGATTGCGTTGCTGCGAGGGTCTCCTCACCTCCCTCCCTGCTCCAGGCCCGGATCCAAGATGGCCGCGGATCCGGGTCCTGCAGGGAGGGAGGTGGCTTCACAGAGCCTGCTCAGAGCAGGCATTGTGAAGCCTGCAGTGCTGCAAGTCAGATCGGTGATCTGACCGAGTGCTGTGCACACTGTCAGATCACCGATCTGTGATGTCCCCACCTGGGACAAAGTAAAAAAAAAAAAAAAAAATTTCCACACGTGTAAAAAAAATTAAAAAAAAATTCCTAAATAATGAAAAAAAATATATATATTATTCCCATAAATTCATTTCTTTATCTAAATAAAAAAAAACAAACAATAAAAGTACACATATTTAGTATTGCCGCATCCGTAACGACCCCACCTATAAAACTATATCACTAGTTAACCCCTTCAGTAAATACCATAAGAAAAAAAAAAACGAGGCAAAAAACAACGCTTTATTATCATACCGCCGAACAAAAAGTGGAATAACACGCGATCAAAAAGACAGATATTAATAACCATGGTACCACTGAAAACGTCATCTTGTCCCGCAAAAAACGAGCTGCCACACAGCATCATCAGCAAAAAAATTAAAAAAAGTTATAGTCCTCAGAATAAAGCGATGCAAAAATAATTATTTTTTCTATAAAATAGTTTTTATCATATAAAAGCGCCAAAACATAAAAAAAAAATATAAATGAGGTATCGCTGTAATCGTACTGACCCGAAGAATAAAACCGCTTTATCCATTTTACCAAATGCGGAACGGTATAAACGCCTCCCCCAAATGAAATTCATGAATAGCTGGTTTTTGGTCATTCTGCCTCACAAAAATCGAAATAAAAAGCGATCAAAAAAAGTCACGTGCCCAAAAATGTTACCAATAAAAGCGTCAACTCGTCCCGCAAAAAACAAGACCTCACATGACTCTGTGGACCAAAATATGGAAAAATTATAGCTCTCAAAATGTGGTAATGCCAAAAAATTTTTTTGCAATAAAAAGCGTCTTTTAGTGTGTGACGGCTGCCTATCATAAAAATCTGCTAAAAAGCCCGCTATAAAAGTAAATCAAACCCCCCTTCATCACCCCCTTAGTTAGGGAAAAATTTAAAAATTTAAAAAATTTATTTATTTCCATTCTCCCATTAGGGTTAGGGCTAGGGTTAGGGCTAGGGTTATGGCTAGGGTTAGGGTTAGGGCTAGGGTTAGTGTTAGGGCTAGGGTTAGGGCTAGGGTTGGGGCTAGGGTTAAGGCTACAGTTAGGGTTGGGGCTAAAGTTAGGGTTAGGGTTTGGATTACATTTACAGTTGGGAATAGGGTTGGGATTAGGGTTAGGGGTGTGTCTGGGTTAGAGGTGTGGTTAGGGTTACCGTTGGGATTAGGGTTAGGGGTGTGTTTGGATTAGGATTTCAGTTATAATTGGGGGGTTTCCACTGTTTAGGCACATGAGGGGCTCTCCAAACGCGACATGGCGTCCGATCTCATTTCCAGACAATCCTGTGTTGAAAAAGTAAAACAGTGCTCCTTCCCTTCCGAGCTCTCCCGTCTGCCCAAACAGGGGTTTACCCCAACATATGGGGTATCAGCGTACTCAGGACAAATTGGGCAACAACTTTTGGGGTCCAATTTCTCCTGTTACCCTTGGGAAAATAAAAAACTGGGGGCTAAAAATAATTTTTGTGGGAAAAAAAGGATTTTTTTATTTTCACGGCTCTGCGATAAAAACTGTAGTGAAACACTTGGGGGTTCAAAGTTCTCACAACACATCTAGATAAGTTCCTTGGGGGGTCTAGTTTCCAATATGGGGTCACTTGTGGGGGGTTTCTACTGTTTAGGTACATATGGGGCTCTGCAAACGCAATGTGACACCTGCAGACCAATCCATCTAAGTCTGCATTCCAAATGATGCTCCTTCCCTTCCCGAGCTCTGCCATGCGCTCAAACGGTGGTTCCTCCCCACATTTCGGGTATCAGCGTACTCAGGACAAATTGGACAACAATATTTAGGCTCCAATTTCTCCAGTTACCCTTGAAAAAATACAAAACTGGGGGCTAAAAAATAATTTTTGTGGAAAAAAAAATTTTTCTATTTGCGCGGCTCTGCATTATAAACTTCTGTGAAGCCGTTGGTGGGTCACAGTGCTCACCACACATCTAGATAAGTTCCTTAATGGGTCTACTTTCCAAAATGGTGTCACTTGTGGGGGGTTTCAATGTTTAGGCACATCAGTGGCTCTCCAAACGCAACATGGCGTCCCATCTCAATTCCTGTCAATTTTGCATTGAAAAGTAAAACGGCGCTCCTTCCCTTCCGAGCTCTCCCATGCGCCCAAACCGTGGTTTACCCCCACATATCGGGTATCATCGTACTCAGGACAAATTGTACAACATCTTTTGTGGTCCAATTTCTTCTCTTACCCTTGGGAAAATAAAAAATTGGGGGCGAAAAGATAATTTTTGTGAAAATAAAATGATTTTTTATTTTTATGGTTCTGCATTATAAACTTCTGTGAAGCACTTGGTGGGTCAAAGTGCTCACTACACCACTAGATAAGTTTCTTAAGGGGTCTACTTTACAAAATGGTGTCACCTGTGGGGGGTTTCAAAGTTTAGGCACATCAGTGGCTCTCCAAACGCAACATGGCGTCCCATCTCAATTCCAGTCCATTTTGCATTGAAAAGTCAAATGGCGCTCCTTCTCTTCCAAGCTCTGTCATGCGCCCAAACAGTGGTTTACCCCCACATGTCGGGTATCGGCGTACTCAGGACAAATTGTTCAACAATGTTTGGGGTCCATTTTCTCCTGTTACCCTTGGTAAAATAAAACAAATTGGAGCTGAAGTAATTTTTTTGTGAAAAAAAGTTAAATGTTCATTTTATTTAAAGGGACACTGTCACCTGAATTTGGAGGGAACAATCTTCAGCCATGGAGGTGGGGTTTTTGGGTTTTTGATTCACCCTTTCCTTACCCGCTGGCAGCATGCTGGCTGCAATATTGGATTGAAGTTCATTCTCTGTCCTCCGTAGTACATGCCTGCACAAGGCAAGATTGCCTTGCGCAGGCGTGTACTATGGAGGACAGAGAATGAACTTCAATCCAATATTGCAGCCAGCATGCTGCCAGCGGGTAAGGAAAGGGTGAATCAAAAACCCAAAAACCCCGCCTCCATGGCTGAAGATTGTTCCCTCCAAATTCAGGTGACAGTGTCCCTTTAAACATTCCAAAAATTCCTGTGAAACACCTGAAGGGTTAATAAACTTCTTGAATGTGGTTTTGAGCACCTTGAGGGGTGCAGTTTTTAGAATGGTGTCACACTTGGGTATTTTCTATTATATAGACCCCTCAAAATGACTTCAAATGAGATGTGGTCCCTAAAAAAAAATGGTGTTGTAAAAATGAGAAATTGCTGGTCAACTTTTAACCCTTATAACTCCATAACAAAAAAAAAAATTTTGTTCCAAAATTGTGCTGATGTAAAGTAGACATGTGGGAAATGTTAGTTACTAAGTATTTTATGTGAGATATCTCTGTGATTTAATTGAATAAAAATTCAAAGTTGGAAAATTGCGAAATTTTCAAAATTTTTGCCAAATTTCTGTTTTTTTCACAAATAAACGCAGGTAATATCAAAGAAATTTTACCACTATCATGAAGTACAATATGTCATGAGAAAACACTGTCAGAATCACTGGGATCCGTTGAAGCGTTCCAGAGTTATAACCTCATAAAAGGACAGTGGTCAGAATTGTAAAAATTTTCCCGTCCATAACGTGCAAACCACCCTTGGGGGTAAAGAGGTTAAAATCACAGCATGGTGAAAGGCGGGCGTTCAAGTCAGAAAAAATAGTACATAGTAAATATGGGAAAACTGACTGAACAGCAATCTAGTCTGAACTGGTGCATAACCAAAAAAGACTTACATAGCATAATCGCACATTTCCTTGCTTTAGTACAGTTGAGTGCAGCCATTGATCTATTTGCTATGTAATTCTTTTTTGGTTATGCACCAGTTCAGACTAGATTGCTGTTCAGTCAGTTTACCTATATTTACTATGTCAACTACCACTACCATTGTGCCCAAGGAGGTTAAAAAAAGACAAGAAATGATACTCAACCTCCTGGACCGACTCCACTCCTCCTTACTCAGTAATGCTTCCTCCATCATTCTCATTAAATAGACATCCAATGGTGGTGTAGTGTAACCACTGCAGCCAATATAGTAGATGACAACACTTTCAATAGTTAAATTGGCTGCAGAAAGTAGTCAGCTCTGGTACTGGTACAAAGTGGCTGAATTACAACAATTATGCAAAGATGAGTGGCCAAAGTTCCTCCAGAGCATTGTAAATGTGATGCTGTAAGAATCTGGCTGTCACCCGAGTGCAGTCATATTTGAGCGTGTCGATTCAAACAGGGAAAAGGGACAGTGGACCCACTTGACCGTGACGACGAACCCCTCTCGGACGAGCTGACCAGGTGGACTGCCCCCTATAGAGGGAGAGTTAGGGGCAGGCCCGTGAGGGACTATCGCCACGGAAGCTGGAGGATTGACTGAGATAGACGGGTACACTGTAGGCAAAAAGGGACAGAGGGAACAGAAAGGAACTACTGAGACGAGAGAGAAGATGGGAACGCTACGGAGATACGGAGGCTGGCAGGACAATATGGAGAAACTGAGGCTGACGGGAGCAAGGAAAGGATATAGGAGCCGGGCAGGTACCGCAGAGGAAAAGGAACTGAAGGAACACGGCAGGAACACAGGAAACAGGCAGGCACTGCAGAGAGAGGAGGAGACCCAAGATCAGAGAGCTAGGAACGCACAGAGACCACAGGCGACCAGAAGCACTTGTAAACACAAATGAACATCAGGTACAGAGGAGCAGCAGGAAGCAGTTTACATAGCAGCGTGGGAGCTACTTCCGGGTTACAGTCCTCCAGGATGACAGAGAGGACAGGAAAGAGCGCCAACAGAGGAATCAGATGTGCGCACGCGCAGAGCTGAATGCGACGCGCGCGCACCCGGCGAGCTGCAGTGGGGAGAGGCGGCGGCAGCAGCGGCATGACAGTACCCCCGTCTTTACACCCCTCCTTTTTAAGACTACAAAGAAACCGGGACAAAATACGAGGAGCTCGAATGTTCTCTCGAGGCTCCCTGGATCTCTCCTCAGGACCAAAACCCTTCCAGTCAACCAAAAACAAAGTTCTCCCTCTAAGTTTTTTCGTGGCTAAAATGTCCCTAAGTTCAAAGACATCATCCTCGGAAACAGGTGGAGGAGAACAAAGGTTAGAAGAATGAAACTGATTAAAAACTACAGGTTTAAGGAGAGACACATGAAATGAATTAGAAATACGCAGAGAGGCAGGCAACTTAAGTTTGTAAGAAGCGTCATTAATACGAGACAAAACTTCGAATGGACCGATATAGCGAGGTCCCAGCTTATGTGAAGGGATTTTGAGACGGATAAATTTAGAAGAAACCCAAACCTTGTCCCCAGGATAGAATATAGGAGAATCGAGACGTCTTTTGTCCGCATGTCTCTTCATCCTAGCTTGAGCAAACTCAAGGGCGGACTTGGTCTCCTGCCAGACCCTGGAGAACTCTCTAGACGGAAGATCAGCCGCTGGTACAGTAGAGACAGGAGGAACCGGAAGAGGAAGACCAGGATATTGACCGTAGACGATAAAAAATGGAGATTTGTTAGTGGCTTCGCTGGGATGGTTATTGTAAGAAAACTCAGCCCATGGCAGTAAGTCAGACCAATCATTCTGATGAGAATTGGAAAAATGACGGAGATAAGTTACCAAGGTCTGATTAGTACGTTCCACCTGGCCATTGGACTGTTATGCGAGGCAATTTAGTATCACAATGGACATGGAGGTCAGAGCACATACAGTGATCTGACAATAACCCAAAATAATAGAACGAGCTCTGAGACGTGGGAACTCTGCAGACCGCAATCCCTGATCCTCTCCAAACACAACTAGAGGCAGCCGTGGATTGCGCCTAACGCTACCTATGCAACTCGGCACAGCCTGAGAAACTAACTAGCCTGAAGATAGAAAAAATAAGCCTACCTTGCCTCAGAGAAATACCCCAAAGGAAAAGGCAGCCCCCCACATATAATGACTGTGAGTAAGATGAAAAGACAAACGTAGGGATGAAATAGATTCAGCAAAGTGAGGCCTGATATTCTAGACAGAACGAGGATAGGAAAGATAACTTTGCGGTCTACACAAAACCCTAAAGAAAACCACGCAAAGGGGCAAAAAGACCTTCCGTACCGAACTAACGGCACGGAGGTACACCCTTTGTGTCCCAGAGCTTCCAGCAAAATAAATAGACAAGCTGGACAGAAAAAATAGCAACAAATAGCAAAGAAGCACTTAGCTATGCAGAGCAGCAGGCCACAGGAATGATCCAGAGAAACACAAGTCCAACACTGGAACATTGACAGGAAGCATGAATCAAAGCATTAGGTGGGATTAAGTAGAGAAGCACCTAACGACCTCACCAGATCACCTGAGGAAGGAAACTCAGAAGCAGCAGTACCAGTTTCCTCCACAAACGGAAGCTCCCAGAGAGAATCAGCCGAAGTACCACTTGTGACCACAGGAGGGAGCTCCGCCACAGAATTTACAACAGTACTCCCCCCTTGAGGAGGGGTCACTGAACCCTCACCAGAGCCCCCAGGCCGACCAGGATGAGCCACATGAAAGGCACGAACAAGATCGGGAGCATGGACATCAGAGGCAAAAACCCAGGAATTATCCTCCTAAGCATAATCCTTCCATTTAACCAGATACTGGAGTTTCCATCTTGAAACACGAGAATCCAAAATCTTCTCCACAATATTCTCCAATTCCCCCTCCACCAAAACCGGGGCAGGAGGGTCAACAGATGGAACCATAGGTGCCACGTATCTCCGCAATAATGACCTATGGAAGATGTTATGTATGAAAAAAGAATCTGGGAGGGTCAGACGAAAAGACACAGGATTAATAACCTCAGAAATCCTATAAGGACCAATGAAACGAGGTTTAAACTTCGGAGAGGAAACCTTCATAGGAATGTGACGAGAAGATAACCAAACCAGATCCCCAACACGAAGTCGGGGACCCACACGGCGTCTGCGATTAGCGAAACTTTGAGCCTTCTCCTGGGACAAGGTCAAATTGTCCACTACATGAGTCCAAATCTGCTGAAACCTGTCCACCACAGTATCCACACCAGGACAGTCCGAAGACTCAACCTGTCCTGAAGAGAAACGAGGATGGAACCCAGAATTGCAGAAAAATGGCGAAACCAAGGTAGCCGAGCTGGCCCGATTATTAAGAGCGAACTCAGCCAAAGGCAAAAAGGACACCCAGTCATCCTGATCGGCAGAAACAAAGCATCTCAGATAGGTTTCCAAGATCTGATTGGTTCGTTCTGTCTGGCCATTAGTCTGAGGATGAAAAGCCGAGGAAAAAGACAAGTCAATGCCCATCCTACCACAAAAGGCTCGCCAAAATCTCGAAACAAACTGGGAACCTCTGTCAGAAACGATATTCTCTGGAATGCCATGCAAACGAACCACATGCTGGAAGAACAATGGCACCAAATCAGAGGAGGAAGGCAACTTGGACAAGGGTACCAGATGGACCATCTTAGAAAAGCGATCACAGACCACCCAAATGACTGACATCTTTTGAGAGACGGGAAGATCTGAAATAAAATCCATAGAGATATGTGTCCAAGGTCTCTTCGGGACCGGCAAGGGCAAAAGCAACCCACTGGCACGAGAACAGCAGGTCTTAGCCCGAGCACAAATCCCACAGGACTGCACAAAAGAACGCACATCCCACGACAGAGACGGCCACCAAAAGGATCTAGCCACTAACTCTCTGGTACCAAAGATTCCAGGATGACCAGCCAACACCGAACAATGAACCTCAGAGATCACTTTATTTGTCCACCTATCCGGGACAAACAGTTTCTCCGCTGGACAACGATCAGGTTTATTAGCCTGAAATTTTAGCAGCACCCGCCGCAAATCAGGGGAGATGGCAGACACAATTACTCCTTCCTTGAGGATACCCGCCGGCTCAGATAAACCCGGAGAGTCGGGCACAAAACTCCTAGAGAGAGCATCCGCCTTCACATTTTTAGAGCCCGGAAGGTACGAAATCACAAAGTCAAAACGGGCGAAAAACAGCGACCAACGAGCCTGTCTAGGATTCAAACGCTTAGCAGACTCGAGATAAGTCAGGTTCTTATGATCAGTCAATACCACCACGCGATGCTTAGCTCCTTCAAGCCAATGACACCACTCCTCGAATGCCCACTTCATGGCCAGCAACTCTCGGTTGCCCACATCATAATTCCGCTCAGCAGGCGAAAACTTCCTGGAAAAAAAAGTGCATGGTTTCATCACTGAACAATCAGAACCTCTCTGCGACAAAACAGCCCCTGCTCCAATCTCAGAAGCATCAACCTCGACCTGGAACGGAAGAGAAACATCAGGTTGACACAACACAGGGGCAGAACAAAAACGACGCTTCAACTCTTGAAAAGCTTCCACAGCAGCAGAAGACCAATTGACCAAATCAGCACCCTTCTTGGTCAAATCGGTCAATGGTTTGGCAATACTAGAAAAATTGCAGGTGAAGCGACGATAAAAATTAGCAAAGCCCAGGAACTTTTGCAGACTTTTCAGAGATGTCGGCTGAGTCCAATCATGGATGGCTTGGACCTTAACAGGATCCATCTCGATAGTAGAAGGGGAAAAGATGAACCCCAAAAATGAAACCTTCTGCACACCAAAGAGACACTTTGATCCCTTCACAAACAAAGAGTTAGCACGCAGGACCTGAAAAACCGTTCTGACCTGTTTCACCTGAGACTCCCAATCATCCGAGAAGATCAAAATGTCATCCAAGTACACAATCAGGAATTTATCCAGGTACTCTCGGAAGATGTCATGCATAAAGGACTGAAACACTGATGGAGCATTGGCAAGTCCGAATGGCATCACTAGATACTCAAAATGACCCTCGGGCGTATTAAATGCAGTTTTCCATTCATCGCCTCGCCTGATTCGCACCAGATTATACGCACCACGAAGATCAATCTTGGTGAACCAACTAGCCCCCTTAATCCGAGCAAACAAATCAGATAACAAAGGCAAGGGGTACTGAAATTTAACAGTGATCTTATTAAGAAGGCGATAATCTATACAAGGTCTCAGCGAACCATCCTTTTTGGCTACAAAAAAGAACCCTGCTCCTAATGGCGACGATGACGGGCGAATATGCCCCTTCTCCAGGGATTCCTTCACATAACTGCGCATAGCGGTGTGCTCAGGCACGGATAAATTAAACAGTCGACCTTTTGGGAATTTACCACCAGGAATCAAATTGATAGCACAATCACAATCCCTATGCGGAGGTAGGGCATCGGACTTGGGCTCATCAAATACATCCCGGTAATCAGACAAGAACTCTGGAACCTCAGAAGGGGTGGATGACGAAATTGACAAAAATGGAACATCACCATGTACCCCCTGACAACCCCAGCTGGACACCGACATGGATTTCCAATCCAATACTGGATTATGGGCTTGTAGCCATGGCAACCCCAACACGACCACATCATGCAGATTATGCAACACCAGAAAGCGAATATCCTCCTGATGTGCAGGAGCCATGCACATGGTCAGCTGGGTCCAGTATTGAGGCTTATTCTTGGCCAAAGGCGTAGCATCAATACCTCTCAATGGAATAGGACACTGCAAGGGCTCCAAGAAAAACCCACAACGCTTAGCATATTCCAAGTCCATCAAATTCAGAGCAGCGCCTGAATCCACAAACGCCATGACAGAATCTGATGACAAAGAGCAGATCAAGGTAACAGACAGAAGACATTTTGACTGTACCGTACCAATGGTGGCAGACCTAGCGAACCACTTAGTGCGCTTAGGACAATCAGAGATGGCATGAGTGGAATCACCACAGTAGAAACACAGCCCATTCAGACGTCTGTGTTCTTGCCGTTCAACTCTGGTCAAAGTCCTATCGCACTGCATAGGCTCAGGTTTAAGCTCAGGTAATACCGCCAAATGGTGCACAGATTTACGCTCACGCAAGCGTCGACCGATCTGAATAGCCAAAGACATAGACTCATTCAAACCAGCAGGCATAGGAAATCCCACCATGACATCCTTAAGGGCTTCAGAGAGACCCTTTCTGAACATAGCTGCCAGCGCAGATTCATTCCATTGAGTGAGCACTGACCATTTTCTAAATTTCTGGCAATATACCTCTATCTCATCCTGCCCCTGACAAAGAGCCAGCAAATTCTTTTCTGCCTGATCCACTGAATTAGGCTCATCGTACAGCAATCCGAGCACCAGGAAAAACGCTTTGATATTACTCAATGCAGGATCCCCTGGCGCAAGAGAAAATGCCCAGTCCTGAGGGTCGCCGCGCAAAAAAGAAATAATAATCAAAACCTGTTGAACTGGATCACCAGAGGAACGAGGTTTCAAGGCCAGAAATAACTTACAATTATTTTTGAAACTCAGAAACTTAGTTCTATCTCCAAAAAACAAATCAGGAATAGGAATTCTTGGTTCTAACATAGATTTCTGATCAATAGTGTCTTGAATCTTTTGTACTCTTGCCGAGAGCTGATCCACAAATGAAGACAGACTTCTAATGTCCATCGCTACACCTGTGTACTGAACCACCCAAATGTCTAGGGGAAAAAAAAGACAAAACACAAAGCCAAGAAAAAAAAATGGTCTCAGAACTTCTTTTTTCCCTCTATTGAGAATCATTAGTACTTTTGGCTTCCTGTACTGTTATGCGAGGCAATTCAGTATCACAATGGACATGGAGGTCAGAGCACATACAGTGATCTGACAATAACCCAAAATAATAGAACGAGCTCTGAGACGTGGGAACTCTGCAGACCGCAATCCCTGATCCTCTCCAAACACAACTAGAGGCAGCCGTGGATTGCGCCTAACGCTACCTATGCAACTCGGCACAGCCTGAGAAACTAACTAGCCTGAAGATAGAAAAAATAAGCCTACCTTGCCTCAGAGAAATACCCCAAAGGAAAAGGCAGCCCCCCACATATAATGACTGTGAGTAAGATGAAAAGACAAACGTAGGGATGAAATAGATTCAGCAAAGTGAGGCCCGATATTCTAGACAGAACGAGGATAGGAAAGATAACTTTGCGGTCTACACAAAACCCTAAAGAAAACCACGCAAAGGGGCAAAAAGACCCTCCGTACCGAACTAACGGCACGGAGGTACACACTTTGCGTCCCAGAGCTTCCAGCAAAACAAATAGACAAGCTGGACAGAAAAAATAGCAACAAATAGCAAAGAAGCACTTAGCTATGCAGAGCAGCAGGCCACAGGAATGATCCAGAGAAACACAAGTCCAACACTGGAACATTGACAGGAAGCATGAATCAAAGCATTAGGTGGGGTTAAGTAGAGAAGCACCTAACGACCTCACCAGATCACCTGAGGAAGGAAACTCAGAAGCAGCAGTACCAGTTTCCTCCACAAACGGAAGCTCCCAGAGAGAATCAGCCGAAGTACCACTTGTGACCACAGGAGGGAGCTCCGCCACAGAATTCACAACATTGGACTGCGGATGGTAGGCCGAAGAAAAGTCAAGCGAAATGTTCATAGATTTGCAGAGGGATCTCCAGAAGTGGGCGGTGAATTGAACACCTCGGTCAGAAACAATATGTAAAGGAAGACCATGAAGACGAAAAATATGGTGAACAAAAATCTTTGCCAATTCGGGAGCAGAAGGTAAACCTGGAAAAGCGATGAAATGAGCTGACGGGAGCAAGGAAAGGATATAGGAGCCGGGCAGGTACCGCAGAGGAAAAGGAACTGAAGGAACAAGGCAGGAACACAGGAAACAGGCAGGCACTGCAGAGAGAGGAGGAGACCCAAGATCAGAGAGGTAGAAACGCACAGAGACCACAGGCGACCAGAAGCACTTGTAAACACAAATGAACATCAGGCACAGAGGAGCAGCAGGAAGCAGTTTACATAGCAGCGTGGGAGCTACTTCCGGGTTACAGTCCTCCAGGATGACAGAGAGGACAGGAAAGAGCACCAACAGAGGAATCAGATGTGCGCACGCGCAGAGCTGAATGCGACGCGCGCGCACCCGGCAAGCTGCAGTGGTGAGAGGCGGCGGCAGCAGCGGCATGACAGTAAAAGACTCATTGCAAGTTATTAGTAAACGCTTGATTGCAGTTGTTGCTGGTAAGGGTGGCCCAACAAGTTATTAGGTTTAGGGGCAATCACTTTTTCTCACAGGGCTCATTTGGTTTGAATTTCTTTTTCCCTTAATAATAAAAACTGCATTTAGTGCTTAATTCTGTTATTTTTGTCTAATATTTTAATTTGTTTGGTGATCTGAAACATTTAAGTTTGACAAACATGCAAAAGATTAGGAAATCAGGAAGGGGCAAACACTTTCTCACACAACTGTATATGGGCATAAAGATCTTTGAAAAGTAATACTGTTTATCTGTTGCTGCACTCCAGGTGAAATAGAGATTAATAATCTTTATTTTTTATATAGCGCTAACATATTCCGCAGCGGTTTACAGGTTGCACACATTATCGTCGCTGTCCCCGTTGGGGCTCACAATCTAAATTCCCTATCAGTATGTCTTTGGAATGTAGGAGGAAACCCACGCATACACGGAGAGAACATACAAACTCTTTGCAGATGTTTTCCTTAGTGGGGCTGGAACCCAGGACTCCATCGCTCCATGGCTGCTGTGCTATCCACTGAGCCACCGTGCTACCCCTGAGAAATTAAATTTATATGTCAATGAAGCTTTAAGTGTTCTGGGCATGACAGAATATTTATCAAACCTCTGCCATTATAGACTGTTTCTCCACCAATCCTCAGCCTCTTTAGCTTGATTGATTGCGCAGTGTCTGTTTTTCTTGCTTGGCACCTGACGTCACACAAACAATGAGCTATGAATCAAGCTAAAGTGACTAATGGTGAGTGGGGAAACAACAGTGGAGGCAGAGATTAGTTAAGTGCTATGTCATGCCCAGAACATTTAACGCCTCATTTGTTGTATATGAATTAAAATGATAATTTCTCAGCAATGCAGTAACAAATTGAAGATATTAAGATGTCGAGGGATTTACATTTCAAAGACCTGCATTGCCATATGTGTGTTTTTAGTGAGGCTTAAACGGATTAACATATGTTCCCATGTGCTGCTATTTTCTTCAGGTGTCCACACCAAAATAAGCAATATCAATCTGTTCTTATTGGGTTTTTGTTGTGTTTTACCTGTCAGCAGGATTTCACATCCCAATCTATTTATATGTGGCTGTAACTTTTAACATCCATACCTCCACAGGGTCCCCGTCAGGGTTCCCGCTCTCAGTCTGCTCCCCGCTGCCCGGTTTCGATCTCTGGCTCCTCCCCTGCTCCTGCTTTCTGCTGAGCAGCCAGCAGGTCTCCTGGTTTGATGCTGAGATCGCACGTGTGCTCTCGGCCTCTTAAAGAGACAGCACACATTTTTCAAATATGCTCTTAACCTATGGTGTGATAACGAGTGCTATTTCTTGCCCCCTACCATAGAGGGGGAGCCGGAGCAGCAAGTGTTTCCGGTTGCTAGTTTCCGGTTGCTAGTTTCCGGTTCCTGCACTATTGTGCCTGCATTCTGTTTGTGTACCGCTAGCGACCTACCAGTTTCCAGCTAATACTGTTTGTCTTCTCAGAGTCCAACTGTATGTCACTCCGTCTCCTGGAACGTTACCCATACTGCCAATGCCAGTCCCGTCCCGCTCAGCCATCCATCACTCCATTCCCCAGGACGACTTCACTATTGCCTGTGTCAGTTGCAGCTTGCTCTGTCGTTTGCCGTCTGTCAAGTTCAACGCCACCTGCTATCTCTGCCAGTCCACCTGTTTTGCAGGGACAGTTTCCAAGTGTCCGAGGTCTAACTGGAGGCCCCTCGGACACTCCATTCTGATCCTGTTTGAGGGGTCTTACTACGGGTGTCTGAGGCTCGCAAAGTCACGCCCCCTTCAGAGCCCACCAAACCGTGGTCCAGTGGTTCCACTAAAATAGCAATAAATGAATGAACACTGCAACATCTGTGCCTTCACTTCCATTCATTACATAACGCTTTGAAAGACAAGTCCAGCAACACCTTTGCCTAGAAAGTCTGTTCCTTAATGTTAGGACTGGCAGAACGCACCAAGACAGATGGTATAGATGCGTTCGCAGTCCGGGGTCCACCGTGCAGGTGAAAACCTGCTGCTAGCAATTAGCAGACTATATGGCGGTACACTAGAGTATACACGCGTGGGTTAACCTCACCCAGCGTGAAAGAAGCAATCCTGTTAAGGCACAGGACCGCGGTACCGCACCTAAAGCGCGAGCAAGTAGTCAGCGAACTCAACCCCAACTGGGATTGAAGTCCGATTAGACCCTTGCTGGCGCAACACCGCAACTGGGTGTGAAATGAAACAGAAGAGCATGCAGTGCCGCACTGACGAACGCCACTAACCACCCAGGCTTGGGTAAGGAAAGCACAGAGGAAGTGCACGGCGCCGTACTGGCGGTCACAGCAACTGGACGCTATAATGTGTGACTAGTGCTGTAGGATAAGTCGGGCGCTAGGTAGCAGCCATACACCTTCCGCGAACAGTCATACTATAGGGTAGGGGTATCCAAGGACGACTTGCACTCACAACATACACACATTAGCAATTGTTTGACAATACTAGCGCATGGCCGTGCGGTCATGCGCAGTTTATATAGCAGCAGCACAGGAAGTGGCCACAGCACTTTTGCCCTTCTAGGACCTGCCAAGAGCACCAATGGAATGTGCTGCAGAGCCTGAGCACATGACCCTCGATCTCCAACAGGAAACCTTACGCTGGGCATGCTCAGTACATGCAGACAAGGACTTAGTCCCAGAGAAGTCCGCTCGCTGCTGACCAGCACAGACTTTAATAGCAGAGACTGGAGAAGCAGCAGTAACTCTCAGAACAGAGTGAGAATGAGCAAGACGCTGGGACCGACGTCCTTGCTGAGCAGACTCCACTGTGGCTGGACAAGAATAGGAGACCGCAGCGGAGGTGGCTCGAGATTCCCCCTGTCCAGAAGCGGGAACTCGACCCCTAACATTACCCCCCCTAGGGCCCCCCCCTCCTTGGGCCTCGCTACGTTCGAAGGCAGCAATGAGCTGCGGAGCCCGAATGTGCTCAGCAGGCTCCCAGGACCTATCCTCAGGGCCGTAACCCTTCCAGTCCACCAAAAAAAAATTTTTGCCACGTACCACCTTGCACCCCAAGATAGCGTTCACCTCTAAATCGTCCGTAGACGAACCCGATGTCCTGGCAGATGACTCAGAAAACCGAGACATGTATACGGGCTTAAGGAGGGACACATGAAAGGTGTCGGTGATACCAAGGCGTGGAGGAAGGGCCAGACGGTAGACCACAGGATTAACCTGTTCGAGGACCTTGAAGGGACCCAAGTAGCGAGGAGCAAATTTAGTGGACTCAACTCGCAGCCTGATGTTACGGGCGGAGAGCCACACCAAGTCGCCAGGAGCAAAGGACGGGGCGGGGCGCCGATGAGCATCGGCGGAGGACCTCATTCTCTCCTTAGAGGCCCGAATGGCATCCTGAGTGCGGTCCCAAATATCCCGTGCCTCCATAGCCCAGTCTGCCACCCTGGAGTCTGCGGAAGACACGGGCATAGGCACAGGTACCCGTGGATGCTGACCATAGTTGAGGAGGAATGGGGTTTGTCCAGTGGAGTCGGCTACGGCGTTGTTCAGCGCAAACTCTGCCCATGATAGCAAGGATGCCCAGTCATCCTGCCTGGCTGAAACAAAATGTCGCAGGTATGTGACCAAGGTCTGGTTGGCCCTCTCTACCAACCCATTCGTCTCGGGATGATAAGCGGAAGAGAGATTCAACTCAATACTGAGAAGATGACACAGCTATCTCCAGAACCGAGACGCAAACTGGGGACCCCGGTCACTGACAATTTTGTCAGGCATACCATGTAGGCGGAAAATGTGCTTAATGAACAACGCAGCCAAGGCCCGTGCAGAAGGTAACCGTGGTAGCGGCACCAAATGCACCATTTTCGAGAAATGATCGGTGATGACCCAAATGATGGTACAGCCGCGAGACTTGGGCAAACCCACGACAAAGTCCATCCCGACCATCTCCCAGGGCCTATCTGCCACCGGCAAGGTATAGAGCAACCCAGCTGGCCTTTGACGCGGAGATTTATTTTTGGCGCAGGAGACACACGCCAGAATATAATCCCTGACATCCCGGACCATATGCGGCCACCAGTACGTCCTCGCCAGTAGCTCAGATGTCCTCTTTGTCCCAAAGTGTCCACCCACTCTGGACGAATGAGCCCAAGAGAGAACCTCGGGTCGCAAATTAATGGGCACAAAAGTCTTGCCCGGAGGCACAGACTCAAGCGAAACCGGTGCTACGGTTCTCAGGCTCTCAGAGGGAACAATAAGCCGAGGCTCCTCTTCCTCCTCTTCAGTTGACATAAGGTAGTGAGAGAGAGCATCAGCACGAATATTCTTCTCCCCGGCGAGAAAATGAAGAGAAAAGTGGAACCGGGAAAAGAACAAGGACCATCTGGCTTGGCGAGAATTTAGCCGCTGGGCTGTCTGTAAGTAGACCAAATTTTTGTGGTCAGTGTAAACCTGGAAGGGAAACCGCGCACCTTCCAGAAGATGTCTCCACTCTGAAAAGGCCAACTTCATTGCTAGCAGCTCCCTATCCCCGATGGAGTAGTTTCTCTCCGCTGGCGAGAAAGTCTTAGAGAAGAAGAAGCATGGATGCTTCCGACCTTGAGCATCCTTCTGGTAGAGGACTGCTCCAGCACCAACGGACGAGGCATCCACCTCCATTAGGAATGGCTTATCCACATCGGGACGATGTAAGATGGGAGCGCTAGCAAAGTGGGACTTAATAGACGTAAAGGCCTTGGAGACCTCTTCCGACCACAATTTAGGATTCGCTCCCTTCTTGGTGAGGGCTACCAAGGGAGCTACCAGAGTTGAGAAGTGGGGAATGAACTGGCGGTAATAGTTAATGAACCCCATAAAGCGCTGCACCGCTTTAAGAGAATGGGGCTCTTGCCAGTCCATCACAGCCTGCAGTTTGGCAGGATCCATAACCAATCCCTGGGCGGAGATGATATAGCCCAGGAACGGCAAAGACTCCTGCTCAAACATACACTTCTCCAACTTAGCGTAAAGAGAGTTTGCCCGTAGGAGGTCGAAGACTCTGCCAACATCTCTCCGGTGGGAGTCAATATCTGGAGAAAAGATGAGAATATCATCCAGATAGACTACAACTGAGGTGGAAAGCATATCCCGGAAGATGTCGTTGACAAAGTCTTGAAAAACGGCTGGGGTATTACAGAGCCCGAAGGGCATCACCAGATACTCATAGTGCCCATCTCTGGTGTTAAACGCCATTTTCCATTCGTCCCCCTCACGGATGCGAATCAGGTTGTAAGCACCCCGCAGATCTAATTTAGTAAATACCCTTGCTCCCCGAAGCCTATCGAAGAGCTCAGATATCAAGGGCAAAGGATACTTGTTCTTAACGGTGATAGCGTTAAGACCCCTGTAGTCTATGCATGGACGTAGCTCCCCATTCTTCTTCTGCACGAAGAAGAACCCTGCCCCAGCAGGTGACACTGACTTCCTGATAAACCCTCTTGCCAGATTCTCTTGAATGTACTGACACATGGCCTCCGTCTCCGGGAGAGATAATGGATAAACTCGACCCCGGGGAGGCTCCGCACCAGGCAAGAGATCGATAGGACAGTCATAGGGGCGATGGGGCGGAAGGGTCTCTGCCGCCTTCTTGGAGAACACGTCTGCGTAAGACCAATATTGCTTGGGGAGAGAGGATAGATCTGCGGTTACCTCAGTAGTAGCAACCTGAACGCACTCTCGGTGACACCTACCCCCACATGATTCACCCCATCCCAGAATTCTGCCTGAGGACCACTCGATGTGAGGAGAGTGGTACCATAGCCAAGGTATCCCCAACAGGACCTCATCAATACCCTCAGGAATGACGAGCAGAGAAATAATCTCCTGATGGGATGGCGACAGGGACAGAGTAACAGGGATGGTCTGATGTGTTATCTGTGCGGGGAGTGTCGACCCATTCACCACTCGTACCGTTACTGGTTGAGATAGCATAACCAGGGGTATTGCGTGACGTTGGGCGAAGGCAGAAGACATAAAATTGCCCTCCGCCCCAGAATCCACGCAGAGGTCTACCGAGTGGGAGGATGAGCCAAAGGTAATTGTCCCCTTAAAGGACAATTTGGAGGCAAACGTCGCAGTGTCTAGTGCACCTCCACCTACTACCACTAGACGCTGACGTTTCCTCGACCGCTGATGACATCTGGTGGCAAGATGTCCTGACTGTTGGCAAACATGGCAACCCTGGAGTGCACGAGCGGTCTGGGACTTAGATCCCGCTCGTGACACCACCTTAGGTTCCTGGAACTCAGGAGCCTGGACTGGAGATTCCAAAGGTTTGGCGAAGGTGGGAGCCAGCCGAATCCTCTGCCTACACTGGGCTCGCTCTAACCTCCGCTCGTGAAAACGGAGGTCAATGCGAGTAGATACTGCTATTAACTCCTCCAGTGTGGCGGGAATCTCCCTAGTGGCCAGAGCATCCTTAACGTGGTCAGCCAGCCCCCTCCAAAATATAGGGATAAGGGCTTTATCCGACCACTCCAGCTCAGATGCCAGAGTGCGGAAATGGACGGCAAAAAGGCTGACCAAGGACGAGCCCTGAGTCAGTGCCAACAGTTGGAGCGCCGTGTCATGGGTGACACGAGGTCCTAGAAAGACCTGTTTCAGAGTGCTCAGGAATAACGGAGCACTCTGCACCACATGATCGCCACGCTCCCACAGCGGCGTAGCCCACTGCAACGCCCTGTCCGACAATAAGGAAATTATAAAGCCCACCTTAGCCCGCTCTGTAGGGAAACGAGAGGCCAGAAGCTCGAGATGTATTGAGCACTGACTCACGAAACCCCTACAGGACTTACTGTCACCAGAAAATTTCTCTGGTAGCGGGAGGCGAGATAGCGTCGGTACAGGAGCGGCAGTGGACAAGGTAGCTGCAGCCACACTTGCAGCCTGAACAGCGACAGCAGTAACATCCACAGCTGAGGTTGAACGCTCAAGAGCCGCCAACCTTCCCTCCAGCTGCTGGATGTACCGCTGTAAACGCTGGTCGTACGCCATTTTACTAGCCAGACCCTGGCGCTAGTATTCTGTTAGGACTGGCGGAACGCACCAAGACAGATGGTATAGATGCGTTCGCAGTCCGGGGTCCACCGTGCAGGTGAAAACCTGCTGCTAGCAATTAGCAGACTATATGGCGGTACACTAGAGTATACACGCGTGGGTTAACCTCACCCAGCGTGAAAGAAGCAATCCTGTTAAGGCACAGGACCGCGGTACCGCACCTAAAGCGCGAGCAAGTAGTCAGCGAACTCAACCCCAACTGGGATTGAAGTCCGATTAGACCCTTGCTGGCGCAACACCGCAACTGGGTGTGAAATGAAACAGAAGAGCATGCAGTGCCGCACTGACGAACACCACTAACCACCCAGGCTTGGGTAAGGAAAGCACAGAGGAAGTGCACGGCGCCGTACTGGCGGTCACAGCAACTGGACGCTATAATGTGTGACTAGTGCTGTAGGATAAGTCGGGCGCTAGGTAGCAGCCATACACCTTCCGCGAACAGTCATACTATAGGGTAGGGGTATCCAAGGACGACTTGCACTCACAACATACACACATTAGCAATTGTTTGACAATACTAGCGCATGGCCTTGCGGTCATGCGCAGTTTATATAGCAGCAGCACAGGAAGTGGCCACAGCACTTTTGCCCTTCTAGGACCTGCCAAGAGGACCAATGGAATGTGCTGCAGAGCCTGAGCACATGACCCTCGATCTCCAACGGGAAACCTTACGCTGGGCATGCTCAGTACGTGCAGACAAGGACTTAGTCCCAGAGAAGTCCGCTCGCTGCTGACCAGCACAGACTTTAATAGCAGAGACTGGAGAAGCAGCAGTAACTCTCAGAACAGAGTGAGAATGAGCAAGACGCTGGGACCGACGTCCTTGCTGAGCAGACTCCACTGCGGCTGGACAAGAATGGGAGACCGCAGCGGAGGTGGCTCGAGATTCGCCCTGTGCAGAAGCGGGAACTCGACCCCTAACACTTAATTCCTGAGAAATCAGCGATTTAATTGATGTGAAAATGAGACTAGATCTGAAGCTTCTGTTGCTCAAGCTCTATTCCTCACTCCGCAGCGACTCCTCCTGCTTGACGTGCAGAACATAGGCTGTCAACCAAGCAGGATTATCCGATGCTGGACTGCAAATTGAGCTAAATGACAGATGTTTGAGATCTACAATAGTCCTTCAGCTTCATTTGCATATAAATTCAAACACTGGTTTCTCAGTTACATAGGAATGGACTGCTCATATAAAGGTATGGCTGGGTTTGTCTTTGAAAGTGCTTCATGAGGTTATAGATATAGTTTGGGGCTTGAAATATTCAAACCCCATGGCAAATTAGTTGCATTTGCAAAATTTACAAACTTTGTGCTCCATGCAATTAATGAATCAACCAAGAACAATTAAAACAACCAAAATCAACTAATATATCAAGTGATTTCTGCAAAATCAACACTTTTAATGAATACTGCAGTCTCAGAATTATTCAAACTTTTAATGGACAAGCATTTTTAATACTTAGTTGAGCACCTTCTGGCAGTTATGGCCTGCTGTAAATGTGGTGCAGATAAAAATACCAGCTTCTCCCATTCTTACTGAGAAAACAAACTCATTTTTCATGGGCATTGGCCTTCAACTTACTAATATTTTGGGGTTTGCGTCCAAATTCTCTGGAGAAAACATCATGCTTTCTGTAAGGCAGCTAAAGTTTTGGCAGAAAAAAGACTGGCACATCCAAACTAGTGTGAATAGGTGCATACCAGGAGCAGCTACCTCCATATATAATATACAAAAAAAGGTTGCACTCTATCGTGCCAAAACACGTCAAATATAAAATACATGAAATATGAATTGCAAACTTGCTTTTTGAACATTAGGAAAACATTTTTTTGAGACACTTAGCACAGAATTTGGCCAAATAGTGTGAGCCCATCAACCATCGTCAAGGTGGTCTCATTAAAAAACTGATGGGTACCTGACCTCCCTGTCCAAATGTGAACACTTACCGAAGGCTAATGTCTGCATGCTTGGGTGAATATGGACACCTCTCTCAGCAAAGCCTACATATGGGTTGGCCGGAACCAAGTGTGAATAGATGTACCGTAATTAAAAACCACATGGTGAAGGGAGGAGTGCGCAGTCAATAAGCTAACATAGAAATGACAGAAAAAAGACTGGCACATCCAAACTAGTGTGAATAGGTGCATACCAGGAGCAGCTACCTCCATATATAATGTGCAAAAAAAGGTTGCACTCTATCGTGCCAAAACACGTCAAATATGAAATACATGAAATATGAATTGCAAACTTGCTTTTTGAACATTAGGAAAAAAAATTTTTGAGACGCTTTTGGCATCATTGCACCTTCTACCAAGATAATGATCCGATCATACCTCAAAGACAAGTCCTGCAACACTTGTTTTCAGAAGGAGTCTTAGAAGATTTTCGATTGCCTCTCACAGTCACTTGACTTCAACTCCATAGGAAATATTTGTTTGGATTTGAAGGTGGATACAGAATCTGGAGGCTGATGCCCATGAAGGATGGGCTGAGGTTCTTCAGTAGCACCGCCAGAGTCTGATGATTGGCTATATATCATGTAGGAGGTCATAGTAGCCAAAGAGTCTCTAATATTGCTTGTCATAAAGGTGTTGAGAAAAGCATTTTCTCTTAAATTTGTTAAACCACTTGACATATTAATGGAAAAGAGCTATATAAATAGTTTTTATGTGATTGGTTTATTGCAAATTGCAAAAAATTTGGAAATGTTGCTAATAACCCAAGTTTACAATGAAGATTAAAACATTTTGATTACAATATTACTTTGAGACTAGTCCCAACCCTAAACCTAACTTTAGCCCCAACCCTATCCCTAACAGTAGTCCCAACCCAAACTATAGCCCCCACCCTAACTGTAGCCCTAACCCTAACTTTATCCCCAACCCTAACTTTAGCCCCAACCCTAACCCTAACTTTAGCCCCAACCCTAACTTTAACTTTAGCTCCAACCCTAACTTTAGCCCTAACCCTAACCCTAACTTTAGCCCCAACCCTAACCTTAACTTTATTCCCAACCCTAGCCCTAACTGTAGCCCCAACCCTAACTGTAGCCCTAACTCTAACTTTATGCCCAACCTTAACTTTAGCCCCATCCCTAACCCTAACATTAACCCCATCCCTAACCCTAACTTTAGCCCCAACCCTAACCCTAACCCTAATGGGTAAATGGAATGAAATACATTTTTTAAAATTTATTATTTTTCCCTTACTAAGGGGGTGATGAAGGGGGGTTTGATTTACTTTTATAGCATTTTTTTTTAGCGGATTTGTATGATTGGCAGCCGTCACACACTTAAATTTTTTTGCAAAAAATAATTTTTTCGTCTCCACATTTCAAGAGCTATAATTTTTCCATATTTTGGTCCACGGAGTCATGTGAGGTCTTGTTTTTTGCATGACGAGTTGACGCTCTTATTGGTACCATTTTCGGGCACGTGACATTTATTTTTTGATCGCTTTTCATTCCGATTTTTGTGAGGCAGAATGACCAATAACCAGCTATTCATGAATTTCTTTTTTTTTTTTTTTTTGGGGGGGGGGCGTTTATACCATTCCATGTTTGGTAAAATTGATAAAGCAGTTTTATTCTTCGGGTCAGTACGATTGCAGCGATACCTCATTTATTTAATTTTTTATGTTTTGATGCTTTTATACGATAAAAACTAGTTTGTATAAAAAATAATTATTTTTGCATCGCTTTAGTCTGAGGACTATAACTTTTTAATTTGTTTGCTGATGATGCTGTATGGTGGCTCCTTTTTTGCGGGACAAGATGACGTTTTCAGCGGTACCATGCTTATTTATATCCCTCTTTTTGATCACGTGTTATTCCACTTTGTGTTCGGCGGTATGATAATAAAGCGTTGCTTTTTGCCTCTTTTTTTATGGTGTTCACTGAAGGGGTTAACTAGTGGGACAGTTTTATAGGTCGAATTGTTACGGACACGGCAATACTAAATATGTGTACTTTTATTTTTTTTTGTTTAGATAAAGAAATGTATTTACTGGTACAATATATATATTTTTTCTTTATTTAGGAATTTTTTGTTATTTTTTTTTTACACATGTAATTTCTTTTTTTTACTTTTTTACATTGCCCCAGGGGAGACATCACTGTATAGTGACAGATCGCTGATTTGACACTTTGCAGTGCACTGTGTTAGATCAGTTATCTGACAGGCACTGCAGGGAGGCTTCCTGACGCCAGCTCCGACCAGGCGCTTGAAAGCCACCTCCCTGCAGGATCCGGAAGGCCCCCTGTGGCCATTTTGGATCCGGGGCCTGCAGAGTGGAGGAGGTAGGAGACCCTCGGAGCAACGCGATCACATCGCATTGCTCCGAGGGTCTCAGGGTAGCACGCAGGGAGCCCATTTCCTGCGCGATGCTTCACTGTGCCGCCAGAACACTACGATCATCTTTGATCGCAGTGAGCTGGGGGTTAATGTGCCAGGAGCACTCCGTGACTACTCCTGGCATATAGTGCCAGATGTCAGCTGTAATAATCAGCTGACACCCGGCGGCGATCGGCTATGATGTACTATCCCATCACTGGGAATTAAGTTCTAGGTCACCTCGATGGGATAGTACGTCATATGGGATTAAGGGGTTAATATAATATTAGCCACAAATATGTCCCTTGAATATGATATTTGCCATCAGTCTGTGCACTGAATGATATATGAGCCGTCACGGTGCCACCTCAATTTTGTCAGCCGCTAGTGTGCCTCCTGAATATTACTGTATTTTTGCTGTCTTTGTGGAATTTTAATATTTGATGTCCATGTCCTCAATTAAAACAATAGAAAGGTAGTATTTGCAATAAATGTTTGCATTTGCATTTCCTTTTTGAACCATGGTGCTCAGATTGGGATCAGATATTCACTGTATCAGGTCAGGATTGCTAATCTGCCCTCCCAGTGGGCAGTGGTATGGTACTGATTGGGGGGGCCACCAGTCCATTTTTATGGCTGCCAGCCCCTTTAATTTTCCCAATGCCTGTATCACCAGGGGCGGGACACACGCACGCATGCAGCCTTCATCAATTGAATACTGCGACACACATGTTGATGCAGCAGGGAATGTGCTGACATATGACTGAGTCCGCGCAGTCCCGGGTAGAGAGTGTGCGCTCTCCTCTCTTGCCCTAGCAGCTGAGGTTCACCTGGAGCAGCGGGGAATGAAGAGAGGTAAGTATTTTAATTTATTTTAGTTTTATTCAATCGGTACTCTGTGTGTCCATCATACTCTGGGGGTATAGATATGTGTGGCCAGGCCATTAGGGGTATATGAATGTGTTGTCATCATACTATGGGTGTGTATATGTATGTGTGGCCATAATACTATGGGGATGTATATGTATGTGTGGCCATCATACTATGGGGGTATATATGTATGTGGGGCCATCATATTTTCGGGGTATATATGTATGTGGGGCCATCATACTCTGGGGGTATTAAGACGCAAAAACTATTTTTTGCATTAAAATTTTAGTGTTTGACGGCTGCCAATCATAAAAATCCGCTAAAAAAATGCTATAAAAGTAAATTAAACCCCCCTTCATCACCCCCTTAGTAAGGGAAAAATAATAAAATTTAAAAAATGTATTTAATTCCATTTTCCCATTAGGGTTAGGGTTGGGGCTAAAGTTAAGGTTAGGGTTGGGGCTAAAGTTAGGGTTAGGGATGGGGTTAATGTTAGGGTTAGGGATGGGGCTAAAGTTAGGGTTGGGGATAAAGTTAGGGTTAGGGCTACAGTTAGGGTTGGGGCTACAGTTTGGGTTAGGGTTTTGGCTAAAGTTAGGGTTAGGGTTGGGGCTAAAGTTAGGGTTAGGGATAAAGTTAGGGTTGGGGCTAAAGTTAGGGTTAGGGTTGGCGCTAAAGTTAGGGTTAAGGTTGGGGCTAAAGTTAGGGTTTGGTTTGGGCTAAAGTTAGGGTTAGGGTTTGGGCTATAGTTAGGGTTGGGGCTAAAGTTAGGGTTTGGATTACATTTACGGTTGGAATTAGAGTTGAGATTAGGGTTAGGGGTGTGGTTAGGGTTATGGTTGGGATTAGGGTTAGGGGTGTGTTGGGTTTAGGGGTGTGTTGGGGTTAGGGCTGTGGTTGGGATTAGGGCTAGGGGCATGTTCGGGTTAAGGGTGTGGTTAGGGTTATGGTTAGGGTTGGGATTAGGGTTAGGGGTGTGTTTGGATTAGGGTTTCAGTTAGAATTCGGGGGTTTTCCTTGTTTAGGCACATCAGGGGCTCTCCAAATGCGACATGGCGTCCGATCTCAGTTCCAGCCAATTCTGCATTGAAAAAGTAAAACAGTGCTTCTTCCCTTCCGAGCTCTCCCGTTCGCCCAAACAGGGGTTTACCCCAACATATGAGGTATCAGCATACTCAGGACAAATTGGACAACAACTTTTGTGGTCCAATTTCTCCTGTTACCCTTGGGAAAATACAAAACCTGGGGCTAAAATATAATTTTTATGGAAATTTTTTTTTCCTTTTCACGGCCCTGCATTATAAACTGTAGTGAAACACTTGGGGGTTCAAAGTTCTCACAACACATCTACATAAGTTCCTTGGGGAATCTAGTTTCCAATATGGGGTCACTTGTGGGGGGTCTACTTTCCAAAATGGTGTCACTTGTGGCGAGTTTCAATGTTTAGGCACATTAGGGGCTCTCCAAACGCAACATGGCGTCTCATCTCAATTCCAGTCAATTTTGCATTGAAAAGTCAAACTGTGCTCCTTCCCTTCCAAGCTCTGCCATGCGCCCAAACAGTGGTTTACCCCCACATATGGAGTATCATCATACTCAGGACAAATTGCACAACAACTTTTGGGGTCCAATTTCTTCTCTTACCCTTGGGAAAATAAAAAATTGAAGGCGAAAAAGTTTATTTTTGTGAAAAAAATATGATTTTTTATTTTTACGGCTCTACATTATAAACTTCTGTGAAGCACTTGGTGGGTCAAAGTGCTCACCACATATCTAGATAAGTTCCTTAGGGGGTCTACTTTCGATTATGGTGTCACTTGTGGGGGTTTTCAATGTTTAGGCACACCAGGGGCTCTCCAAATGCGACATGGCATCCGATCTCAATTCCAGTCAATTTTGCATTGAAAAGTCAAACAGCGCTTCTTCCCTTCCGAGCTCTGCCATGAGCCCAAACAGTGGTTTACCCACACATATGGGGTATCGGCGTACTCAGGACAAATTGCACAACAACTTTTGGGGTCCAATTTCTGCTGTTACCCTTGGTAAAATTAAACAAATTGGAGCTGAAGTAAATTTTTAGTGAAAAAAGTTAAATGCTCACTTTTTTAAACATTCCAAAAAATCCTGTGAAAAACTTGAAGGGTTAATAAACTTCTTGAATGTGGTTTTGAGCACCTTGAGGGGTGCAGTTTTTAGAATGGTGTCAAACTTGTTTTTTTTCTATCATATAGACCCCTCAGAGTGACTTCAAATGTGATGTGGTCCCTAAACAAAATGGTGTTGGAAAAATGAGTAATTGGTGGTCAACTTTTAACTCTTATAACTCTCTAACAAAGAAAATTTGGTTCCAAAATTGTGCCGATGTAAAGTAGAGATGTGGGAAATGTGGTTTATGAAGTATTTTGTGTGACATATCTCTGTGATTTAAGGGCATAAAAATTCAAAGTTGGAAAATTGCAAAATTTTCGAATTTTTTTGCAAATTTCCATTTTTTTTACAAATAAACGCAAGTAATATCAAATAAATTTTACCACTATCATGAAGTACAATATGTCACAAGAAACCAGTGTCAGAATCATCAGGATCCATTGAAGCGTTCCAGAGTTATAACCTCATAAAGGGACAGAGGTCAGAATTGTACATGTAATGGCCCTGTCATTAACGTGCAAACCACCCTTGGGGGTTAAGGCGTTAAAGGGCATAATGGTAAATAATAATATTATTACATTAAGGTGGAATAGTGGTGGATAATAGTAATATATCTAAGGTGTACAGTTGTGGCTAATATATCCCCGGGACACAATGATGGTTAACAATATGTTAAGTGGGCACAATGGTGACTAATATGATATCCAGGGGTAGAGTGGCAGCTAATCTATATATATATAATTGTCTAAGTGTCTGTTTTCCTGTAACCGAAGTCCCGCCTCGCTGATTGGTCGCGCCCGGCCAGCATCGACCAATCAGCATTCAAAAATAAACTACATACATATGCTAGTACGAGAATAACATGAAGGACAGTCAGAGAGGGAGAAAATAACATGGAGGACAGTCTGTGAGGGAGAGAATAACATGGAAGACAGTCTGTGAGAGAGAAAAAAACATGGAGGACAGTCTGTGAGAGAGAGAATAACATGGAGGACAGTCTGGGAGGGAGAGAATAGCATGGAGGACAGTCTGTGAGGGAGAGAATAACATTGAGGACAGTCTGTGAGGGAGAGAATAACATGGAAGACAGTATGTGAGAGAGAAAATAACATGGAGGACAGTCTGTGAGAGAGAGAATAACATGGAGGACAGTCTGTGAGAGAGAGAATAGCATGGAGGACAGTCTGTGGGGGAGATAATAACATGGAGGACAGTCTGTGAGGGAGAGAATAACATGGAGGACAGTCTGTGAGGGAGAGAATAACATGGAGTACATCTGTGAGGGAGAGAATAACATGGAGAAAAGTCTGTAAGGGAGAGAATAACATGGAGGACAGTCTGTGAGGGAGAGAATAACATGGAGTTCAGTCTGTGAGGGAGAGAATAACATGGAGGACAGTCTGTGAGGGGGAGAATAACATGGAGGTCAGTCTGTGAGGGAGAGAATAACATGGAGAAATGTCTGTAAGGGAGAGAATACCACGGAGGACAGTCTGTGAGGGAGAGAATAACATGGAGGTCAGTCTGTGAGGGAGAGAATAACATGGAGGACAGTCTGTGAGCGGGAGAATAACTTGGAGGTCAGTCTGTGAGGGCGAGAATAACATGGAGAACAGTCTGTGAGGGAGAGAATAACATGAAGGACAGTCTGTGAGGGCGAAAATAACATGAAGGACTGTCTGTGAAGGAGAGAATAACATGTGGGGCAATCTGTGAGGGCGTGAAAAACATGGAGGACAGTCTGAGAGGGAGAAAATAACATGGAGGTCAGTCTGTGAGGGAGAGAATAACATGGAAGACAGTCTGTGAGAGAGAAAAAAACATGGAGGACAGTCTGTGAGAGAGAGAATAACATGGAGGACAGTCTGTGAGGGAGAGAATAGCATGGAGGACAGTCTGTGAGGGAGAGAATAACATGGAGGACAGTCTGTGAGGGAGAGAATAACATGGAGGACAGTCTGTGAGGGAGAGAATAACATGGAGGTCAGTCTGTGAGGGAGAGAATAACATGGAGAAATGTCTGTCAGGGAGAGAATACCATGGAGGACAGTCTGTGAGAGCGAGAATAACATGGAGGACAGTCTGTGAGGGAGAGAATAACATGGAGAACAGTCTGTGAGGGAAAGAATAACATGGAGGACAGTGTGTGAGGGAGAGAATAACATGGAAGACAGTCTGTGAGCGAGAGAATAACATGGAGAACAGTCTGTGAGGGAGAGAATAACAAGGAGGACACTCTGTGAGGGAGAGAATAACATGGAAGACAGTCTGTGAGGGAGAGAATAACATGGAGGACAGAGTGTCAGGGAGAGAATAACATGGAAAACAGTCTGTGAGGGAGAGAATAGTATGGGGGACAGTATGTGAGGGAGAGAATAACATGGAGGACAGTCTATGAGGGAGAAAATAACATGGAGGACAGTGTGTGAGCGAAAGAATAACATGGAGGTCAGTCTGTGAGGGTGAGAATAACATGAAGGGCAGTGTGTGAGGGAGAGAATAACATGGAGGACAGTGTGTGAGGGATAGAATAACATGGAGGACAGTCTGTGAGGGAGAGAATAACATGGAGGACGTCTGTGAGGGCGAGAATAACATGGACAGTCTGTGAGGGAGAGAATAACTTGAAGGGCAGTCTGTGAGGGAGAGAATAACATGGAAGACAGTGTGTGAGGGAGAGAATAACATGGAGGACAGTGTGTGAGGGAGAGAATAATATGGAGGACAGTCTGTGAGAGCGGGAATAACATGGAGGACAGTCTGTGAGGGAGAGAATAACATGGATGTCAGTCTGTGAGGGCGAGAATAACATGGAGGACAGTCTGTGAGGGAGAAAATAACATGGAGGACAGTCTGTGATGGCGAGAATAACACAGAGGACAGTATGAGTGGGAGAAAATAACATGGACGACAGTCTGTGAGGGAGAGAATAACATGGAAGACAGTCTATGAGGGAGAGAATAACATGGAGGACAGTCTGTGAGGGAGAGAATAACATGGAGGACAGTCTGTGAGGGAGAGAATAACATGGATGACAGTCTGTGAGGGAGAGAATAACATGGATGACAGTGTGTGAGGGAGAGAACAACATGGAGGACAGTGTGTATGGGAGAGAAATTTTTTTCCCCGTTTTTGAGTTTATCATACGGTAAAATAAATGGTGTCTTTGAAAACTATAAGTCATTCTGTAGAAAACAAGCTGTCATACAGCGATAGATGACTAATAAAGTTTTGACTCTTAAAATAAAGACAGGAGAAAAACAATGGCAGTGTGTCCGTCCAATGGGTTAAAACTAGTGTTGAGCATTCCGATACCGCAAGTATCGGGTATCGGCCGATATTTGCGGTATCGGAATTCCGATACCGAGTTCCGATATTTTTGTGATATCGGGAATCGGTATCGGGATTAAGATTCATGTGTAAAATAAAGAATAAAAATAAAAAATATTGATATACTTACCCTCGGACGCGCCCTGGTTGTCACCGCTGCAACCGCCATGCTTCCGTTCCTAAGAATGGGCACGTTAGGAACCTTCGATGACGTCGCGGCTTATGATTGGTCGCGTGAGCGGTCACATGACCGCTCAGAGACCAATCACAAGCCGCGACGTCATCGAAGGTCCTTAACGCGCTCATTCTTAGAAAGGGAACCATGGCGGTTGCAGCGGTGACAACCAGGGCGCGTCCGAGGGTAAGTATATCAATATTTTTTTATTTTTTTTCTTTATTTTACACATGAATATGGATCCCAGGGCCTGAAGGAGAGTTTCCTCTCCTTCAGACCCTGGGAACCATAGAGGATACCTTCCGATATTTGCGTCCCATTGACTTGTATTGGTATCGGATATCGGTATCGGCAATATCCGATATTTTTCGGATATCGGCCGATACCATCCGATACCGATACTTTCAAATATTGGACGGTATCGCTCAACACTAGTTAAAACATAAATGTAGAATATTAACAACTAGCACACTCCAATAGATGTGATGCAAAAGGGTTTGTTTAATATACATACAGTAGTCACAAATGTTTCGGTCTGCAATGGACCTTCATCAGTGTGCTACAGAAAAAAATATAATATAAATGTGCATAAACAAATAAAAAACAGAAAATAAATAAGAAAAGTATATACATCAAGGAGAAGGGTCATAAAAGATACTGAGAAGACAACCGTCTAGTTCTACCAACAACATCTATACGCTCAAAAAGTCGTACAAAAAAGTATATAGACATAAGTAGGTACGTGAGATTGTGTCCACAGAGAGGAATCTTAAGGAACACCATAACTTGTGGGAGGCAAAGTGTACGGGGATGGGTACGTACAGGGGAGGGGTATGAGTGGAGAAATTACATACCTAAAATGTAACAAAAATGGTATAAATGGTAGAACCCCGGTAGAGATTAGTTAGTTTGCATCTAGAGTGAAAAAGATATGGTGTGACATAAAGGTTCATAGTACCAATGTGTCCTATACATGAAGAGAACAGAATATGACCCTTCTCCTTGATGTATATACTTTTGTTATTTATTTTGTTTTTTATTTATTTTTTTATGCACATTTATATTATATTCCTCTAGCACACTGATGAAGGTCCATTGCAGACCGAAACATTTGTGACTACTGTATGTATATTAAACAAACCCCTTTGCATCACATCTATTGGAGCCTGCTAGTTGTTAATATTCCACGTATTAAGATTTGGGAATCTATCTCTATGCACCTCGCCCTGTGAGGCTGTGCTGAACATTTTCTATACCACAAAACATAAATGTAAGCACCAATGTTTATATGAATACTAGATGGTGGCCCCATTTTAACGGATCAGGTATCTACTATATAATCGTCTAATTCTGTCTGTTTGTTTGTAACAGAAATCCCGCGTCGCTGATTGGTCTCGCCAGCTGCCCGGACCAATCAGCGACAGGTGCCGACCGGCCGGGAATTGGCGCGGAATTTGACCAAGCTTCGCTGATTGGTCGCGTCAGTAAGACACTTATCCTTTACTAATCCTATAGTAGTTAAGGGGTTAAATAAACACACACACATGCAGAAAAGTCTTTTAATGAAATAAAACACCACACAGTTTTGACACTCTTTTTTATTGCTCTGCCATTCCAAAGCGCAGCCATCGATCTTCTGTAATAAAAATAAAATAAACTTTATTGGCATGCACAAAGAGAAAAAAAACACATGACAAAAACGCACCAAAGATGCACCAAAGCATGGTAAAAACACACCTTAACCTGCATTTTTGGCGCAGCATCTTTCCTGCCAAGATGATCAGATTTTGCTGCAGAAACAAACGCAGCAAAAACGCCATGTGTGAACTGTACAGGTCCTTCTCAAAAAATTAGCATATAGTGTTAAATTTCATTATTTACCATAATGTAATGATTACAATTAAACTTTCATATATTATAGATTCATTATCCACCAACTGAAATTTGTCAGGTCTTTTATTGTTTTAATACTGATGATTTTGGCATACAACTCCTGATAACCCAAAAAACCTGTCTCAATAAATTAGCATATTTCACCCATCCAATCAAATAAAAGTGTTTTTAATAACAAACAAAAAAACCAACAAATAATAATGTTCAGTTATGCACTCAATACTTGGTCGGGAATCCTTTGGCAGAAATGACTGCTTCAATGCGGCGTGGCATGGAGGCAATCAGCCTGTGACACTGCTGAGATGTTATGGAGGCCCAGGATGCTTCAATAGCGGCCTTAAGCTCATCCAGAGTGTTGGGTCTTGCGTCTCTCAACTTTCTCTTCACAATATCCCACAGATTCTCTATGGGGTTCAGGTCAGGAGAGTTGGCAGGCCAATTGAGCACAGTAATACCATGGTCAGTAAACCATTTACCAGTGGTTTTGGCACTGTGAGCAGGTGCCAGGTCGTGCTGAAAAATGAAATCTTCATCTCCATAAAGCATTTCAGCCGATGGAAGCATGAAGTGCTCCAAAATCTCCTGATAGCTAGCTGCATTGACCCTGCCCTTGATGAAACACAGTGGACCAACACCAGCAGCTGACATGGCACCCCACACCATCACTGACTGTGGGTACTTGACACTGGACTTCAGGCATTTTGGCATTTCCTTCTCCCCAGTCTTCCTCCAGACTCTGGCACCTTGATTTCCGAATGACATGCAAAATTTGCTTTCATCAGAAAAAAGTACTTGGGACCACTTAGCAACAGTCCAGTGCTGCTTCTCTGTAGCTCAAAAGTGGCTTTACCTGGGGAATGCGGCACCTGTAGCCCATTTCCTGCACACGCCTGTGCACGGTGGCTCTGGATGTTTCCACACCAGACTCAGTCCACTGCTTCCTCAGGTTCCCCAAGGTCTGGAATCGGTCCTTCTCCACAATCTTCCTCAGGGTCCGGTCTCCTCTTCTCGTTGTACAGCGTTTTCTGCCACATTGTTTCCTTCCAACAGACTTACCATTGAGGTGCCTTGATACAGCACTCTGGGAACAGCCTATTTGTTGAGAAATTTCTTTCTGGGTCTTACCCTCTTGCTTGAGGGTGTCAATGATGGCCTTCTTGACATCTGTCAGGTCGCTAGTCTTACCCATGATGGGGGTTTTGAGTAATGAACCAGGCAGGGAGTTTATAAAAGCCTCAGGTATCTTTTGCATGTGTTTAGAGTTAATTAGTTGATTCAGAAGATTAGGGTAATAGGTCGTTTAGAGAACCTTTTCTTGATATGCTAATTTATTGAGACAGGTTTTTTGGGTTATCAGGAGTTGTATGCCAAAATTATCAGTATTAAAACAATAAAAGACCTGACAAATTTCAGTTGGTGGATAATGAATCTATAATATATGAAAGTTTAATTGTAATCATTACATTATGGTAAATAATGAAATTTAACACTATATGCTAATTTTTTGAGAAGGACCTGTAGAATGTAAGTCCGCAAGGGCAGGGTCCTCTCCCCTCTGTATCAGTCTATAATTGTTAGTTTGCTAATTAAGCGATATCTGTAACTTGTATGTAACCTCTTCTCATGTACAGCACCATGGAATCAATGGTGCTATATAAATAAATAATAATAATAATAATAAGTTACCCTTAAAGCTACAGCATGCAATATGTAGTACAAGGGCCAATAAGAAACATACAGCATTTTTTTACATTTAGGAGAACTGGAGAAGGGAAGAATATCTTGCAAATAATTTGTAAATGCTGAATTAATAGAAATGTGCCCTTGTTTTATGACTCTAATTTAACTTTTTATTTGACCCAAATGATTTATGTAAATGAAGCATCATTATAACAATAAAACAATATTCAAAATGTGTTTTACTTTTTATTAATATGTATTTTTTTTACTATTTCAACCACACACACATGCTCTTATTAAACTTTTTGGCTTAAAATGCAATTTATTTGGACATTGCAATCTGTGGTATTCTTTAAAGGGAACCTGTCACCTGAATTTGGCGGGGCTGGTTTTGGGTCATATGGGCGGAGTTTTGAGGTGTTTGATTCACCCTTTCCTTACCCGCTGGCTGCATGCTGGCCGCAATATTGGATTGAAGTTCATTCTCTGTCCTCCGTAGTACACGCGTGCGCAAGGCAATCTTGCCTTGCGCAGGCGTGTACTACGGAGGACAGAGAATGAACTTCAATCCAATTTTTCGGCCAGCATGCAGCCAGCGGGCAAGGATAGGGTGAATCAAACACCTCAAAACTCCGCCCATATGACCCAAAACCAGTCCCGCCAAATTCAGGTGACAGGTTCCCTTTAATTAGCTCTTTGAGCAGATAGGAAAAACTTGGCAACCTCAGTAAAAAAAAATTCCCCACAATCAGTCGAGCAAGGGATTCCTTTGAATTCAATTGCTCATATAACAAGGTCTTTATAGAGTTTTATTTGAAGGTTGAGCAGTATGTGATCTTGGCAAAATGAACTATTGTTTAGCTCACTTTATTATCAACATGTCTTATCAATTATGTATTACTAGGATTACGTAAACTAAAAATGCTATGGTGGAATATGTAAGATGGGATCTTTGTTTTTCTTACTATAATACGCTTATTTTAGCTGAAAATTTTCCTGAAATATATTCCTGATGTATGATAAACACAAAATAACCCGTGAAGCTCACGATAGATAGCTCCGCTCAGTTATTATTCTGTAATTTAATTAATTGGATGTTACGTCATTGCATGCTATATACTGTGAACCACAAATTCACAGCATATAGCAATACTCACCTTAGCAAACTTCTTTCGTCACATTTTCTGAAGACCTGGGACTAGTCAAAAACTTGTGCACTATATGTGGACCAGTCCTAACAAGACTCACAAATCACTTATCAATCTGCTCACTATCTCTATCCTTCTTCTCTTAGTTGCAAGAGACATATTTCCCAACCCTGGTCATTCTTGTAATAGTAAGTGGAACCCCTCCGCTACTACACTCAGAAACCCTGGGAATCTCATTTATGTTCCCTGCATGACTTCTGTCTCTTTTAACTGTGCCATCTGGAATTCACACTCAGCATGTAATAAATTCTCTGACATCCATTCATTTTTCCTTTTAAATTACATTAACCTTCTGGCTCTTACTGAAACCTGGATCCTGCAGTCAGACCACACCACCGTTTGCTTCTGTAAGCTGCTTCTCTTTTGTATGGCAGCCATCATTTTTCATGTGCCCCCAGACCTGAGAGCGGACAAGGTGGAGGTGTTGGTCTGCTCTTACCAACCAAATGTAATTTTCAGGCTATCCCTCCAATACCCTCACTTATCTTCCCTTCTTTTGAGGTCCACACTGTCAGACTATACCGACCCTTCTCCCCGCGAGTGGCGGTTATGAATTGCCCTCTGGGACCCTTCTGGCAGTTCTTGGATCACTTTGCCACCTGGCTTCCACATTTTCTATGCTGTGACATCCCGACCCTCATAATGGGGGACTTTACCATCCCCATTGGCGATCCCCTCTCCCCATCTGCTGCTCAACTTTTATCTTTAATCTTCTCCTTCAGCCTTTCACAGCTTACTAACTCTTCTACATATGAAGACGGAAATACTGTGGACCTGATATTCTCCATGCTTTGCTCGGTGCATAATTTTACTACTACTTGCTATGAATAAAAGCGGTTGAATGGCTTGAAACGCATCAGTTTTTATGTTCCCCTGTATGTGTTTTTTCTAATTTTTTAATGGATCTCCCAATTTTTTATGCTATCCATGGATGGTTGTACAGAAATTCCTCCTCTATTTCATGATTTTCCTAACTCGCCTTTCACTCTCTATGACCACAATATTCTTTCATTCTCTGTCAAAAACTAACACCCCCAGTTTGTACATTTAGAGAAATATACACACTATTAACACAAAGAAACTTATAAAGAATTTGCAGTCATCATTGTCCCCAATATCCTCCTTTCATGTCCTGACTCTGCACTGAATTATTATAATTTTATATTGCAGAATGTCCTGCATGAAGCTACAACTCCTACATATAGAACAACTTGGCACAGATGGCAACAATCTTGGCACACGCTGCAAACACGTTTCCTACAGCAATGCTCCCCCTGTGGAGAAAATCCAATGTGGTCGAAAATGTAATCCATTATAAGTTTATGATCAAAATATACAACTCTGCACTTCGCTTCTCCAAACAAACCCATATCAAAACCCTCATTACCTCACTATCCAGCAATCGCAATTCTAAATGTCTCTTTTTGACACTTTTTATTCCTATCTCAATCCAACATTACAGGTCCCAAAAGCTGACCTCAGCATTGACAATCTGGCCAATAATTTCTAAGAAAAAAATGACCATATCTGACAGGAATTTTTTTCCCAATCCCTTAATACCATCCACTGTCCTCCCTCTCCCACTGCACCTAGCTCACTTTCTGTCTTTGAACCAGTCACAGAAGAATTAATGATCCTTGCATCTTCTTGCCCTACTACTTGCACCAGTGATCCTATTCCCTCAAATCTCCTCCAGTCCATTTCCCAGCTGTCACCACTCACCTAATTAAAATATTCAATATCTCTCTCTCATCTGGTATCTTTACCTCCACAGTTACACAGGCTAACATACATCCATTACTTAAAAACCACCGACCAAAACTGTGCTGCTAACTATAGACCTGCCTCTAATCTTCCTTTCATCTCTAAACTCCAGGAATGCTTTGCCCACTCTCATCTAAGCCATGATCTCTTAGATATACTCTCTTCTTGACCCTTTACAGTCTGGTTTCCAATGCTTCCACTCTACTGAAACTGCCCTCACTAAAGTCTCTAATGATCTATTAACCCCTTAATCCCATATGACGTACTATCCTGTCGAGGTGACTTAATTCTCAGTGATGGTATAGTACGTGATATGCAATCGGCCACGCTCACGGGGGGAACGCGGCCGTTCGCAGTCGGGTGTCAGCTGACTATCGCAGCTGACATCTGGCACTATGTGCCAGGACAGGTCACGGACCGCCCCTGGCACATTAACCCCCGGAACACTGAGATCAAACATGATCACAAAATTACAGCATTACAGGGAAGCATCGTGCAGGGAGAGGACTCCCTGCGTACTTCCCTGAGACCCTCAGTACAAGGCGATGTGCTAACCTTGTACCGAGCATCTCCTCCCTGCAGGCCCCGGATTCAAAATGGCCACGGGGCTACATCGGGGTCCTGCATGGAGGTGGCTTACCAGCGCCTGCTCAGACCAAGTGCTGGTAAGCCTGCAACCCTGCATGTCAGATCGCTGATCTGACACAGTGCTCTGCAAAGTGTCAGATCAGCGATCTGACCCTGTAACATGATGCCCCCCCCCCCGGGGCAATGTTATAAAGTAAAAAAAAAAAAATTCACATGTGTAAAAAAAAAAAAATCCTAAATAAAAGGAAAAATATATATATTGTTTCCATAAATACATTTCTTTATCTAAATAATAAAAAAAGCAATAAAAGTACACATATTTAGCATCGCCACGTCCAATGACAGCACCTATAAAATTGTCCCACTAGTTAACCCCTTCAGTGAAGTCGGTAAAAAAAAAAAACGAGGCAAAAAATGACGCTTTATTGTCATACCGCCGAACAATAAGTGGAATGACACGTGATTAAAATGATGGTTATAAATAACCATGGTACCGCTGAAAACGTCAACTTGTCCCACAAAAAACGAGCTGCCATACAGCAGCATCAGCGAAAAAATAAAAAAGTTATAGTGCTCGGAATAAAGCAATGCAAAAATAATTATTTTTTTATAGAAAATAGTTTTTATCGTATAAAAGCGCCAAAACATAAAAAAATGATATAAATGAGGTATCGCTGTAATCGTTCTGAACCGAAGAATAAAACTGCTTTATCAATTTTACCAAACATTGAACGGTATAAACGCCCCCACCCCCCACCCCCCAAAAAAAAGAAATTCATGAATAGCTGGTTTTTAGTAATTCTGCCTCACAAAAATCGGAATAAGAAGCGATCAAAAAAGTCACGTGCCCGAAAATGTTACCAATAAAAACGTCAACTTGTCCCGCAAAAAAACAAGAAATAACATGACTCTGTGGACCAAAATATGAATAAATTATAGCTCTCAAAATGTGGAGATACAAAAACTATTTTTTGCAATAAAAAGCGTCTTTTAGTCTGTGACGGTTGTCAATCATCAAAATCCACAAAAAAATCACTTTAAATAGTAAATCAAACCCCCCTTCATCATCCCCTTAGTTAGGGAAAAATTATAAAATTAAAAAATGTATTTATTTCCATTTTCCCATTAGGGTTAGGGCTAGGGTTAGGGCTAGAGCTAGGGCTAGGGTTAGGGCTAGGGTTCGGGCTAGGGTTAGGGCTAGGGTTAGGGTTAGGGATAGGGCTAGGGTTAGGGTTAAGGCTATAGTTAGGGCTAGGGTTAGGGTTAGGGCTAGGGCTAGGGTTGGGGCTAGGGTTGGGGTTAGGGTTGGGGCTAGGGTTAGGGTTGGGGCTAGGGTTAGGGTTTCAGTTAGATTTGGGGGTTTCCACTGTTTAGGCACATCAGAGGCTCTCCAAACGCGACATGGCGTCCGATCTCAATTCCAGCCAATTCTAGTTGAAAAAGTAAAACAGTGCTCCTTCCCTTCCAAGCTCTCCTGTGCACCCAAACAGGGGTTTACCCCAACACATGGGGTATCATCGTACTCAGGACAAATTGCACAACAATTTTTGGGGTCCAATTTATTCTCTTACCCTTGAGAAAATAAAAAATTGGGGGCAAAAAATCATTTTTGTGAAAAAATGTGATTTTTTATTTTCAGGGCTCTGCATTATAAACTTCTGTAAAGCACCTGGTGGGTCAAAGTGCTTACCACACATCTAGATAAGTTCCTTAGGGGGTCTACTTTCCAAAATGGTGTCACTTGTGGGGGGTTTCAATGCTTAGGCACATCAGTGGCTCTCCAAATGCAACATGGCGTCCCATCTCAATTCCTGTCAATTTTACATTGAAAAGTCAAACGGCGCTCCTTCCCTTCCGAGCTCTGCCATGCGCCTAAACAGTGGCTTACCCCCACATATGAGGTATGCATACTCAGGACAAATTGTACAATAACTTTTGGGGTCCATTTTCTCCTGTTACCCTTGGTAAAATAAAACTAATTGGAGCTGAATTAAATTTTGTGTGAAAAAAGTTAAATGTTCATTTTTATTTAAATATTCCAAGAATTCCTGTGAAACACCTGAAAGGTTAATAAACTTCTTGAATGTGGTTTTGAGCACCTTGAGGGGTGCAGTTTTTAGAATGGTGTCACACTTGGTTATTTTCTATCATATAGACCGCTCAAAATGACTTTAAATGAGATGTGGACCATAAAAAAATAGTGTTGTAAAAATGAGAAATTGCTGGTCAAATTTTAACCCTTATAACTCCCTAACAAAAAAATATTTTGGTTCCAAAATTGTGCTGATGTAAAGTAAATGTGGGAAATGTTATGTTAGGGCTAGCGGAACGCACCAAATACTAAGACAGATAGAGTATGGTGCGTTCGCAGCCCGGGGTCCACCGTGCAGAGATGGAACCTGCTGCCAAGTAACGACAGACTATATGGGTTAAACTTCACCCAGCGTGAAGGAAGCGATCCTGTTGCGTCACAGGATCGCGGTACCGCACATAGAGCGCGAGCAAGTAGTCAGCGAACTCAACCCCAACTAGGATTGAAGTCCGATTAGACCCTTGCTGGCACAACACCGAAACTGGGTGTGTAAGGAAGCCAAATAACAATATTAGGGCACAAGAGTGCATGTGGTGCCACACTGACGAACGCCACTAACCACCCAGGCTTGGGTAAGGAAAGCACAGAGGAAGTGCACGGCGCCGTACTGGCGGTCACAGCATCTGGACGCTGTAATGTGTGATTCGTGCTGTAGGATAAGTCGGGCGCTAGATAGCAACCATACACCTTCCGGGAACAGACATTCAATAGGGAAGGGGTATCCAAGGACGACTTGCACTCACAACAAACACACGTATGCAAATGTACACTAGCGCATGGCTGTGCGGTCATGCACAGTTTATATAGTTGCAGCACAGGAAGTGGCCACAGAAACTTTGCCCTTCCAAGACCTGCCAAGAGGACCAATGGAATGTGCTGCAGGGCCTGAGCACATGACCCTCGATCTCCAACGGGAGATCTTGCCCTGGGCATGCTCAGTGTGTGCAGACAAGGACTTAGTCCCAGAGAAGTCTGCTCGCTGCTGACCAGCACTGGCTTTAATGGCAGAAGCTGAAGAAGCAGCAGTAACTCTCTGTACAGAGTGAGACTGAGCAAGACGCTGGGACCGACGTCCCTGCTGAGCAGACTCCACTGCGGCTGGGTAAGAATGGGAGACCGCAGCAGAGATGGCTCGAGATTCCCCCTGTGCAGAAGCAGGAACTCGAGACCTAACATTACCCCCCCTCCTAGGGCCCCCCCCTCCTTGGGCCTCGCTACGCTCGAAGGCAGCAATGAGCTGTGGGGCCCGAATGTTTTCAGCAGGCTCCCATGACCTGTCCTCTGGGCCATAACCCTTCCAATCCACCAGATAGAACTTTTTGCCGTGTACCACCTTGCACCCCAAAATAGCGTTCACCTCGTAATCGTCCGTAGACGAATCCTTTGTCCCGGCAGATGACTCAGAAAACCGGGACATGTATACGGGTTTCAAGAGGGACACATGAAAGGTGTCGGTGATACCCAAGCGTGGAGGAAGAGCCAAACGGTAGACCACAGGATTAACCTGTTCGAGAACCTTGAAGGGACCCAAGTAGCGAGGAGCAAACTTAGTGGACTCAACTCGCAGCCTGATGTTACGGGTGGAGAGCCACACCAAGTCGCCAGGAGCAAAGGTCGGAGCGGGGCGCCGATGAACATCGGCGGAGGACCTCATTCTCTCCTTGGAGGCCCGAATGGCATCCTGCGTGCGGTCCCAAATGTCCCGTGCCTCCACAGCCCAGTCTGCCACCCTGGAGTCAGCAGAAGACACAGGCATGGGCACAGGAACACGCGGATGCTGGCCGTAATTTAGGAGGAACGGAGTCTGACCGCTGGAGTCGTCTACGGCATTGTTAAGTGCAAACTCTGCCCACGGTAGCAAGGATGCCCAGTCATCCTGCCTGGCAGAAACAAAATGTCGTAAATATGTGACCAAGGTCTGGTTGGCCCTCTCTACCAACCCATTCATCTCGGGATGATATGCCGAAGAGAGATTCAACTCAATACTGAGTAGACGACAAAGCTCTCTCCAGAATCGAGACGCAAACTGGGGACCCCGGTCACTAACAATTTTGTCTGGCATACCGTGTAGGCGAAAGATATGCTTGACGTACAAGACAGCCAACGCCCGTGCAGAAGGCTGTCCAAGTGCACGATTTTGGAAAAATGGTCGGTGATCACCCAGATAATGGTGCAGTTACGAGACTTGGGTAAGCCCACCACAAAGTCCATCCCGACCATCTCCCAGGGCCTGTCCGCCACCGGCAGAGGATAAAGCAAACCAGCTGGCCGTTGCCGAGGAGTCTTGTTCTTGGCGCAAGAGACACACGCCCGAACATACTCTGCGACATCACGAGCCATATGCGGCCAGCAGTATGTCCTCGCCAGTAACTCAGATGTCCTTTTGGTACCAAAATGTCCACCCACCCTGGACGAGTGTGCCCAAGAGAGAACCTCCGGTCGCAAACTGGATGGTACAAAAGTCTTGCCCGAAGGCACAGACTCTAGCGAAACCGGGGCCACAGTTCTCAAGCTCTCGGTGGGGACAATAAGCCGAGGCTCCTCCTCCTCCGCAGATGACACAACGGAGCGAGAGAGAGCGTCGGCCCGAATGTTCTTCTCCCCAGAAAGAAAATGGAGGGTGAAATGAAACCGGGAGAAGAATAAGGACCATCTGGCCTGGCGAGAATTCAACCACTGGGCTGTCTGCAGGTACACCAAATTTTTATGGTCTGTGAAGACTTGGAAGGGAAAACGTGCTCCCTCCAAGAGATGTCTCCACTCCGAGAAAGCCAACTTCATGGCTAGCAACTCCCTGTCCCCGATGGAATAATTCCTCTCTGCTGGTGAGAAGGTCTTGGAGAAAAAGAAGCAAGGATGCTTCCGACCTTGAGCATCCTTTTGGAAGAGGACTGCTCCAGCACCAACAGAAGAGGCATCCACCTCCATGATAAATGGCTTATCAACATTGGGGCGATGTAGGATGGGAGCGCTAGCGAAGTATGACTTTATAGAGTTAAAGGCCTTGGAGACCTCCTCAGACCACAATTTGGGATTTGCCCCCTTCTTGGTGAGGGCAACCAAGGGAGCTACCAAAGTTGAGAAGTGCGGAATGAACTGGCGATAATAATTAATGAACCCCATAAAGTGCTGCACCGCTTTAAGAGAATGGGGTTCCTGCCAGTCCATCACCGCCTGTAGTTTCGCAGGATCCATAGCCAATCCCTGAGCAGAGATGATGTAGCCTAGGAAAGGTAAGGACTCCTGCTCAAACATACACTTCTCCAACTTGGCATAGAGGGAGTTTGCCCGTAGGAGGTCGAAGACTTTGCAAACATCTCTCCGGTGGGAGTCAATATCTGGAGAGTAGATGAGAATATCATCCAGATAGACTACGACCGAGGTGGAAAGCATATCCCGGAAGATATCGTTCACAAAGTCTTGGAAAACGTCTGGGGCATTACAGAGCCCGAAGGGCATCACCAGATATTCATAGTGCCCATCCCTGGTGTTAAAAGCCGTCTTCCATTTGTCACCCTCACGGATGCGAATCAGGTTGTAAGTACCCCGCAGATCTAGTTTAGTAAATACCCTTGCTCCCCGAAGCCTATCGAAGAGCTCAGATATCAATGGCAAAGGATACTTATTTTTAACGGTGATGGCATTAAGACCCCTGTAGTCTATGCATGGACGTAATTCCCCATTCTTCTTCTGCACGAAGAAGAACCCTGCCCCAGCAGGTGACACTGACTTCATAATGAATCCTCTTGCCAGATTTTCCTGGATGTACTGTGACATTGCCTCCGTCTCCGGGAGAGATAGCGGATAGACTCGACCCCGGGGAGGCTCAGCACCAGGCAAGAGATCAATAGGACAGTCATAGGGGCGATGGGGCGGAAGGATCTCCGCCGCCTTTTTGGAGAACACGTCTGCATAAGACCAATACTTCTTGGGGAGAGAGGAAAGATCTGCGGGTACCTCTGTAGTAGCAACCTGAACGCACTCCCTCTGACACCTACCCGCACAAGATTCGCCCCATCCCAGGATTCTGCCAGAGGACCACTCGATATGAGGATAGTGGTACCGTAGCCAAGGTATTCCCAACAGGACCTCATCAATTCCCTCAGGAATGACGATCAGAGATATAATCTCCTGATGAGATGGCGACATGGACAGAGTAAAAGGGATGGTCTGGTGTGTTATCTGTGAGGGCAGTGTCGACCCATTCACCACTCGTACCGTTACTGGTTGAGCTAGCACAACCAGGGGTATTGCGTGACGTTGGGCGAAGGCAGAAGACATAAAATTGCCCTCCGCCCCAGAATCCACGCAGAGCTCTACCGAGGGGGAGAATGAGCCTATAGTAATTGTCCCCTTAAAGGACAATTTAGAGGCAAACGTCGCCGTGTCTAGTGTACCTCCACCAACTACCACTAGACGCTGACGTTTCCTCGACCGCTGAGAACATCTGGTGGCTAGATGTCCTGACTGCTGTCAAACATGACAGACCTTGAGTGCACAAGCGGTCCGGGACTTAGATCCCGCTTGTGACACTTCCCTGGCCTCATGTGACTCAGGAACCAGGACCGGAGATTCCAGAGGTTTGGCGAAGGTAGGAGCCAGCCGAAACCTCTGCCTACACTGGGCTCGCTCTAACCTCCGCTCGTTAAAACGGAGGTCAATTCGAGTGGAGACAGTTATTAACTCCTCCAGTGTGGCAGGAATCTCCCTAGTGGCCAGAGCGTCCTTAACGTGGTCAGCCAGGCCCCTCCAAAATATGGGGATAAGAGCTTTATCCGACCAATCCAGCTCAGAAGCTAAAGTGTGGAATTGGACGGCAAAATGACTGACCAAGGACTCACACTGAGTTAATGCCAGCAGTTGGAGCGCAGTATCATGGGTGACTTGAGGTCCTAAAAAGACCTGTTTCAGAGTGCTCAGAAACAGCGGAGCACTCTGCACCACATGATCGCCACGCTCCCACAGCGGCGTAGCCCATTCCAACGCCCTGTCCGACAAGAGAGACACTATAAATCCCACCTTAGCCCGCTCTGTGGGAAAACGTGCAGCCAGGAGCTCGAGGTGAATAGAGCACTGACTCACAAATTCCCTACAAAATTTGCTATCACCAGAAAATTTTTCTGGCAGCGGGAGGTGAGAAAATGTCGGAGCAGGGGTGGCAATGGACAGGGTTGCTGCAGCCATGCTAGCAGCCTGTACAGCAACTGCGGTAACATCCACAGCTGAGGTTGCGCTCTCAAGAGCCGCCAACCTACCCTCCAGCTGCTGGATATACCGCAAGGATTGCTGTTTGTCCATCATTACTAGCCAGACCCTGGCGCTAGTGTAATGTTAGGGCTAGCGGAACGCACCAAATACTAAGACAGATAGAGTATGGTGCGTTCGCAGCCCGGGGTCCACCGTGCAGAGATGGAACCTACTGCCAAGTAACGACGGACTATATGGCGGTACTCATAAGTATACACACGTGGGTTAAACTTCACCCAGCATGAAGGAAGCAATCCTGTTGCGTCACAGGATCGCGGTACCGCACATAGAGCGCGAGCAAGTAGTCAGCGAACTCAACCCCAACTAGGATTGAAGTCCGATTAGACCCTTGCTGGCACAACACCGCAACTGGGTGTGTAAGGAAGCCAAATAACAATATTAGGGCACAAGAGTGCATGCGGTGCCGCACTGACGAACGCCACTAACCACCCAGGCTTGGGTAAGGAAAGCACAGAGGAAGTGCACGGCGCCGTACTGGCGGTCACAGCAACTGGACGCTGTAATGTGTGATTCGTGCTCTAGGATAAGTCGGGCGCTAGATAGCAAACATACACCTTCCGCGAACAGACATTCAATAGGGAAGGGGTATCCAAGGACGACTTGCACTCACAACAAACACACGTATGCAAATGTACACTAGCGCATGGCCGTGCGGTCATGCGCAGTTTATATAGTTGCAGCACAGGAAGTGGCCACAGAAACTTTGCCCTTCCAAGACCTGCCAAGAGGACCAATGGAATGTGCTGCAGGGCCTGAGCACATGACCCTCGATCTCCAACGGGAGATCTTGCCCTGGGCATGCTCAGTGTGTGCAGACAAGGACTTAGTCCCAGAGAAGTCTGCTCGCTGCTGACCAGCACTGGCTTTAATGGCAGAAGCTGAAGAAGCAGCAGTAACTCTCTGTACAGAGTGAGACTGAGCAAGACGCTGGGACCGACGTCCCTGCTGAGCAAACACCACTGCGGCTGGGTAAGAATGGGAGACCGCAGCGGAGATGGCTCGAGATTCCCCCTGTGCAGAAGCGGGAACTTGAGACCTAACATTTTATTTATTAAGTATTTTGTGTGACATATCTCTGTGATTTAAGAGCATAAAATTTCAAATTTTGAAAATTGCAAACTTTTCCAAATTTTTGCCAAATTTCCATTTTTTTCCAAAATAAACGCAAGTCTTATCGAAGAAATTTTATCACTTTCTTGAAGTACAATATGTCCTGAGAAAACCGTGTCAGAAGTATCAGGATCCGTTGTAGCATTCCAGAGTTATAACCTCATAAAGGGACAGTGGTCAGAATTTTAAAAATTGGCCTGGTCATTAACATGCAAACCACCCTTGGGGCTTAAGGGGTTAACAAATAAATCTAATTGTCACTACTCCATGCTGATTCTCCTAGAACTTTCTTCAGCATTCAACACTGTGGTTTTACAGCTTCTCCTCACTATTCAAAACGCCAGTGTCTCTGCATTCCCTTCCACAGTAGAGACTCAGATGCTGTCACTGCTGCAGCCCTGCACCTCCTGCTTTGCCCCCTTCCTTGTCTCCGGCGCCTCTGCTTTCCACTTCCCTCCCCCAGCAGAGGCATTGACATACTCACCGCTACAGTCTTGCTTCCTGTCCTTGTTCTGCTGCAGTTGTCCGGGGTCTGCGCACTGCTCGCAGATTCCCAGGAAGAGTGCTTATGGTGCGAAGTCCCGGTTTCTTAAAGGGACAGCATCCTAAAGTGTCCCCAGCCTTTGGCTGGGGAGCACTTATTATTTAAGGCATCTCCATCAGGTGGGAGGTGCCTGTGCAATGTTGTATGTGTGTTCCTAACATCCTTATCAGTTCTCAGGTCCCAGTACTCATATTCCTGAATAGCAGCCTGTCTATCAGCCATGCCTGCCAGCCTGTCTTTCAGCCGTGCCCACCAGCCCATCTATCAGCTGTGCCCACCAGCCTGCCTATCCACCATTCCATCCTGCACCCACCAGTGCATATCTTTTCATCATGTGGTCCTGTCTGCCTCCGTGTTACCTGTTGTCTAAAGGTACCTTCACACATAACGATATTGTTAACGATATCGTTGCTATTTGTGACGTAGCAACGATATCGTTAATGAAATCGTTATGTGTGACAGCGACCAACAATCAGGCCCCTGCTGGGAGATCGTTGGTCGCTGAATAAAGTCCAGAACTTTATTTCGTCACTGGACTCCTGCTGACATCGCTGGATCGGCGTGTGTGACACCTATCCAGCGATGTCTTCACTGGTAACCAGGGTAAACATCGGGTAACTAAGCGCAGGGCCGCGCTTAGTAACCCGATGTTTACCCTGGTTACCATGCTAAAAGTAAAAAAAAAAAAACACTACATACTTACCTACAGCCGTCTGTCCTCCAGCGCTGTGCTCTGCACTCCTCCTGTACTGGCTGTGAGCCGGAAAGCAGAGCGGTGACGTCACCGCTCTGCTTTCCGGCTCACAGACAGTACAGGAGGAGAGCAGAGAAGCAGAGCACAGCGCCGGAGGACAGACGGCTGTAGGTAAGTATGTAGTGTTTGTTTTTTTTTTACTTTTAGCATGGTAACCAGGGTAAACATCGGGTTACTAAGCGCGGCCCTGCGCTTAGTTACCCGATGTTTACCCTGGTTACCGGCATCGTTGGTCGCTGGAGAGCGGTCTGTGTGACAGCTCTCCAGCGACCAAACAGCGACGCTGCAGCGATCCGGATCGTTGTCGGTATCGCTGCAGCGTCGCTTAATGTGAAGGGGCCTTTACTCTGCCTGCATCTATTGAACATTCATTAGGGCCGCTCCTAGGGGGTCAGCTGTCATTTAACCAAGGTCAGGCCTGGAGTAGCACCTGGATGACCTCCGTTGTCTCTCCTCGGATTTTGGTGTCGTATGCTGCTGTGTATCATGCCCTTCCAGGTCTTTCCTGGGCTCTGGCACAGTGGTTCTACCACCTAGCCCATTACAGTTTCACAGGCCTTGGAATCCGCTGGCACTCAGGCATCCTCCATCTCGGACCTATACCAGGAGGTCTCCTGCCAGAAGGATGAGCAGGATAAGATTCTGTTCTATCTATGGACTGTGAATACTGCCTTGATACGTTGGCTGTTCCGACTGCACCTACACCCTCTCAGGCAACAGTCTCTACGACAGCGACCCATCTGGCTGCCAGGTACATACCTGTTTCTGAACCACGTTTGTCAGTGCCATCATGCTATAGTGGAGAGCCCACCCTATGTCAGGGCTTCATTAACCAGTACTTCGAAGTTCTGGCTCACCAGTTTGCCTTGGACCAAGCCAAAGTGGCCTTTATCATGTCCCATCTATCTGGTGAGGCCCTGGCATGACTCAATCCTCTCTGGGATAGAGACGATTCAGTGGTATTGAATCTCCTGTCCTTCCTAGCAGCCTTTTGTAAAGTCTTTGACGAGCCTGGTTCAAAGAACGGACCAAGGAGGTGGCCTGCGAAAGCAGATCTGTGCTCTTGGCTACCATCTTCCAAGGGCCAATCTCCAAGCAAGTTCCTGCATCAACTCTAGTCCCAGAAACTGTGTAGGTTGATCAGGTGAAGCTGACCAAGCATCACCAGGAGGTTCGTCACATTGAGGGAACATGTTTCTATTGTGGCAGCTCCAAGCACTTCGTCCGAGCCTGTCCTGAGAGACCGGGAAACGCCAGTGCCTACGGTTTTGTGGAGAAACTACCTTGGACAAGACTTTCTCCTCTCCATCCTTGACTATGGCTGTATCAGTTGTCTGTGGCAAATGTCTTTTGTTGTGCTAGCCCACCTGGACTATGGTTATGCAGGTTATTTTATTCAACATACTGTTGTAGAGTGGTATCAAATCCCAATCCTATGCCTTCTGGAGCTGATAGTGATGTCTTTGGTGGATGGAAAAAACCTCCCAGAGACCATCCAGTTCATTACTGAACTTCAGGTGGGGATGTTACATTCTGAGAAAATTTCTCTCTGTGTTGTCCGGTCTATCTCACCCTCTGCTCCTAGGTTTACCGTGGTTGTGGAGACACAAGCTCATCTTGGATTAGAGTTCTGAGGACGTCCTCTGCTGGTGACAGGAATGCCATGAGACCTGTCTGGTTCCCGTGCATCCAGCTTAACCTCCAGTTTCTCCATCTAATGTGCCAGGTTTGCCTGCACCTTATTGGTCATACGCCGATGTCTTTCACAAAAAGGAGGCAGAGACCTTTCCATCAAATCAGCTGTACAACTGTCCCATTGAGCTTCTTACAGGTGCATCCCCTCCTAGAGGTGAAATCTATCTACTGTCTCAAACCGAATATATTGAGGAGAACTTAGCCAGAGGTTTTATCCAGAAGTCGTCCTCCAAGCTAGAGCTGGATTTTTTAGTAAAGAAGGGCGGCCCTCTCCGACCCAGTATCGATTATAGGGGATTGAATCAGATCACGGTTAAAAAGAATAAATATCCGCTGCCTCTCATCTCTAAGATGTTTGATCTGTTGAAAGGGTCTAGAGTCTTCACTAAACTCGGCCTGCGGAGAGCATGCAATCTGATCTGCATCCACCGAGGAGATGAATGGAAGACGGCGTTTAACATGTGTGATGGCCACTACGAATATAGGGTATTGCTGTTTAATAAGCTTGTTTACTGAAACAGTGAACTACCAGGATTGATGATGGTTACTATCTAATAAGGACCGATGAGCCTTGGACCGTTACCAAGAGGAAACTTTCAATTTAATGCTCCTTGAGGACAACCACACCAAGTCACCAACACACAGGTCCGGAACCACTAAATGTCTCAGATCAGTCACACTCTTCGTCAAATTATCAATAACCCATTGCCACACAGATGTACACTGTGGGCAGAATTATTAGGCAAGTTGTATTTTGATCACATGATACTTTTTATACATGTTGTCCTACTCCAAGTTGTTCAGGCTTGAGAGCCAACTACCAATTAAGTAAATCAGGTGATGTGCATCTCTGTAATGAGGAGGGGTGTTGTCTAATGACATCAAAACCCTATATAAGGTGTGCTTAATTATTAGGCAACTTCCTTTCCTTTGGCAAAATGGGTCACAAGAGAGATTTGACGGGCTCTGAAAAGTCCAAAATTGTGAGATGTCTTGCAGAGGGATGCAACAGTCTTGAAATTGCCAAACTTTTGAAGCGTGATCACCAAACAATTAAGCGTTTCATGGCAAATAACCAACAGGGTCGCGAGAAGAGTGTCGGGCAAAAAAGGCGCAAAATAACTGCCCATGAATTGAGGAAAATCAAGCGTGAAGCTGCCAAGATGCTTTTTGCCACCAGTTTTGCCATATTTTCAGAGCTGCAACGTTACCGGAGTAACAAAAAGCACAAGGTGTGCAATACTCAGGGACATGGCCAAGGTACGGAAGGCTGAAAAATGACCACCTTTGAACAAGAAACATAAGATAAAACGTCAAGACTGGGCCAAGAAATATCTTAAGACAGACTTTTCAAAGGTTTTATGGACTGATGAAATGAGAGTGACTCTTGATGGGCCAGATGGATGGGCCAGAGGCTGGATTAGTAACGGGCAGAGAGCTCCACTCCGACTCAGACGCCAGCAAGTTGGAGGTGGGGTACTGGTATGGGCTGGTATCATCAAAGATTAACTTGTGGGATCTTTTCGGGTTGAGGATGGAGTGAAGCTCAACTCTCAGACCTACTGCCAGTTTCTGAGAAGGCAACTTCTTCAAGCAGTAGTACAGGAAGAAGTCAGTATCGTTTAAGAAAAACATGATTTTCATGCAGTACAATGCTCCATCACATGCCTCCAACTACTCCACAGCGTGGCTGGCAGTAAAGGTCTCAAAGAAGAAAAAATAATGACATGGCCCCCTTGTTCACCTGATCTGAACCCCATAAAGAACCTGTGGTCTCTCAGAAAATGTGAGATCTACAGGGAGGGAAAACAGTACACCTCTCGGAACAGTGTCTGGGAAACTGTGGTGGCTGCTGCACGCAATGTTGATCGCAATTCTGCACACAGTGTAATTGATTATGAAAATCATTCTTCATCAGGTATTCCAGAAGAATGATTTCTTTTAAATGAGCTGAACTGAGCATAAAACTCGTATGCCCCGAAAAACAGGGACTTACCAGTAGACTCATGACAATGATTATTTACCACAAATTCAGCTAGAGGTAAGTAGGTAACTCAATCCTTCTGATTCTCAGACACAAAACACCTAAGAAAAGTCTCAAGATTCTGGTTAACTCGTTCATTTTACCCATTAGACTGCGAGTGAAATGCTGAAGTGAATGACAGGTGGATTCCCAAATGAGGGAAAAACAACCTCCATAATTTGGAAATAAACTGCACCCCCTGGTCAGAAGCAATATCTGTAGAGATCCCATGTAATTTTACAATCTCAATGATGAAAATTTGCATCAACGTCTTGGCATTAGGAAAAGTGGGTATCACAATAAAATGTGACATTTTACTGAATCTGTCCACCACCACCACCAAAATTATGGTATTACCTGCCGACATGAGTAGATAAATGATAAAATCAACCAATAAATGAGTCCAAGGTTTACTGAGAATCGCCAATGGTTGGAGAGACCCAGACGGACGAGTATGAGAAGTTTTAGAATGCGCACAGACACTGCGGGTGGCTTCATACTCCCGGACATTCTGATGTACCAATGACCACCAAAAACACTGAGTAAGAAGATATGTGGTGTCCTTTTTACTGGCATGTCCGGCCAAGACCGAATAATGATGTTGAATAAAAACTTTCAAATGAAGATTCACAAGTATAAATAGACAAGCAGCAGGGGAATCCTCCTGACCCTCAACAACCTTTTTCTCAAGATTGGAACATATAGACGCAATAACAACCCATTTTTGAAGTATAGGAACCGGTTCACAATTATCTCCACCCAGGAAAACAGCGAGATAAGGCATCCACCTTAATGTTCCTGTTCCCTGGCATATATACAGTGGGGGAAATAAGTATTTGATCCCTTGCTGATTTTGCAAGTTTGGCCACTGACAAAGAAACAAACTGTATAATTTTTAGGATAGGTTAATTTTAACATTGAGAGATAGAATATCAAAAATAAAATTCAGAAAATTACACTGCATAAATTATATAAATTTATTTGCATTTTGCAGTGACAAATAAGAATTTGATTACTCTGACACACAAGACTTAATACTTGGTGGCAAAACCCTTGCTGGCAAGTACAGCAGTTAGATGTTTTTTGCAGTTAATGATGAGGTTTGCGAATGTCAGTAGGAATTTTCATCCACCCCTCTTTGCAGATCATCTCTAAATAATTAAGATTTTAAGGCTGTCGCTTGGAACCTCAATTCCCTGCATACGTTTTCTATGGGATTAAGGTCTGGAGATTGGCCATTGCCACTCCATGACGTTAATGTGCTTCTTTTTGAGCCACTCCTTTGTTGCCTTGGCTCTATGTTTTGGATTATTGTCTTGCTGGAAGACCCAGCCACGACCCATTTTTAATGCCCTGGCAGAGGGAAGGAGGTTGTCACTCAGGATTTTATGGTACATGGCTCCATCCATTCTCCTAATGATGTGGTGAAGTAGTCCATTGCCCTTAGCAGGGAAACACCCCCAAAACATAATGTTTACACCCTTATGGTTGACAGTGGGGATGCTGTTCTTTGGGTCATAGGCAGCATTTAAATAATAAATAATAATCTTTATTTTTATATAGCGCTAACATATTCCGCAGCACTTTACAGTTTTGCACACATTATCATCACTATCCCCGTTGGGGCTCACAATCTGGAATCCCTATCAGTATGTCTTTGGAATGTGGGAGGAAACCGGAGTACCTGGAGGAAATCCACACAATCACGGAGAGAACATACAAACTCTTTGCAGATGTTGTCCCTGGGTGGGATTAGAACCCAGGACCCCAGCACTGCAAGGCTGCAGTGCTATCCACTGAGCCACCGTGCTGCCCATTTCTCTTCCTCCAAACACGGCGAGTTGAGTTAATGCCAAAGACCTCAATTTTTTTCTCATCTGACCCCAGCACCTTCTCCCTATCACTTACAATCATCCAGGTGTTCATGGGCAAACTTCAGACATGCCTGCACATCTGCCTTCTTGAGCAGGAACAGCTTGTGGGCACTGCGGGAATTTAAACCTTTATAGCGTAATGTGCTAGCAAGGATTTTCTTGGTGACTGTGGTCCCAGCTGCCTTGAGATCATTAACCATTTCTCCCATTTAGTTTTATACTGATCTCTCACCTTCCGCATAATCAAGGATACTCCACGAGGTGAGATTTTGCATGGTGCCCCAGATTGCTGTCAATTGACACTCATCTTGTATTTCCTCCATTTTCTTACTATTGCACTAACAATTGTCTCCTTCTCACCCAGCATCTTACTTAAAGGGCCACTGTCACCCCCCTCCAGCCGTTATAAACTAAAAGAGCCACCTTGTGCAGAAGTAATGCTGCATTCTAACAAGGTGGCTCTTTTAGGTTTGTGTTCATGTATTACTAAAATAAAGCGTTTTGAAACTTTTCAAAAATACCTGTCTTTGTCCATGGAGGCGGGTCTGAAGCCTCCTCTGTGAAGCACCCAACTGCCATCACTCATCTCTTCTGGCATAAATATATATAATTTGGCCTGCACTCTAAATTTAGATCGGGGTGCTGGTGAGACAGACCGTAGGTCTAGTATCAGTATTATTGAAATCCACCGCACTCCCTGTGTGGAATATCTTAGAAACAAAAGGATTTTTTGAAACTTGCTAATTTATTCAAGTGAAAAACAGAAATCAATCAAATGTGACAGATCAAATAGTAGGTACAAGCCACTCAATCTGATGTGACGTTTCGACCCTCCCGGATCTTACACTAAAGTCGCACTTAATCCAGGATTTATGAGTGGCTCTTATGGTAAAGAGGATGTTGTCCCTGTAGTGTCAGGGGGCAGGTACAGTCCCTTTGATACCAAGTATGGCCTAATAGTTGATTCCCTCAGGACGTAGGAGTGCTATCCCCCATCCACTAAGGGTATTAAGCCTACATGTCCACCAGCAAGACGCAGATGCGCCGCTGTTACCCCTCTACAAGGCTTTATCCAGAACTGGGAAATCCATTAAACCACATACAACTTACCAGCAATTTAAGGCTGATACGCTGGCACCTGCAAAAAAGGTTGTCTCCAGTGACATACCAACTCTCTATATAAATAGCATATGCAAACAGCAGCAAGACGCTGATGCACCACTGCTATTCCTCAACAAGGTCACACTAAAAGAAAAATTAACTATTAGGCCATACTTGGTATCAAAGGGACTGTACCTGCCCTGTCATGATCCCAATGGCAGGGGATCACTAAAGGACAAGCACAGATACAAACAAGCTCTAGGGCGATGGAACCTGAGCTGACCGCGACCCTGAACCTAACACACAAATAAAAGTAGCCGGGGAACGTGCCTACGATGATCCTAGACGTCTCGCTCCAGCCGAAGATCTAACTTCCCCTATTAGAAGAAACACAGACCTCTCTTGCCTCCAGAGAAATACCCCACAGAAATAGCAGCCCCCCACATATAATGACGGTGAAATGAGAGGAAAGCACAAACGCAGTATGAAAACAGTTTCAGCAAAATGAGGCCCGCTAAAGCTAGATAGCAGAGGATACAAAAGTGAACTGCGCGGTCAGCGAAAAACCCTTCAAAAAACCATCCTGAAATTACTTGAACTCATGTGCCAACTCATGGTACATGAGGAGCAATTTCAGCCCACTGGAGCAACCAGCAGCAAAGAATCACATATCTGCAGGCTGGACTAAAAACCAAATAAAGCAAAACACCAAAACAGGAAAATCCAAACTTAGCTTGACCAGAAGGTTCTAGGAGCAGGGAGCAGAGGTAACAAGACACACTGGATACATTGATAACCGGCGAGGAAATGCCAGCAAAGCCAGGTTAAATAGGAAACTCCCATATCCTGATGGAACAGGTGGAACCCAGAGACCCAGGAAAGACAAGTCACCCAGTACCATCAGTAACCACCAGAGGGAGCCCAAAAACAGAACTCACAACAGTACCCCCCCCTTGAGGAGGGGTCACTGAACCCTCACGAGAACCACCAGGGCGACCAGGATGAGCCCTATGAAAAGCGCGAACCAAATCATCAGCATGAACATCCGAGGCAACCACCCAAGAATTATCCTCCTGACCATAACCCTTCCACTTGACCAAATACTGGAGTTTCCGTCTGGAAACACGAGAATCCAAGATCTTCTCCACAACATACTCCAATTCTCCCTCCACCAGCACTGGAGCAGGAGGCTCAAGCGAAGGAACAACAGGTACCTCATACTTCCGCAACAACGACCGATGGAACACATTATGAATAGCAAACGATGCCGGGAGATCCAAACGAAACGACACAGGGTTAAGAATTTCCAAGATCCCATAGGGACCGATGAACCGAGGCTTGAACTTAGGAGAAGAGACCTTCATAGGAACAAAACGAGAAGACAACCACACCAAGTCCCCAACAAGAAGTCAAGGACCCACGCGGCGACGGCGATTAGCAAACTGCTGAGCCTTCTCCTGGGACAACTTCAAATTGTCCACCACATGACTCCAAATCCGATGCAACCTATCCACCACCATGTCCACTCCAGGACAATCAGAAGGTTCCACCTGACCAGAGGAAAAACGAGGATGAAACCCCGAATTACAAAAGAAAGGAGAAACCAAGGTAGCAGAACTAGCCCGATTATTAAGGGCAAACTCGGCCAGCGGCAAAAAGGTAACCCAGTCATCCTGATCAGCAGAAACAAAACACCTTAAATAAGTTTCCAAGGTCTGATTAGTTCGTTCAGTCTGGCCATTCGTCTGAGGATGGAATGCAGATGAAAAGGACAAATCAATGCCCATCTTAGCACAGAACGTCCGCCAAAATCTAGACACAAACTGGGATCCCCTGTCAGAAACAATGTTCTCAGGAATCCCATGCAAACGAACCACATTCTGAAAAAACAGAGGGACCAACTCAGAGGAGGAAGGCAACTTAGGCAAGGGTACCAGATGAACCATTTTAGAAAAGCGATCACACACAACCCAGATGACGGACATTTTTTGAGAGACAGGGAGATCCGAAATAATGTCCATGGAAATGTGCGTCCAAGGCCTCTTCGGGATAGGCAAAGGTGACAACAATCCACTGGCCCGAGAACAGCAAGGCTTAGCCCGAGCACAAAACTCACAAGACTGCACAAAAGAACGCACATCCCTCGACAAGGAAGGCCACCAAAAAGACCTGGCCACCAAGTCTCTAGTACCAAATATTCCAGGATGACCTGCCAATGCAGAAGAATGGACCTCGGAGATGACTCTACTGGTCCAATTATCCGGAACAAACAGTCTCTCAGGCGGACAACGATCAGGTTTACCCGCCTGAAACTCCTGCAAAGCACGTCGCAAGTCTGGGGAGACAGCAGACAAAATCACCCCATCCCTAAGGATACCAGAGGGCTCAGAATTTCCAAGGGAGTCAGGCACAAAACTCCTAGAAAGAGCATCCGCCTTCACATTCTTTGAACCTGGTAGGTATGAAACCACAAAATTGAAACGAGAGAAAAACAGTGACCAACGAGCCTGTCTAGGATTCAGACGCCTGGCAGACTCAAGGTAAATCAAATTTTTGTGATCAGTCAAGACCACCACACGATGTCTAGCACCCTCTAGCCAATGACGCCACTCCTCAAATGCCCACTTCATGGCCAAAAGTTCCCGATTACCAACATCATAATTCCGCTCAGCCGGCGAAAACTTTCTAGAAAAAAACGCGCATGGCTTCATCACTGAGCCATCGGAGCTTCTCTGTGACAAAACCGCCCCCGCTCCAATCTCGGAAGCATCAACCTCAACCTGAAAAGGGAGCGAAACATCTGGCTGACGCAACACAGGAGCAGAAGAAAACCGGCGCTTAAGTTCCTGAAAGGCCTCCACAGCCGCAGGAGACCAATTAGCAACATCAGCACCCTTCTTAGTCAAATCCGTCAAATGCTTAACAACACTAGAAAAATTAGTTATAAAACGACGATAGAAATTAGCAAAGCCCAAGAACTTCTGTAGACTCTTAAGAGATGTAGGCTGCGTCCAGTCACAAATAGCCTGAACCTTGACGGGATCCATCTCAATAGTAGAAGGGGAAAAAATATACCCCAAGAAAGAAATCTTCTGGACTCCAAAGAGACACTTTGAGCCTTTTACAAACAAGGAATTGGCCCGCAGGACCTGAAACACCTTCCTGACCTGCTGAACATGAGACTCCCAGTCATCAGAAAAAACCAAAATATCATCCAAATACACAATCATAAATTTATCCAGATATTCACGGAAAATATCGTGCATAAAGGACTGGAAGACTGAAGGAGCATTAGAAAGTCCAAAAGGCATTACCAAATACTCAAAATGGCCCTCAGGCGTATTAAATGCGGTTTTCCACTCATCACCTTGCTTTATTCGTATAAGATTATACGCACCCCGAAGATCAATCTTAGTGAACCATTTAGCCCCCTTAATGCGAGCAAACAAATCAGTCAACAATGGCAAAGGATACTGATATTTTACGGTAATCTTATTCAAAAGACGATAATCTATACAAGGCCTCAAGGAACCATCTTTTTTGGCCACGAAAAAAAAACCTGCTCCCAAAGGGGACAAAGATGGACGGATATGTCCCTTTTCCAAGGACTCCTTAACATAATCCCGCATAGCAGTATGCTCTGGCACTGACAGATTGAACAAACGACCTTTAGGAAATTTACTGCCTGGAATTAAATTTATAGCACAATCGCAATCCCTGTGAGGAGGAAGCGAACTGAGCTTAGGCTCCTCAAAAACATCCCGATAGTCAGACAAAAACACAGGAATCTCAGAAGGAGTAGATGAAGCGATAGAAATCGGAGGTGCATCATCATGAACCCCCTGACAACCCCAGCTTAACACAGACATTGATTTCCAGTCAAGGACTGGATTATGAGTTTGTAACCATGGCAGACCAAGCACTAGGACATCATGCAAATTATACAATACCAGGAAGCGAATCACCTCCTGATGAACAGGAGTCATACGCATGGTCACTTGTGTCCAGTACTGAGGTTTATTCATAGCCAAAGGTGTAGAGTCAATTCCCTTCAAAGGAATAGGGACTTCCAGAGGCTCCAGACTAAACCCACAGCGATTGGCAAATGACCAATCCATAAGACTCAGGGCAGCGCCTGAATCCACATAGGCATCGACGGAAATGGCTGATAATGAACAAATCAGAGTCACAGACAGAATGAACTTAGACTGTAAAGTACTAATGGCAACAGACTTATCAACCTTTTTTGTGCGTTTAGAGCATGCTAATATAACATGAGCTGAATCACCACAATAAAAGCACAACCTTTTTTTCCGCCTATAATTTTGCCGTTCACTTCTGGACTGAATTCTATCACATTGCATTATCTCAGGTGACGGTTCAGACAACACCGCCAAATGATGCACAGGTTTGCGCTCCCGTAAACGCCGATCAATCTGAATAGCCATAGTCATAGACTCATTCAGACCAGTAGGCGCAGGGAACCCCACCATAACATCTTTAATGGCCTCAGAAAGGCCATCTCTGAACTTTGCAGCCAGGGCGCACTCATTCCACTGAGTAAGCACCGACCACTTCCGAAATTTTTGACAATAAATTTCTGGTTCATCTTGCCCCTGAGAGAGGGCCAACAAAGCTTTTTCAGCCTGAATCTCTTGGTTAGGTTCCTCATAGAGCAAACCCAATGCCAGAAAAAACGCATCCGCATTAAGCAACGCAGGGTCCCCTGGTGCCAATGCAAATGCCCAATCCTGAGGGTCACCCCGCAGGAAAGATATAATAATCTTGACTTGCTGAGCAGGGTCTCCAGAGGAGCGAGATTTCAAAGAAAGAAACAACTTGCAATTATTCCTAAAATTCAGAAAACGAGATCTATCTCCAGAAAAAAACTCTGGGACAGGAATTCTAGGTTCAGACATAGGAGCATGTACAACAAAATCCTGTATATTTTGAACCTTAGCGGCAAGATTATTCAGGCTGGAAGCCAAACTCTGGACGTCCATGATAAACAGCTGGGATCAGAGCCATTCAAAGATTAAGAGGAGGAGGAAGTAGCCAGGCTGCAATAAGGCTAAGCAGCAAACTCTGAGGGAAAGAGAAAAAAAAAAAAAAAAAACTTCCTCAGACTACTTATCCTCCTACTTCAGCCAATACAATTAACACTTTGTGGGCCGGTTATACTGTCATGATCCCAATGGCAGGGGATCACTAAAGGACAAGCACAGATACAAACAAGCTCTAGGGCGATGGAACCTGAGCTGACCGCGACCCTGAACCTAACACACAAATAAAAGTAGCCGGGGAATGTGCCTACGATGATCCTAGACGTCTCGCTCCAGCCGAAGATCTAACTTCCCCTATTAGAAGAAACACAGACCTCTCTTGCCTCCAGAGAAATACCCCACAGAAATAGCAGCCCCCCACATATAATGACGGTGAAATGAGAGGAAAGCACAAACGCAGTATGAAAACAGTTTCAGCAAAATGAGGCCCGCTAAAGCTAGATAGCAGAGGATACAAAAGTGAACTGCGCGGTCAGCGAAAAACCCTTCAAAAAACCATCCTGAAATTACTTGAACTCATGTGCCAACTCATGGTACATGAGGAGCAATTTCAGCCCACTAGAGCAACCAGCAGCAAAGAATCACATATCTGCAGGCTGGACTAAAAACCAAATAAAGCAAAACACCAAAACAGGAAAATCCAAACTTAGCTTGACCAGAAGGTTCTAGGAGCAGGGAGCAGAGGTAACAAGACACACTGGATACATTGATAACCGGCGAGGAAATGCCAGCAAAGCCAGGTTAAATAGGAAACTCCCATATCCTGATGGAACAGGTGGAACCCAGAGACCCAGGAAAGACAAGTCACCCAGTACCATCAGTAACCACCAGAGGGAGCCCAAAAACAGAACTCACAACAGTACCCCCCCCTTGAGGAGGGGTCACTGAACCCTCACGAGAACCACCAGGGCGACCAGGATGAGCCCTATGAAAAGCGCGAACCAAATCATCAGCATGAACATCCGAGGCAACCACCCAAGAATTATCCTCCTGACCATAACCCTTCCACTTGACCAAATACTGGAGTTTCCGTCTGGAAACACGAGAATCCAAGATCTTCTCCACAACATACTCCAATTCTCCCTCCACCAGCACTGGAGCAGGAGGCTCAAGCGAAGGAACAACAGGTACCTCATACTTCCGCAACAACGACCGATGGAACACATTATGAATAGCAAACGATGCCGGGAGATCCAAACGAAACGACACAGGGTTAAGAATTTCCAAGATCCCATAGGGACCGATGAACCGAGGCTTGAACTTAGGAGAAGAGACCTTCATAGGAACAAAACGAGAAGACAACCACACCAAGTCCCCAACAAGAAGTCAAGGACCCACGCGGCGACGGCGATTAGCAAACTGCTGAGCCTTCTCCTGGGACAACTTCAAATTGTCCACCACATGACTCCAAATCCGATGCAACCTATCCACCACCATGTCCACTCCAGGACAATCAGAAGGTTCCACCTGACCAGAGGAAAAACGAGGATGAAACCCCGAATTACAAAAGAAAGGAGAAACCAAGGTAGCAGAACTAGCCCGATTATTAAGGGCAAACTCGGCCAGCGGCAAAAAGGTAACCCAGTCATCCTGATCAGCAGAAACAAAACACCTTAAATAAGTTTCCAAGGTCTGATTAGTTCGTTCAGTCTGGCCATTCGTCTGAGGATGGAATGCAGATGAAAAGGACAAATCAATGCCCATCTTAGCACAGAACGTCCGCCAAAATCTAGACACAAACTGGGATCCCCTGTCAGAAACAATGTTCTCAGGAATCCCATGCAAACGAACCACATTCTGAAAAAACAGAGGGACCAACTCAGAGGAGGAAGGCAACTTAGGCAAGGGTACCAGATGAACCATTTTAGAAAAGCGATCACACACAACCCAGATGACGGACATTTTTTGAGAGACAGGGAGATCCGAAATAATGTCCATGGAAATGTGCGTCCAAGGCCTCTTCGGGATAGGCAAAGGTGACAACAATCCACTGGCCCGAGAACAGCAAGGCTTAGCCCGAGCACAAACCTCACAAGACTGCACAAAAGAACGCACATCCCTCGACAAGGAAGGCCACCAAAAAGACCTGGCCACCAAGTCTCTAGTACCAAATATTCCAGGATGACCTGCCAATGCAGAAGAATGGACCTCGGAGATGACTCTACTGGTCCAATTATCCGGAACAAACAGTCTCTCAGGCGGACAACGATCAGGTTTACCCGCCTGAAACTCCTGCAAAGCACGTCGCAAGTCTGGGGAGACAGCAGACAAAATCACCCCATCCCTAAGGATACCAGAGGGCTCAGAATTTCCAAGGGAGTCAGGCACAAAACTCCTAGAAAGAGCATCCGCCTTCACATTCTTTGAACCTGGTAGGTATGAAACCACAAAATTGAAACGAGAGAAAAACAGTGACCAACGAGCCTGTCTAGGATTCAGACGCCTGGCAGACTCAAGGTAAATCAAATTTTTGTGATCAGTCAAGACCACCACACGATGTCTAGCACCCTCTAGCCAATGACGCCACTCCTCAAATGCCCACTTCATGGCCAAAAGTTCCCGATTACCAACATCATAATTCCGCTCAGCCGGCGAAAACTTTCTAGAAAAAAACGCGCATGGCTTCATCACTGAGCCATCGGAGCTTCTCTGTGACAAAACCGCCCCCGCTCCAATCTCGGAAGCATCAACCTCAACCTGAAAAGGGAGCGAAACATCTGGCTGACGCAACACAGGAGCAGAAGAAAACCGGCGCTTAAGTTCCTGAAAGGCCTCCACAGCCGCAGGAGACCAATTAGCAACATCAGCACCCTTCTTAGTCAAATCCGTCAAATGCTTAACAACACTAGAAAAATTAGTTATAAAACGACGATAGAAATTAGCAAAGCCCAAGAACTTCTGTAGACTCTTAAGAGATGTAGGCTGCGTCCAGTCACAAATAGCCTGAACCTTGACGGGATCCATCTCAATAGTAGAAGGGGAAAAAATATACCCCAAGAAAGAAATCTTCTGGACTCCAAAGAGACACTTTGAGCCTTTTACAAACAAGGAATTGGCCCGCAGGACCTGAAACACCTTCCTGACCTGCTGAACATGAGACTCCCAGTCATCAGAAAAAACCAAAATATCATCCAAATACACAATCATAAATTTATCCAGATATTCACGGAAAATATCGTGCATAAAGGACTGGAAGACTGAAGGAGCATTAGAAAGTCCAAAAGGCATTACCAAATACTCAAAATGGCCCTCAGGCGTATTAAATGCGGTTTTCCACTCATCACCTTGCTTTATTCGTATAAGATTATACGCACCCCGAAGATCAATCTTAGTGAACCATTTAGCCCCCTTAATGCGAGCAAACAAATCAGTCAACAATGGCAAAGGATACTGATATTTTACGGTAATCTTATTCAAAAGACGATAATCTATACAAGGCCTCAAGGAACCATCTTTTTTGGCCACGAAAAAAAAACCTGCTCCCAAAGGGGACAAAGATGGACGGATATGTCCCTTTTCCAAGGACTCCTTAACATAATCCCGCATAGCAGTATGCTCTGGCACTGACAGATTGAACAAACGACCTTTAGGAAATTTACTGCCTGGAATTAAATTTATAGCACAATCGCAATCCCTGTGAGGAGGAAGCGAACTGAGCTTAGGCTCCTCAAAAACATCCCGATAGTCAGACAAAAACACAGGAATCTCAGAAGGAGTAGATGAAGCGATAGAAATCGGAGGTGCATCATCATGAACCCCCTGACAACCCCAGCTTAACACAGACATTGATTTCCAGTCAAGGACTGGATTATGAGTTTGTAACCATGGCAGACCAAGCACTAGGACATCATGCAAATTATACAGTACCAGGAAGCGAATCACCTCCTGATGAACAGGAGTCATACGCATGGTCACTTGTGTCCAGTACTGAGGTTTATTCATAGCCAAAGGTGTAGAGTCAATTCCCTTCAAAGGAATAGGGACTTCCAGAGGCTCCAGACTAAACCCACAGCGATTGGCAAATGACCAATCCATAAGACTCAGGGCAGCGCCTGAATCCACATAGGCATCGACGGAAATGGCTGATAATGAACAAATCAGAGTCACAGACAGAATGAACTTAGACTGTAAAGTACTAATGGCAACAGACTTATCAACCTTTTTTGTGCGTTTAGAGCATGCTGATATAACATGAGCTGAATCACCACAATAAAAGCACAACCTTTTTTTCCGCCTATAATTTTGCCGTTCACTTCTGGACTGAATTCTATCACATTGCATTATCTCAGGTGACGGTTCAGACAACACCGCCAAATGATGCACAGGTTTGCGCTCCCGTAAACGCCGATCAATCTGAATAGCCATAGTCATAGACTCATTCAGACCAGTAGGCGCAGGGAACCCCACCATAACATCTTTAATGGCCTCAGAAAGGCCATCTCTGAACTTTGCAGCCAGGGCGCACTCATTCCACTGAGTAAGCACCGACCACTTCCGAAATTTTTGACAATAAATTTCTGGTTCATCTTGCCCCTGAGAGAGGGCCAACAAAGCTTTTTCAGCCTGAATCTCTTGGTTAGGTTCCTCATAGAGCAAACCCAATGCCAGAAAAAACGCATCCGCATTAAGCAACGCAGGGTCCCCTGGTGCCAATGCAAATGCCCAATCCTGAGGGTCACCCCGCAGGAAAGATATAATAATCTTGACTTGCTGAGCAGGGTCTCCAGAGGAGCGAGATTTCAAAGAAAGAAACAACTTGCAATTATTCCTAAAATTCAGAAAACGAGATCTATCTCCAGAAAAAAACTCTGGGACAGGAATTCTAGGTTCAGACATAGGAGCATGTACAACAAAATCCTGTATATTTTGAACCTTAGCGGCAAGATTATTCAGGCTGGAAGCCAAACTCTGGACGTCCATGATAAACAGCTGGGATCAGAGCCATTCAAAGATTAAGAGGAGGAGGAAGTAGCCAGGCTGCAATAAGGCTAAGCAGCAAACTCTGAGGGAAAGAGAAAAAAAAAAAAAAAAAACTTCCTCAGACTACTTATCCTCCTACTTCAGCCAATACAATTAACACTTTGTGGGCCGGTTATACTGTCATGATCCCAATGGCAGGGGATCACTAAAGGACAAGCACAGATACAAACAAGCTCTAGGGCGATGGAACCTGAGCTGACCGTGACCCTGAACCTAACACACAAATAAAAGTAGCCGGGGAATGTGCCTACAATGATCCTAGACGTCTCGCTCCAGCCGAAGATCTAACTTCCCCTATTAGAAGAAACACAGACCTCTCTTGCCTCCAGAGAAATACCCCACAGAAATAGCAGCCCCCCACATATAATGACGGTGAAATGAGAGGAAAGCACAAACGCAGTATGAAAACAGTTTCAGCAAAATGAGGCCCGCTAAAGCTAGATAGCAGAGGATACAAAAGTGAACTGCGCGGTCAGCGAAAAACCCTTCAAAAAACCATCCTGAAATTACTTGAACTCATGTGCCAACTCATGGTACATGAGGAGCAATTTCAGCCCACTAGAGCAACCAGCAGCAAAGAATCACATATCTGCAGGCTGGACTAAAAACCAAATAAAGCAAAACACCAAAACAGGAAAATCCAAACTTAGCTTGACCAGAAGGTTCTAGGAGCAGGGAGCAGAGGTAACAAGACACACTGGATACATTGATAACCGGCGAGGAAATGCCAGCAAAGCCAGGTTAAATAGGAAACTCCCATATCCTGATGGAACAGGTGGAACCCAGAGACCCAGGAAAGACAAGTCACCCAGTACCATCAGTAACCACCAGAGGGAGCCCAAAAACAGAACTCACAACAGTACCCCCCCCTTGAGGAGGGGTCACTGAACCCTCACGAGAACCACCAGGGCGACCAGGATGAGCCCTATGAAAAGCGCGAACCAAATCATCAGCATGAACATCCGAGGCAACCACCCAAGAATTATCCTCCTGACCATAACCCTTCCACTTGACCAAATACTGGAGTTTCCGTCTGGAAACACGAGAATCCAAGATCTTCTCCACAACATACTCCAATTCTCCCTCCACCAGCACTGGAGCAGGAGGCTCAAGCGAAGGAACAACAGGTACCTCATACTTCCGCAACAACGACCGATGGAACACATTATGAATAGCAAACGATGCCGGGAGATCCAAACGAAACGACACAGGGTTAAGAATTTCCAAGATCCCATAGGGACCGATGAACCGAGGCTTGAACTTAGGAGAAGAGACCTTCATAGGAACAAAACGAGAAGACAACCACACCAAGTCCCCAACAAGAAGTCAAGGACCCACGCGGCGACGGCGATTAGCAAACTGCTGAGCCTTCTCCTGGGACAACTTCAAATTGTCCACCACATGACTCCAAATCCGATGCAACCTATCCACCACCATGTCCACTCCAGGACAATCAGAAGGTTCCACCTGACCAGAGGAAAAACGAGGATGAAACCCCGAATTACAAAAGAAAGGAGAAACCAAGGTAGCAGAACTAGCCCGATTATTAAGGGCAAACTCGGCCAGCGGCAAAAAGGTAACCCAGTCATCCTGATCAGCAGAAACAAAACACCTTAAATAAGTTTCCAAGGTCTGATTAGTTCGTTCAGTCTGGCCATTCGTCTGAGGATGGAATGCAGATGAAAAGGACAAATCAATGCCCATCTTAGCACAGAACGTCCGCCAAAATCTAGACACAAACTGGGATCCCCTGTCAGAAACAATGTTCTCAGGAATCCCATGCAAACGAACCACATTCTGAAAAAACAGAGGGACCAACTCAGAGGAGGAAGGCAACTTAGGCAAGGGTACCAGATGAACCATTTTAGAAAAGCGATCACACACAACCCAGATGACGGACATTTTTTGAGAGACAGGGAGATCCGAAATAATGTCCATGGAAATGTGCGTCCAAGGCCTCTTCGGGATAGGCAAAGGTGACAACAATCCACTGGCCCGAGAACAGCAAGGCTTAGCCCGAGCACAAACCTCACAAGACTGCACAAAAGAACGCACATCCCTCGACAAGGAAGGCCACCAAAAAGACCTGGCCACCAAGTCTCTAGTACCAAATATTCCAGGATGACCTGCCAACGCAGAAGAATGGACCTCGGAGATGACTCTACTGGTCCAATTATCCGGAACAAACAGTCTCTCAGGCGGACAACGATCAGGTTTACCCGCCTGAAACTCCTGCAAAGCACGTCGCAAGTCTGGGGAGACAGCAGACAAAATCACCCCATCCCTAAGGATACCAGAGGGCTCAGAATTTCCAAGGGAGTCAGGCACAAAACTCCTAGAAAGAGCATCCGCCTTCACATTCTTTGAACCTGGCAGGTATGAAACCACAAAATTGAAACGAGAGAAAAACAGTGACCAACGAGCCTGTCTAGGATTCAGACGCCTGGCAGACTCAAGGTAAATCAAATTTTTGTGATCAGTCAAGACCACCACACGATGTCTAGCACCCTCTAGCCAATGACGCCACTCCTCAAATGCCCACTTCATGGCCAAAAGTTCCCGATTACCAACATCATAATTCCGCTCAGCCGGCGAAAACTTTCAAGAAAAAAACGCGCATGGCTTCATCACTGAGCCATCGGAGCTTCTCTGTGACAAAACCGCCCCCGCTCCAATCTCGGAAGCATCAACCTCAACCTGAAAAGGGAGCGAAACATCTGGCTGACGCAACACAGGAGCAGAAGAAAACCGGCGCTTAAGTTCCTGAAAGGCCTCCACAGCCGCAGGAGACCAATTAGCAACATCAGCACCCTTCTTAGTCAAATCCGTCAAAGGCTTAACAACACTAGAAAAATTAGTTATAAAACGACGATAGAAATTAGCAAAGCCCAAGAACTTCTGTAGACTCTTAAGAGATGTAGGCTGCGTCCAGTCACAAATAGCCTGAACCTTGACGGGATCCATCTCAATAGTAGAAGGGGAAAAAATATACCCCAAGAAAGAAATCTTCTGGACTCCAAAGAGACACTTTGAGCCTTTTACAAACAAGGAATTGGCCCGCAGGACCTGAAACACCTTCCTGACCTGCTGAACATGAGACTCCCAGTCATCAGAAAAAACCAAAATATCATCCAAATACACAATCATAAATTTATCCAGATATTCACGGAAAATATCGTGCATAAAGGACTGGAAGACTGAAGGAGCATTAGAAAGTCCAAAAGGCATTACCAAATACTCAAAATGGCCCTCAGGCGTATTAAATGCGGTTTTCCACTCATCACCTTGCTTTATTCGTATAAGATTATATGCACCCCGAAGATCAATCTTAGTGAACCATTTAGCCCCCTTAATGCGAGCAAACAAATCAGTCAACAATGGCAAAGGATACTGATATTTTACGGTAATCTTATTCAAAAGACGATAATCTATACAAGGCCTCAAGGAACCATCTTTTTTGGCCACGAAAAAAAAACCTGCTCCCAAAGGGGACAAAGATGGACGGATATGTCCCTTTTCCAAGGACTCCTTAACATAATCCCGCATAGCAGTATGCTCTGGCACTGACAGATTGAACAAACGACCTTTAGGAAATTTACTGCCTGGAATTAAATTTATAGCACAATCGCAATCCCTGTGAGGAGGAAGCGAACTGAGCTTAGGCTCCTCAAAAACATCCCGATAGTCAGACAAAAACACAGGAATCTCAGAAGGAGTAGATGAAGCGATAGAAATCGGAGGTGCATCATCATGAACCCCCTGACAACCCCAGCTTAACACAGACATTGATTTCCAGTGAAGGACTGGATTATGAGTTTGTAACCATGGCAGACCAAGCACTAGGACATCATGCAAATTATACAGTACCAGGAAGCGAATCACCTCCTGATGAACAGGAGTCATACGCATGGTCACTTGTGTCCAGTACTGAGGTTTATTCATAGCCAAAGGTGTAGAGTCAATTCCCTTCAAAGGAATAGGGACTTCCAGAGGCTCCAGACTAAACCCACAGCGATTGGCAAATGACCAATCCATAAGACTCAGGGCAGCGCCTGAATCCACATAGGCATTGACGGAAATGGCTGATAATGAACAAATCAGAGTCACAGACAGAATGAACTTAGACTGTAAAGTACTAATGGCAACAGACTTATCAACCTTTTTTGTGCGTTTAGAGCATGCTGATATAACATGAGCTGAATCACCACAATAAAAGCACAACCTTTTTTTCCGCCTATAATTTTGCCGTTCACTTCTGGACTGAATTCTATCACATTGCATTATCTCAGGTGACGGTTCAGACAACACCGCCAAATGATGCACAGGTTTGCGCTCCCGTAAACGCCGATCAATCTGAATAGCCATAGTCATAGACTCATTCAGACCAGTAGGCGCAGGGAACCCCACCATAACATCTTTAATGGCCTCAGAAAGGCCATCTCTGAACTTTGCAGCCAGGGCGCACTCATTCCACTGAGTAAGCACCGACCACTTCCGAAATTTTTGACAATAAATTTCTGGTTCATCTTGCCCCTGAGAGAGGGCCAACAAAGCTTTTTCAGCCTGAATCTCTTGGTTAGGTTCCTCATAGAGCAAACCCAATGCCAGAAAAAACGCATCCGCATTAAGCAACGCAGGGTCCCCTGGTGCCAATGCAAATGCCCAATCCTGAGGGTCACCCCGCAGGAAAGATATAATAATCTTGACTTGCTGAGCAGGGTCTCCAGAGGAGCGAGATTTCAAAGAAAGAAACAACTTGCAATTATTCCTAAAATTCAGAAAACGAGATCTATCTCCAGAAAAAAACTCTGGGACAGGAATTCTAGGTTCAGACATAGGAGCATGTACAACAAAATCCTGTATATTTTGAACCTTAGCGGCAAGATTATTCAGGCTGGAAGCCAAACTCTGGACGTCCATGATAAACAGCTGGGATCAGAGCCATTCAAAGATTAAGAGGAGGAGGAAGTAGCCAGGCTGCAATAAGGCTAAGCAGCAAACTCTGAGGGAAAGAGAAAAAAAAAAAAAAAAAACTTCCTCAGACTACTTATCCTCCTACTTCAGCCAATACAATTAACACTTTGTGGGCCGGTTATACTGTCATGATCCCAATGGCAGGGGATCACTAAAGGACAAGCACAGATACAAACAAGCTCTAGGGCGATGGAACCTGAGCTGACCGCGACCCTGAACCTAACACACAAATAAAAGTAGCCGGGGAATGTGCCTACGATGATCCTAGACGTCTCGCTCCAGCCGAAGATCTAACTTCCCCTATTAGAAGAAACACAGACCTCTCTTGCCTCCAGAGAAATACCCCACAGAAATAGCAGCCCCCCACATATAATGACGGTGAAATGAGAGGAAAGCACAAACGCAGTATGAAAACAGTTTCAGCAAAATGAGGCCCGCTAAAGCTAGATAGCAGAGGATACAAAAGTGAACTGCGCGGTCAGCGAAAAACCCTTCAAAAAACCATCCTGAAATTACTTGAACTCATGTGCCAACTCATGGTACATGAGGAGCAATTTCAGCCCACTAGAGCAACCAGCAGCAAAGAATCACATATCTGCAGGCTGGACTAAAAACCAAATAAAGCAAAACACCAAAACAGGAAAATCCAAACTTAGCTTGACCAGAAGGTTCTAGGAGCAGGGAGCAGAGGTAACAAGACACACTGGATACATTGATAACCGGCGAGGAAATGCCAGCAAAGCCAGGTTAAATAGGAAACTCCCATATCCTGATGGAACAGGTGGAACCCAGAGACCCAGGAAAGACAAGTCACCCAGTACCATCAGTAACCACCAGAGGGAGCCCAAAAACAGAACTCACAACACTGCCCCCTGACACTACAGGGACAACATCCTATTTACCATAAGAGCCACTCATAAATCCTGGATTAAGTGCGACTTTAGAGTAAGACCCAGGAGGGTCGAAACGTCACACATCAGATTGAGTCGCTTGTACCTACTATTTGATCTGTCACATTTGATTGATTTCTGTTTTTCACTTGAATAAATTAGCAAGTTTCAAAAAATCCTTTTGTTTCTAAGATATTCCACACAGGGAGTGCAGTGGATTTCAATAATACTCATTTCTTCTGGGGCGATGGTCGCCGCCCCCTGAGCGCTGTTTTCTTCTGAAATCCGGCGCCTGCGCTGTGCGTGCCTGCCTGGGGCAGGCGCAGTGAGAATTGGCCGTCATAGCTCTCAGATGCCGGGTTCCTGCCTGCGCCTGTGCGGGCAGTGCGGCCACCCTGTTACTGAATCCCCGCCCCACACTGTGTTATGCATTATGCACAGTGCGGGGCTAGGATTCCTGGGCAGATTCCTGCACAAACCGACGCTGGAAGGTGGGGAACCTGGGGGAGCATCTGACAAGCGCAGTGCGCATGCCCAGGAATCCCAGCCCCGCACTGTGCATAATGCATAACACAGTGCGGGGCGGGGATTCAGTAACAGGGTGACCGCACTGCCCGCACAGGCGCAGGCAGGAACCCGGCATCTGAGATCTATGATGGCCAATTCTCACTGTGCCTGCCCCAGGCAGGCACGCACAGCGCAGGCGTCGGATTTCAGAAGAAAACAGCGCGCAGGGGGCTGCGACCATCGCCCCAGAAGAGATGAGTGACTGCAGTTGGGCGCTTCACAGAGGAGGCTTCAGACCCGCCTCCATGGACAAAGACAGGTATTTTTGAAAAGTTTCAAAACGCTTTATTTTAGTAATACATGAACACAAAACTAAAAGAGCCACCTTGTTAGAATGCAGCATTACTGATGCACAAGGTGGCTCTTTTAGTTATAACGGCTGGAGGGGGGTGACAGTGGCCCTTTAAGGTTTTGTAGCCTATTCTAGCTTTGTGCAAGTCTATGATCTTGTCCCTGACATCCTTAGAAAGCTCTTTGGTCTTGTCCATGTTGTGGAGGTTAGAGCCTGAATAATTAATTGAGTCAGTGGACAGGAGTCTTTTATAAAGGTGACTATGTAAGACAGCTGTTTTTAATGCAGGTAATGAGTTGATTAGGAGCGTCTGACTGGTCTGTAGGAGCCAGAACTCCTAAAGGTTGGTGGGGGATCAAAAACTTATTTCCCACTGCAAAATACAAATACATTTATGCAATTTACATAATGTGATCTTTTGGATTTTATTTTTGATATTCTAAATCTCAATGTTAAAATTAACCTACCCTTAAAAATTATAGACTGTTCATATCTTTGTCAGTGGGCAAACTTAAAATATCAGCAAGGGATCAAATACTTATTTCCCCCACTGTATGTTACAAAAACGTTAAGCCTTGTGAAGAAATATGCCCACCTTGCCTGTCGAGGCGTTAGATGTTTTGCAGACTCGAGATATACATTATTCTTATAATCAGTGATTACCATAGCCGGATGAACTGCCCCTGCAAAAAATGATGCCACTCTTCAAAGGCCCACTTGATTGCCAAGAGTTCCCTGTTACAAATGTCATAATTTCTCTCTGCAGATGACAGATTTTTAGAAAAGGATGCACATTTACCAGGAGATGAACCCTGCAACAATACAGCCCCCATCCCTACTTTAGAAGTGCCAACTTCTACAATAAAAGGCTGAGTGACATCAAGATGTATAAGAATCGGCGCAGATGCAAAATTCTCCCAAAAAGTTTTTGATGAACTTATGGTAGTAGTTGGCGTAACTCAAAAACCGTTCTAGTGCGTTCAAATCCCCAGGCAATCCTAATACAGAACCACTCAGACTTTCGCTGTATGCGAAAACACGTGGACGATAAAGCATATCATAGAGAAGGGATCTCCTCCACTGAAAACATACATTTCTCTGGTTCTACAAATAATGTATTGTCTCTAAATCTACCTACCAGGTGACTAAAGATGTCATTTTCAAAATGCTGTAAGACGGTGGGAGCATTAGTCAATCCAAGTGGCATCACAAGGTTCTCATTGTGTCCCTCAGGCGTATTGAATGCTGTTTTCCACTCATCCCCCTCTTTAATACGAATGAGATGATATGCCCTCCTGCGATCTGATTTAGAAAACCATTTTGCTCCTACAATCTGATTAAAGAAGTCCAGGATGAGAGGGAGCGGATACGGATCCTGTACCATGATCTGATTGAGTTCGTGGAAATTTAGGCAGGGGCATTACCCCCGTATTTCTTCTTTACAAAGAAAAACCCCGCAGCAATGGGGGATGAGGATAGTCCAATATGACTCTTTGCCAAACTTTCCGCTATATAGTCCTTCATGGCCAGCCTCTCTGGAACAGAGATACTATATAGTCTGTTTTTTTGGAAGCTCAGCTCTAGGGACAAGATTAACTGCATAGTCATAAGGACGATGGGGAGGAAGTTCTTGGCACCCCTGCTCCGAAAGCACATCTCCAATGTCATACAGATATTTAGGCACCAACTGGGTATTATGCCCTGCAAGCTGGGTGCTCAAGCAGTGTCCTTGACAATACTCATTACACTTTACCACCTCCAGAGTCTACTAATCTACCACAGGATTGTGCAGAATGAGCCAAGGAAGTCTAAGAACCACATTAGAGGGCAGACCCTCTAGCACATAAAAGTCATTACCTTTTGAGTGCCTGTCACCTAACTGTAGATGTAACATTGAGATGACTTGAGTAAAATATTCTCTCAAGGATGCAGAGTTGATGGAGATTATGGGTATAGGTCTGGACAGTGCATGTGGTTTGATGCCCTGGACCTGGATGAACCTAGTGTCAATCAAGTTAAACCCCGCCAACTGTCCAGAAAGGCAGAAATAACCACCTTATTTTTTCAGAGATGGATTTCACCAGCCAGAAAAAATTATGTCCTACCCACAGAGGAGATATGCACACCAGGATTGCTAACCTTCCCGCAAACAGGGCTCCTTAGTTTTCCTGCAGCTGTTTACAGTGAGATAGGGAAGTACATGTGCCCACAAAATGGCCAATTCTACAACAGTAAATACATAAGCACTGAACAACAGACTGCTTTCCAGAATGAGCTGCCCCCCCAACTGCATAGGTTCCTCAGATGACTCATACTAGGTTTCCCTTGGCCCGAGACCTCCCGCACATTGGGGTGTCTCTTTATGTCTCTGGCGAAGAAGGCGATCCACTTGGATAGCCAGAGAGATGGCCACCTGAAGGGAAACCGGAGTCGCATACAGGGCTAAGGCATCCTTCACACTTACTGATAGCACTTCACAGAACTAGCTACTACACAAGACCCATAAAGTGTAACAGGGCCCCAAAAAACTGAATATGTTATATAAACAACAACAGCAGAAAGCAGTATAGGGTGCCAGTAGAAAACAACATTTATTTAAACATCATTAAAACCCATAGTAGCATACATTGTAACTGCATTCCAAAATGGGAGAAAGCCACTACACAGAATGTAATCCTCTTTGTGCTTTACTAAAGATAGTCTATCACAAGCCTGAAATGCCACATACTGTTTGTGGGATACATTGTTCCCTTACATAAGTCTGGCTGTAGTAAAGTAAAATAAATCAAAGCACTTAGGCTACGTTCACATTAGCGTTGCGCGCCGGTGCGTCGGCGACGCAACGCACGACGCACAAAAAACGCGCGCAAAACGCGCGCAAAAACGCTGCGTTTTGCGACGCGTGCGTCGTTTTTTGACGAAAATCGGACGCACAAAAAATGCAACTTGTTGCATTTTCTTGCGTCCGACGCTAGCGTCGGAAACGACGCACGTGTCGAAAAACGCCACCAAAAAAACGCACGCGTCCCCTATGTTAAACATAGGGGCGCGTCGCCGCTGCGTCGCCGACGCAACAGCGACGCACATTGGCGGAACACCAATGTGAACGTAGCCTTACATAGGTAGAGAGTCTGTGTATGGTGTCCCCCGCTGCCCCAACGCACGTTTCGCTATCTTCATCAGGAGGTGTGTGTTGGGGAGAGGTGGGAATGTATTAAATAGGGTTGTCTGACCAATCAGAAAATGCTATTGTAAAGGTATGTGTGTCATGTGTCTGCAGTGCCGCGCGCCCGAGTTAACAGCATAAAGGCCGGGTTCCGTTATCAGTGCGCATGCGCAGCTGACGTCACCCCTGCTTGAGACACATGGATTCGCGGCCCAGGAACGCAAGCAGGCATGGACCGTCTGTGTGCCTGGGTTCCTATGCAGCCACTCGTCCAGCCGTCAAAGGGTGAGCGAGCGCTTCATGCGTCACACCGGGGAAGGAAAAGAAAAAGAAAAAAGAAAAAAAGGGGGGGGAGGGTTCAAAGAAACAATGCAATGTGACAAGTGAATAATAAGTTATTAATGCTGTGTGTAGTGTGTGTGAATTAGGGGAATATATATCCAAATGATATGGTGCTAATGGGACTTATGCCCGTGAGAGATGTATACAACAAAATACTGTGTGTATGTTAAGCAAGTGCAAATGATAAGTGTTGTGCTGATGATATGTAGACAATATAATCTATAAAACTATATTCATATTTAGGCTATCTCAAAGCAGAGATTGGACTAAGTGCTAAGACACCAGGGCACCAATATTACCCTATCTTATTAATAATTGCAATATTGATTACACATAAAGCATACATAAATAATTAAAAAGTGCATATGAAATCTAGGGTTAAATTTTTTTGGGAAAAATAAATATTTTTTCTTCCCATTTTTTCTCTCTTCTAAACAGCAAGAGCACAAGAAGAGGATTCAGAGATCCTCCAAAAATTAGAAAAAAACAGCAAAACGAGGCAGAGATGCTTTCCTGCCTAGACCTCTAAACAAATGCATCAGGATGCAGTGGGCCCATGTGGCACAGATTGAGAGTCACTGGATATATCGGCTACAGACAGTGACACCATTAGGACTCAATGAAAACTTTGGGTTCAGTTAATTTCTCTGAACATGGTATTTTTTAAATCTAGGTTTTGGGGGAGGGTTGCAATCCCATTGACATTCATGGGTTTAATTATTTGGGTTTAATTTTAACTGTTTTTTTTGTGTTATCTCAACATGGGCTCTGTAGTAATTTTATTTTTATTTATTTATTTATTTCAAGGAGCATCCTGTATTCATTGGTTTGCCTTGCCGTGCATCATGATTTTTCTATGCTGAAGCCTGAGTCTAACCCTCTGGCGGAGAACAACGCTGGAGACGCTCTTTACAGAAGAAACATTGCCCTTATGAGTGGGCTCCTCTATGAATAGCCATCAAATGGTTCTCTGTAAGAAAATCTGCCAACAGACTAAACGTAGTGACAAACTTTGAAGTAGCCGGCTTAACTATGACTATCCGCCATGGAAAAAGGAAATAAGAGGAGTGGAGAGAAAAAATGGGAAGAAAATATATTTATTTTTCCCAAAAAGTTTTAACCCTTGATTTCATATGCACTTTTTAATTATTTATGTATGCTTTATGTGTAATCAATATTGCAATTATTAATAAGATAGGGTAATATAGGTACCCTGGTGTCTTAGCACCTAGTCCTATCTCTGATTTGAGATTGCCTAAATATGAATATAGTTTTATAGATTATATTGTCTACATATCATCATCACAACACTTATCATTTCCACTTGCTTAACATACACACAGTATTTTGTTGTATACATCTCTCACAGGCATAAGTCCCATTAGCACCATATCATTTGGATGTATATTCCCCTTATTCACACACACTACACAGAGCGTTAGAGTTAATAACTTATTATTCACTTGTCACATTGCATTGTTTCTTTGAAAACCCCCACTTTTTTCATTTTCTTTTCCTTCCCCGGTGTGACGCATGCAGCGCTCGCTCACCCTTTTGTCGGCTGGACGAGTGGCCGCATAGGAACCCAGGCGCATGCGCCATCTCATAGACGGTCCATGCCAGCTTGCATTCCAGGGCCGCGAATCCATGCGTCTCAAGCAGGGGTGACATCAGCAGTGCACGCGCACTGATACTGGAACCCGGCCTTTATGCTGTTTACTCGGGCGCGCGGCACTGCAGACACATGACACACATGCCTTTACAATAGAATTTTCTGATTGGTCAGAGACCCTATTTAATACATTCCCACCTTTCCCCAACACACGCCTCCTGACGAAGATAGCGAAACGTGCGTTGGGGCAGCGGGGGACACCATACACAGACTCTCTACCTATGTAAGTGCTTTGATTTATTTTACTTTACTACAGCCGGACTTATATAAGCGAACAATATATCCCACAAACAGTATGTGGCATTTCAGGCTTGTGATAGACTATCTTTAGTAAAAGCACAAAGAGGATTACATTCTGTGTAGTGGCTTTCTCCCATTTTGGAATGCAATTACCATGTATGCTACTATAGTTTTTAATGATGTTTAAATAAAGGTTGTTTTTTACTGGCACCCTATACTGCTTTCTCCTGTTGTTGTTTATAGAAGTGGCTACGGAGCAAGGGATAATTCCACTTAGTGTCCATAATACAGCTTCGAAACTTAGAGCAATAGTCCTCTGCCGGTTTACCTGCTGAAGCTGACATAGTGTGGACTCAGCCAGGGAGATGTGGTTGTTGTCATCGTAAATAAGACCCAGTGCCAGAAAAAAATCCTCTACTGCCTGGAGCAAGTGGAAGTGAGATGAGAGAGAGAATATCCATGCTTGGGGGGTCACCCTGAAGGAGTGAGATTTTTATCCCCACCTGTTGCTCTTTGGTTACTGAGGAACAAGGATGTAGCCTGAAGTATAGCTATAGAGAACCTGTCAGGCAAAGTGGTCTTGGGCTCCACTAAGGGTTGCCTGGGAGTAATCGTCCCCAAATCTGATGTGTTAGGATGCTGTAAAACGACAGGGTGTACAGTGGCTAGTATTCAGACCTCTTTAAATCTTTCACTCTTTGTTTCATTTCAGCCATTTGGTAAATTAAAAAAAATATATTTTTTTCTCATTAATGTACACTCTGTGTTAGGGCTAGCGGAACTGTTGTGAATTCCGTTCTGAAGCTCCCTCCTGTGGTTGCTAATGGTATTTTTGTGAGTTCTACCCTTGGGCTCCCTCTGGTGGTTTCAAGTGGAACTGCTGCTCCTTTAGGTAGCTGTAGCAGCTGCCTTCACTAATCGCCTTGCCTGGGTTTGTTATTTAAACCTGCTCTGGGCTTTAGTCCATGCCTGCTGTCTATGTTCTTGGTTGGATTTGGTTCTCTCCTTGGAATTTTCATATGGCCAGTCCTTGTCTGCAAAAGATAAGTTTTTGCTAGTTTTTGTTTGTCCATTTGTTTGGACTCTATTGCTTTGCAAATATGTCTCTTTTTGTCCAGCTTGTCACTATGTGTTATTCAGGCTAGTTGGAAGCTCTGGGAAAGCAGATTTGCCCCTCCACACCGTGAGTCGGTGTGGAGTTCATTTTTGTAAACTCTGCGTGGATTTTGTAGTTTTTTATACTGACCGCACAGTATCCTTTTCTCTCTGTCTATCTAGTTTAGTATTGGCCTCCTTTGCTGAATTCTGATTTCATTTCTGTGTACGTCATTTCCCTCTCCATTCACAGTCAATATTTGTGGGGGGCTATCTTTCCTTTTGGGGGTTTTCTCTGAGGCAAGATAGCTTTCTATTTCCTTCTTTAGGGGTAGTTATTTCTTAGGCTGTGAAGAGGTGTCTAGGGAGAGTCAGGAACATCCCACGGCTATTTCTAGTGTTGTTGTTAGGGTTAGGGACTGCGGTCAGTAGAGATACCACCTTCTCAGAGCTCGCTCCATGTTGCGTTTTAGCCACCAGGTCATATCAGTGTGGCCTCTTAACCACCAGGTCATAACAGTACAGCAGGCCAGAAATGAATCAAATGCATCTCAAAAGAAGGAAAAGAAAGTTCTGAACCATTTTTTTTTCTGTGCTCTGTTCTGTCTTTTATTTCCTCTTGATATCTGGGTGGTGCTGGATATATGCTCTGGTATGGAGGTTCAGAGTTTGTTTTCTCGTGTGGATCAACTTGCTGCAAGAGTCCAGAGTATCCAAGATAATATTGTCCAGACTCCGGCTCTAGAGCCTAGAATTCCTACTCCTGATTTGTTTTTTGGGGACAGATCCAAGTTTTTGAACTTTAAAAATAGCTGCAAATTGTTTTTTGCTTTGAAACCCCGTTCTTCTGGTGATCCCATTCAGCAAGTAAAAATCATCATATCCTTACTGCGTGGTGATCCTCAAGACTGGGCTTTTGCTCTTGAAACAGGGGATCCGGCATTGTTGAGTGTGGATGCATTTTTTCAAGCGCTCGGATTGTTGTATGACGAACCTAACTCAGTAGAGCATGCTGAGAAAACACTGTTGGCCCTGTGTCAGGGTCAAGAAGAGGCAGAGTTATACTGCCAGAAATTTAGAATATGGTCTGTGCTCACTAAGTGGAATGAAGAGGCTCTGGCTGCTATTTTCAGAAAAAGTCTTTCTGAAACCCTTAAAGATGTTATGGTGGGCTTTCCTACGCCTACCGGTTTGAGCGAATCTATGTCTCTAGCCATTCAGATTGATCGGCGCTTGCGTGAGCGCAAAGCTGTGCACCATATGGCAGTGTCCTCTGAGCAAAGTCCTGACTCTATGCAATGTGATAGGATTTTGACTAGAGCAGAAAGACAGAAATTCAGACGTCAGAATGGCCTGTGTTTTTACTGTGGTGATTCTGCTCATGCTATTTCTGATTGCCCTAAGCGTACTAGGAGGGTTCCTGGGTCTGTTACCATTAGTACTGTACAGCCTAAATTTCTCTTGTCTGTTACCCTGATTTGCTCATTGTCGTCCTTTTCTGTTATGGCATTTGTGGATTCTGGCGCTGCCCTGAACTTAATGGACTTAGAATTTGCCAAGTGCTGTGGTTTTTCCTTGGAGCCTTTGCAGAGTCCTATTCCCTTAAGGGGGATTGATGCTACGACATTGGCCAAGAATAAACCTCAGTATTGGACTCAGTTAACCATGTACATGGCTCCAGCACATCAGGAAAATATTTGCTTTTTGGTGTTGCATAATTTGCATGATGTTGTTGTGCTGGGTTTTCCATGGTTACAGGTACATAACCCAGTACTGGATTGGAGATCTATGTCTGTAACTGGTTGGGGTTGTCAGGGGATACATAGTGATATTCCTTTGATGTCCATTTCCTCGTCCCCTTCTTCTGAAGTTCCTGAGTTTTTGTCGGATTTCCAGGATGTATTTGATGAGCCCAAGTCCAGTACCCTGCCTCCTCACAGGGACTGCGATTGTGCCATTAATTTGATTCCTGGCTGTAAGTTCCCTAAGGGCCGACTTTTCAATTTGTCTGTGCCAGAGCATGCCGCTATGCGGAGTTATGTAAAGGAGTCCTTGGAGAAGGGGCATATTCGCCCGACTTCGTCACCGTTGGGAGCGGGATTTTTTTTTGTTGCCAAGAAGGATGGCTCCTTGAGACCCTGTATAGATTATCGCCTTCTCAATAAGATCACTGTCAAATTCCAGTACCTTTTACCTTTACTTTCTGATTTGTTTACTCGGATTAAGGGTGCCAGTTGGTTTACTAAAATCGACCTTCGAGGGGCGTATAATCTCGTGCGTATTAAACAAGGTGATGAATGGAAAACAGCATTTGATACGCCCGAAGGCCATTTTGAATATCTTGTGATGCAATTCGGGCTCTCTAATGCTCCATCGGTATTTCAGTCCTTTATGCATGATATCTTCCGGAATTATCTGGATAAATTCATGATTGTGTATTTGGATGATATTTTGGTTTTCTCCGATGATTGGGAGTCTCATGTAAAGCAGGTCCTTCGTGCTAATGCGTTGTTTGTGAAGGGGTCTAAGTGCCTCTTTGGAGTTCAGAAGGTTTCTTTTTTGGGTTTCATTTTTTCCCCCTCGGCTATTGAAATGGACCCTGTTAAAGTCCAGGCCATTCATGATTGGACTCAACCTACATCTGTAAAGAGCCTTCAGAAATTTTTGGGCTTTGCCAATTTTTATCGTCGCTTTATTGCTAATTTTTCTAGTGTGGTGAAGCCTCTGACCGATTTGACGAGGAAGGGCGCTGATGTGGTGAATTGGTCCTCTGCGGCTGTTGAGGCCTTTCAGGAGCTTAAACGTCATTTTACTTCTGCCCCTGTGTTGCGTCAGCCAGATGTTTCTCTCCCTTTTCAGGTTGAGGTTGATGCTTCTGAGATTGGGGCAGGGGCCGTTTTGTCTCAGAGAAATTCTGATGGCTCTTTGATGAAACCGTGTGCTTTCTTCTCCAGAAAGTTTTCGCCTGCTGAGCGTAATTATGATGTCAGCAATCGGGAGTTTTTGGCTATGAAGTGGGCATTTGAGGAGTGGCGACATTGGCTTGAGGGAGCCAAGCATCGCGTGGTGGTCTTGACTGGTCACAAGAATCTGATTTACCTCGAGTCTGCTAAGCGGTTGAATCCTAGACAGGCTCGGTGGTCTCTGTTTTTCTCACGTTTTGATTTTGTGGTCTCGTATATTCCTGGATCTAAGAATGTGAAGGCTGATGCCCTTTCTAGGAGTTTTTTGCCTGATTCTCCGGGAGTTCTTGAGCCGCCTGGGATCCTCAAGGAAGGGGTGATTCTTTCTGCCATCTCCCCTGATTTGTGGCGGGTACTTCAGGAGTGTCAGGCTGATAAACCTGACCGCTGTCCTGTGGAGAAATTGTTTGTTCCTGATAGATGGACTAGTAGGGTAATTTCTGAGGTTCATTGTTCGGTGTTGGCTGGTCACCCTGGGATTTTCGGTACCAGAGATTTGGTGGCTAGGTCCTTTTGGTGGCCTTCTTTGTCGCGGGATGTGCGTTCGTTTGTGCAGTCCTGTGGGACCTGTGCTCGGGCTAAGCCTTGCTGTTCCCGTGCCAGCGGGTTGCTTTTGCCTTTGCCTATTCCTCAGAGGCCCTGGACGCATATTTCCATGGATTTTATTTCTGATCTTCCTGTCTCTCAGAAGATGTCTGTCATCTGGGTGGTTTGTGACCGGTTTTCTAAGATGGTCCATTTGGTGCCGTTGCCTAAGTTGCATTCCTCCTCTGATTTGGTTCCATTATTTTTTCAGCATGTGGTTCGTTTGCATGGTATTCCGGAGAATATTGTGTCTGACAGAAGTTCCCAGTTCGTTTCTAGGTTTTGGCGGTCCTTTTGTGCTAGAATGGGCATTGATTTGTCTTTTTCTTCAGCATTCCATCCTCAGACAAATGGCCAAACGGAGCGAACCAATCAGACCTTGGAAACCTATTTGAGATGCTTCGTGTCTGCTGATCAGGATGATTGGGTGACCTTTTTGCCGTTGGCCGAGTTTGCCCTTAATAATCGGGCTAGTTCTGCTACCTTGGTTTCTCCTTTCTTTTGTAACTTTGGTTTTCATCCTCGTTTTTCTTCAGGGCAGCTTGAGCCTTCTGACTGTCCTGGTGTGGATTCCATGGTGGACAGGTTGCAGCAAATTTGGACTCATGTGGTGGACAATTTGACGTTGTCTCAGGAAAAGGCTCAACGTTTTGCTAACCGTCGTCGGTGTGTTGGTCCCCGGCTTCGTGTTGGTGATTTGGTCTGGTTGTCTTCTCGTCATGTTCCTATGAAGGTTTCTTCCCTAAGTTCAAGCCTCGCTTTATTGGGCCCTATAAGATTTCTGAAATTATCAATCCAGTGTCTTTTCGTTTGGCCCTTCCAGCTTCCTTTTCCATTCATAATGTGTTCCATAGATCCTTGTTGTGGAGATATGTGGTACCTATGGTTCCCTCCGTTGATCCTCCTGCTCTGGTGTTGGTTGAGGGGGAATTGGAATATGTGGTGGAGAAGATTTTGGATTCTCGTTTTTCGAGGCGGAAGCTTCAGTATCTGGTCAAGTGGAAGGAACATCCCACGGCTATTTCTAGTGTTGTTGTTAGGGTTAGGGACTGCGGTCAGTAGAGATACCACCTTCTCAGAGCTCGCTCCATGTTGCATTTTAGCCACCAGGTCATATCAGTGTGGCCTCTTAACCACCAGGTCATAACACGGAACACACCAAATTATAAGAGAGATGGTATAAGGTGCGTTCGCAGCCCAGGGTCCACCGTGCAGAGATGGAACCTGCTGCTGAGTAATGACGGACTATATGGCGGTACAATGTGGATGCACACATGGGTTAACTTCACCCTGTTTGAAGGAAGCAAACCCTGTTACGTCACAGGGCCGCGGTACCGCACCAAGAGCGCAAGCAAGAAGTCTCAGGACTCTATCCCAAGACACAGGGTTACAGTACATTCAGACCACTTGCACTCGACACCGCAACTGGGGTGTCAAAGTAACAGAAAATATAACTTAAAGCACAAGAGTGCGTGCTGTGCTGCTTTGGCAGGCGCCACTAACCACCCAGGCTTGGGATAGGAAAGCACTCTATAAGCGCACGGCGCCGCATTGGCGGTTACAGCAATAGACGCTGTATCGTGTGTCTTTATGTTGACAACTTAGTCGGGCGCTAGACAGCAAGCATCCACCTTTTGCGAACAGTCATACACAAGGGAGGGGATTTTAAAGAATGACTTGCACTCATCAACACACACACGATTCCAAATGTACATTAGCTCATGGCCGTGCGGCCATGCAAACCTTTTATAGTTGCAGCAAGAACAGGACCTTCCCAGAAGGACCAATGAGAGTCAGCCACAGAAGAAGAAAACCTTCAGGACCTTCCTAAAGGACCAATGGGATTTGAGCAGTATCTAAGCATGTTACCCTTGATCTCCAATGAGAGATCTTACCTTGGGCATGCTCAGAAAGGGATGAGCAGGACTTAGTCCCAAACACGTCTGCTCGCCGCTGCCCAGTACTGGCTACAATGGCAGAAGCTGGAAAGGCCGCAGTAACCAGTCATCCAGTATCAGCCTGAGCTAGACGCTGGGACCGATGTCTCCACTGAGCAGACTCCACTGCGGCTGGAGAAGAATGGGAGACCGCAGCGGAGATGGCTTCGAGATTCCCCCTGTGCAGAAGCGGGATCTCGACACCTAACACTCTGCACCCCATCTTGACTGAAAAAAAACAGAAATAGAAATTTTTGCATATTTATTAAAAAAGATAAACTGAAATATCACGTGGTCATAAGTATTCAATTTCTTTGCTCAGACACTCCTATTTAAGTCACATGCCATCCATTTCCTTGTGATCCTCCTTGAGATGGTTCTACTCTTTCATTGGAATCCATCTGTGTTTAATTAACTAAACTGATAGGACTTGATTTGGAAAGGCATACCTGTCTATTTAAGACCTCACAGATCACAGTGCATTTCAGACCAAATGAGAATCATGAGGTCAGAGGAACTGTCCAAGGAGCTCATAGACAGAATTATGGCAAGGCACAGATCTGGCCAAGGTTGCAACAGAATTTCTGCAGTACTCATGGTTCCTAAGAGCACAGTGCCATAATCTTAAATGGAAGAAGTTTGGGAGCACCAGAAGTCTTCCTAGACCTGGCCGTCTGGCCAAACTGAGCAATTGTGGGAGAAGAGCCTTGGTGAGAGAGAGGTAAAGAACCCCAAGATCACTGTGGCTGAGCTCCAGAGATGCAGTAGGGAGATGGGAGAAGGTTCCACAAAGTCAACTATCAATGCATCCCTCCACCAGTCAGGCCTTTATGGCAGAGTGGCCCAATGGAAGTCTCTCCTCAGTGCAAGACATATGAAAGCCCACATAAAGCTTGCTAAAAAAATACATGAAGGACTCCAAGACTATGAGAAATAAGATTCTCTTGTCTGATGAGACGAAGATAGACCTTTTTGGTGATAATTCTAAGTGGTATGTGTGGAGAAAACCAGGCACTGCTCATCACCTGCCCAATACAATCCCAACAGTGAAACATGGTGGAAGAAGCATCATGCTATGGGGGTGTTATTCAGCTGCAGGAACAGGACGACTTGTTGTCATTGAAGGAAACATGAATGTGGCCAAGTACAGAGATATCCTTTACGAAAACCTCTTCCAGAGTGCTCTGGACCTCAGACTTGGCCGAAGGTTCACGTTGAACCCCCAAGTGTTTCACTACAGTTTATAACGCAGAGCCGTGAAAATAAAAAATCTTTTTTTTTTCACAAAAATGATTTTTAGCCTCCAGTTTTGTATTTTCCCAAGAGTAACAGAAGAAATTGGACCCCAAAAGTTGTTTTCCAATTTATCCTGAGTACACTGATACCCCATATGTGGGGGGAACCACCGTTTGGGCGCATGGCAGAGCTCGGAAGGGAAGGAGCGCTGGTTGGAATGCAGACTTAGATGGAATGGTCTGCGGGCGTCACATTATAATAATAATAATAATTTTTATTTATATAGCGCCAACATATTCCGCAGCGCTTTACAAATTATAGAGTGGACTTGTACAGACAATAGACATTACAGCATAACAGAAATACAGTTCAAAACAGATACCATGAGGAATGAGGACCCTGCTCGCAAGCTTACAAACTATGAGGAAAAGGGGAGACACGAGAGGTGGATGATAACAATTGCTTTAGTTATTCGGACCAGCCATAGTGTAAGGCTCGGGTGTTCATGTAAAGCTGCATGAACCAGTTAACTGCCTAAGTATGTAGCAGTACAGACACAGAGGGTTTTTAATTGCATAAAGTGAATGAGAACATGATGCGAGGAACCTGATTTTTTTTTTTTTTTTTTTATAAATAGGCCACACAGGGATCGTTAGGTTAATGCATTGAGGCGGTAGGCGTTTGCAGAGCCCCTGATGTACCTAAACAGTAGAAACCCCCATAAGTGACCCCATATTGGAAACTAGACCCCCCAAGGAACTTATCTAGATGTGTTGTGAGAAGTTTGAACCCCCAAGTGTTACACTACCATTTATAACACAGAACCATGAATATAAAAAATCATTTTTTCCCACAAAAATGATTTTTTAGCCCCCAAATGTTTATTTTCCCAAGGGTACCAGGAGAAATTGGACCATAAAAATTGTTGTTCAATGTGTACTGAGTACGCTGATACGCCTTATGTGGGGAGAACCATCGATTGGGTGCATAGCAGAGCTCAAAAGGGAAGGAGCACCGTTTGGAATGCAGACTTAGATGGAATGGTCTGCGGGCGTCACATTGCGTTTGCAGAGCCCCTGACGTACCTAAACAGTAGAAACCGCCATAAGTTACCCCATATTGAAAACTAGACCCGCCAATGAACTTATCTAGATGTGTTTTGAGAGCTTTGAACCCCCAAGTGTTTCACTACATTTTACAACACAGAGCCGTGAAAATAAATAATCTTTTTGTTTCCAAAAAAATGAATTTTAACCCCCAGTTTTGTACTTTTCCAAGGGTAAAAGGAGAAATTGGACCTCAAAAGTTGTTGTCCAATTTGTCCTGAATACGCTAATACCCCATATGTAGGGGTAAACCACTGTTTGGCGGCATGGTAGACCTCAGGAGGGAAGGAGCACTGTTTTACTTCTTCAAGGCAGAATTGGCTGGAATTGAGATCGGACGCCATGTCGCGTTCGGAGAGCCCCTGATGTGCCTAAACAGAGGAAATCCCCCAATTCTAACTCCAACCACCCTAACCCGAACACACCCCTAACCCTAATTCCAACCCTAACCATAACCCTAACCACACCCCTAACGTGAACACGCCCCTAACCTGAACACACCCCTAAACCTAATCCCAACCATAACCCTAACCACACCTCTAACCCCAACATACCTCTAATTCTATCACACCTCTAACCTCAACACACCTCTAACCCTAATCCCAACCATAACCCTAATCACACCCTTAAACCTGACACACCCCTAAACCTAATCCCAACCTTAATCCCTACCATAAATGTAATCCAAACCCTAACCACATCTCTAGCCCGAACCCTAACTTTAACCCTAACTCTAATGGGAAAATAGAAATAAATAAATTTTTTTAATTTTATTATTTTTCCATAACTAAGGGGGTGATGAAGGGGGGGTTTGATTTACTATGTATAGCGGGGTTTTTTAGCGGGTTTTTGTTTGGAAGCTGTCACACTCTAAAAGACGCTTTTTATTGCAAAAAATAGTTTTTGCATCGCCACAATTTAAGAGTTATAATTTTTCCATGATTTGGTCCACAGAGTCATGTGGGTCTTGTTTTTTGCAGGACAAGTTGACGATTGAATTGGTACCCTTTTCAGGCACATGACATTTTTTGATTGCTTTTTATTCCAATTTTTGGGAGGCAGAATGAACAAAAACCAGCAATTCATGAATTTCTTTTGGGTGGGGCGTTTATACCATTCCGCGTGTGGTAAAATTGATAAAGCAGTTTTATTCTTTGGGTTAGTACTATTACAGCGATATCTCAATTATCATTTTTTATGTTTTGGCGCTTTTATACAATAAAAATAATTTTATATAAAAAATAATTGTTTTTGCATTACTTTATTCTGAGAGCTATAACTTTTTTAATTTTTTGCTGATGATGCTGTATGGCAGTTTGTTTTTTGCGAGACAAGATTACGTTTTCAGTGGTACCATGCTTATTTATATCAGTCTTTTTGATCGCGTGTTATTCCACTTTTTGTTCGGCAGTATGATGATAAAGTATTGTTTTTTGCCTCATTTTTTATTCATTTTTTTACGGTGTTCACTGAAGGGGTTAACTAGTGGGACAGTTTTTTTTAGAACGGGCCATGACAGACGTGGCAATACTAAATATGTGTACTCTTATTGTTTTTTTTACTCAAAGAAATTTATTTATTGGAACAATATTTATTTATTTTTTTCTTCATTTAGGAATTTTAAAAAAATATTTTTACACATGATTTTTTTTTTACATTTTTACTTAGTCCCAGGGTGGGACATCACTATATACTGTCAGATCACTGATCTGACACTGTGCACAGCACTGTGTCAGATCAGCGATCTGACAGGCAGTGCTGCAGGCTTGCCGGAGCCTGCTCTCAGCAGGCGCCGGCAAGCCACCTCCCTGCAGGACCCGGAAGGACTCCTGCGGCCATCTTGAATCCGGGGCCTGCAGGGAGTAGGAAGTAGGAGACCCTCTGAACAACTCGATCACATCGCCTTGTTCTGAAGGTCTCAGGGATGCACGCAGGGAGCCCTCTCCCTGCGCAATGCTTCACTATGCCGCTGGACCACTGAGATCTTGTTTGATCGCAGTGTTTCAGAGGTTAATGTGCCGGGAGCGGTCCGTGACCGCTCCTGGCCCATAGTACCAGAAGTCAGCTGTGATAATCAGCTGACACCCGGCCTCGATCGGCCATGCTCCCCCCGTGAGTGCAGCTGATCCCGTATGACATATTATTCCATCTATGGGAATTAGGGCATGGGTCACATTGATGGAATAGTATGTCTGATGGCAGAAAGGGGTTAACAGGGAGAAATGCAAGATTCTACATCTGGACAAGAAAAACAAAAATGATATCTAAAAAATGGGAGGAATTGAACTAAGCAACAGCATGTGTGACAAAAGAATTGGATATAGTAATAGATCACAGAATACACATAAGTCAACAGTGTGATGCAGAAGCAAAAAAGGCAATCACAGTTCTTGGATGTATTAAGAGAAGCATAGAGTCTAGATCATGTCAAGTATTTACCCCCCTCTACTCATCCTTGGTCAGGCCTCATCTGGAATACTATGTCCAGTTCTGGGCACCACATTTAAAAAAAATACACTGAAAAACAGGAGTTCAGAGAAGAGCTGGTAAGCGAACTGCAAAGTATGTCCTATGAGGAACGGTTAAAGAATCTGGGTATGTTTATTAATTTGCATCATTTACTTATTATTATTATTTATTATTTATCATTTTTTATTTTTTACTTTTTTATTTTATTTATATTTCTTTCATCTTTAGTTCGATAATATGTATTGCAGGTGTATAATTGTTCTATTGTTACATATATTTATCATAATTATATTCTGTGTTCATATCATGTGTAAATTTATCCTAGTCCGTTTATCCATTTATATAGATATTCTGATTTGTCTCATATTTTCTCATATTTATTTATTTAATATTGTGAGGCATATGACCCCATTATTCTTTAGTTCACTTCACCCATATAGCCCATTATACAAATACGTAGGATTTCCTGTGCTGCTGCACATATCCCTGTTCACCAATCCTCCTAGACCGCGCTCCTGGTAGTGCGCTTGCACTGTCTGTGGTCTGGAGTCCCAGCACCGCGTCCCCGTGTCCTTAGTAACGTTGGGTACTCAGCCCCGTACGTCCGGTCACGTGAACTTCCGGATCCTCCTGACTGCACACACGCCAGTTATGCTCGGACCACAGTGTTAGGAAGATTTATTGTATAAATAGACCCCTGATTTTAACAATAGCCACCCCCTGACAAAGGATAACTTCTGAAACGCGCATCGGGGTGCACAAATACAGGACATAGCGACTCCCTAAGGTAGATATTGGGTACTTCTTATCCCTCCTCTTGTACATAGCACTTTTTTTTATTGATACACTTGCTGTGAGACCAGGTTTTGAAATGTAAATTGCTGCTTTGCACATTGCACTTTGGATAATATAGTATATTATGTCTGGACCTGATTTATTATACCTATGAATTATTTGAGTATACTTTTATATGTTCACACCAGCTTTGGATTGCTGCTTTGCACATTGCACTTTTTTTATAGAATTTTTCATGTTATATTATCGCACATTATTTTCCACTTTTTCACTCTAGAGGGATTTATTCATATATACCGTATATACTCGAGTATAAGCCGAGATTTTCAGCCCAAATTTTTGGGCTGAAAGTGCCCCTCTCGGCTTATACTCGAGTCACGGTAGCGGTGGGGTCGGCGGGTGAGGGCGCTGAGGCATACTTACCTGCTTCCAGCGATCCTCGCGCTGTCCCTGTCGTCCCACGGGCTTCTGTGCTGCAGCTTCTTCCCCTCTTCAGCGGACACGTGGGACCGCTCATTAGAAAAATGAATAGGCGGCTCCACCTCTCATAGGGGTGGAGTCGCCTATTCATTTCTCTAATCAGCGGTGTCGGTGACCGCTCATAGAGAAAGAAGCTGCGGCACCGAAGACATCTGTGACAGGCAGAGGGAGCGCCAGGATCGCTGGGACTAAGTAAGTATGTAATATTCACCTGTCCGCGTTCCAGCCGCCGGGCGCCGCTCCATCTTCCCTGCGTCGCTACGCTCTGACTGTTCAGGTCAGAGGGCACGATGACGCATATAGTGTGCGCGGCGCCCTCTGCCTGATCAGTCAGAGCGGAGAAACGTCGGGACCGGACGCCGGAACGAGACGCCGGGAGCTGCAATCAAGAGAGGTGAGTATGGCTTTTTTTTTTAAATTGCAGCAGCAGCGGCCATGGCACAGATTTATGTGGAGCATCTATGGGGATATATGAACGCTGCAGAGCATATATGGGGCACAGATATGGGGCAATATGAACGGTGCAGAGCACTGTATGGGGCATAGCCAAGGGGGAATATGAACAGTGCAGAGCACTGTATGGGGCACAGCCAAGGGGGAATATGAACAGTGCAGAGTAGGGTTGAGCGACCTTGACCTTTTTAGAGTCGAGCCGTGTTTCGCAAAACCCGACTATCTTAGAAGTCGAGTCGAGTTGAATCGGCCGATTATCGCGAAAAGTCGGGTATCGCCCGAAACACGAAACCCAATGCAAGTCAATGGGGGAGCATAGTCGGCAGTGAGTGGAGGCCAGGAAAACACCTACACTGCCCATTTTAATGGCAAAAACATCCATTCTTGTTACAGAAGCTTGTCAATCGTAATTTACCTTATAATAATTGGAAGGCATTTGAAATTGAGGGTCATTTGGCTAAAGTTGTGGGGGGTAGGGCTGGTTCAAGTAATCAGTGGGCTTTATCATCGATAAAGCGCCACCATGCTAACACACCTGAGCAGAGGGCGTTAGGGTTAGATTGAAAAATGTCCCTGTCCCACAGCCCCAGGAAGAGATTTGCATACGAGGGCGCACAAGACGCCCCCATAGCAGTCCCCTGGAGCTGCAGGAAGAGGGACTCCTTGTAGTAGAAGACGAATTTGTTCTAATGACCTTCTTTTCGAAAAACAGGCTCAAGACCTATGTAACAGGTTCAAAGAACGGGGTTATGGCAAGAAATCGATCTGTCAAGCATATACACGAGCTCGATTGAGCAATCGGAATGATCTACTCCAAAATAAACTTCAAAAGGATATAACAGCTGACACCAAGGTACGATGCATCTTCGACTATAATTCTCGTAGCCATGAGGTGTTTAAGATCCTACAAAGACATTGGTCGATTCTTGCACTTGATAGTACTCTCTCCCGATTTATTGGGGAGGGTCCTTCGGTAACCTATAGAAGAGCACGCAATCTTCGTGATCAGTTGGTACATAGTTACCATAGGGGAGACACACCCAAATTCATCTTTGGCTCAAAAGGCCCTACATGGGGCTGTCACCCTTGCAGTAAATGTGTTGCATGTAAAAATGTGGAGAAATCCAATGAATTTGTTAATTCAGATTCATCCAAGAAATATGTGATCACTCATAATATCAACTGCACCACCAAAGCCGTTGTATATCATGCCACCTGTTCATGCGGCCTGATTTACGTCGGAATGACGACACGGGAGCTCCGAAGGCGTGTCCGGGAGCATATCCGTGACATTGAAGGAGCTGCCAATGTGGAAGATACTCAGTTACTGAAATCTATCCCACGCCATTTCAAGGCAGTACATAACTGCGATCCGACGGGATTGAAGTTCAAGGGCATTGACAGGGTTTTCATCGGTCCACGTGGGGGAAATTGGAAGCGCTTATTACCGCAGAAAGAAACAAAATGGATTTTTAAACTTAATACCATTTCCCTGTTTGGATTGAATAAATACAACAGTTTTCAGCCTTTTTTATAACCATTTACATCATATGTGCCACATTGGTGATTATATCTTCTCCCTCCTCTCCTCTCTCCCATAGTCTTGGTTGTTTTTATAGTTTTTAATCTTGTTTGTCTGAGCTGTTGTGTGTCGTTGGTTTTTAATATGTTATATGTTATTTGTATTTTTTTGTATTCAGGCTGTGGATTATTCTATGTTATCCTACATGGCACTTCTTCACTTTATGGAGTCTTTGGACTACGGACTAAAGCATCTTCTCTCGGCACATTGTTCACTTTATGGAGTTTTTTATCACATGTTATTTATTGTCCTCGGTCTATGAGCCTACTCAACTTACCTTGAGGATTACCATGGTATTAAAGTGTTCTCCGTGTCTTTTAACGTTGTTTTATCATGTTGTATTTATTAATTATCATTATATTTATCACATAAATTTTTTTATGGTGTTACACACCTTCTCACATATATATGTCGGCGTCTGTTTATTTGTCTTGCCATGCTGCTCTTACACCATACAGTGTGTTTACTTTTGTGCAATAATTATACAAACAATTTTCTCCACAGGTTCTTCTTTTTTACTTATCGTTTACTTTTCCGGTCATGCCTTCACGAACTTCACTGCTCACAGTCGGCGTCTGTTGCTTGGTTACCAATTGTCAACAGCGTGCACTCATCTTGCATTCCCGGCACTTCCGGTCATCGGCTTCGTCACTCCTACGTCACATCCGCGGCGTGTGTGCTGGATGTGTTCCCTGACAGGCACATCACGATACCGCGGACTTCGTCAACCGCGTTTTGCACCTACTTTGGCACTTTGTGCCGATGGGTCCACGTCTCCCCAAGACTTTTTTTGTTTTATTTTTTAGTTTTTGTCAACATCCGTTTGGTTGTTTGCGCATTGCCATGGCAGCGGTCGCCGCTATATGTCGTCACTTCCGGTTCAGTGTCCGCGTCTTTCTCCACAGCTGTCTGTTGTTATGTTCTTTATAAAAAGGTACCTCACCAGCGTTCCACCACCCCTGGACGAAGCAACTCCTTGCGAAACGCGCGTCGGGTGTGGTGGACGCTTGGCAATTGAGCCCACTGGGTAATTATGAGCTGATGCAATACTGTATGTGTTAGGCTGACATTGTATTTTGTGCCTTTACTATTGTGGCGTTTTTTGCCCCTCTATGACAATGTATGTCAGAGATGTGTAACACCGTACTATAGCCAATTTCTTATGCCATAGTCTTTAGGCTTATTCATTAAGTATTCACAGATGTACTCCAATATATTTCATCAGCCACGTTTTTAGGATTGTTTCCTTTAATATTCTTGCCAGGTGTCCCCCATTTTTTGTTCTGTATGTGTTGTGTCTCACTTGCTGCCCAATGTGGGCTATTTCCAACTATGATTGGTTTTTAGGATATCTAATAAAGCATTTTTTCATATCATCTATGCGTGGTGCCTTCTTGTAGGTATATATGAATTATTTGTGGCTTGCCACTTTGGGTAACATTATTGGTGTTGTGTTCCTTACACACCCAGTTGCGGTGTTGTGCCAGCAAGGGTCTAATCGGACTTCAATCCTAGTTGGGGTTGAGTTCGCTGACTACTTGCTCGCCTTCTATGTGCGGTACCGCGATCCTGTGACGCAACAAAAGGATCGCTTCCTTCACGCTGGGTGAAGTTTAACCCACGTGTGTATACTTATGAGTACCGCCATATAGTCCGTCATTACTTAGCAGCAGGTTCCATCTCTGCACGGTGGACCCCGGGCTGCGAACGCACCATACTCTATCTGTCTTAGTATTTGGTGCGTTCCGCTAGCCCTAACATTACACTAGCGCCAGGGTCTGGCTAGTAATGACGGACAAACAGCAATCCTTGCGGTATATCCAGCAGCTGGAGGGTAGGTTGGCGGCTCTTGAGAGCGCAACCTCAGCTGTGGATGTTACCGCAGTTGCTGTACAGGCTGCTAGCGTGGCTGCAGCAACCCTGTCCATTGCCACACCTGCTCCGACATTTTCTCGCCTCCCGCTGCCAGAAAAATTTTCTGGTGATAGCAAGTTTTGTAGGGGATTTGTGAGTCAGTGCTCTATTCACCTCGAGCTCCTGGCTGCACGTTTTCCCACAGAGCGGGCTAAGGTGGGATTTATAGTGTCTCTCTTGTCAGACAGGGCGTTGGAATGGGCTACGCCGCTGTGGGAGCGTGGTGATCATGTGGTGCAGAGTGCTCCGCTGTTTCTGAGCACTCTGAAACAGGTCTTTTTAGGACCTCAAGTCACCCATGATACTGCGCTCCAACTGCTGGCATTAACTCAGAGTGAGTCCTTGGTCAGTCATTTTGCCGTCCAATTCCGCACTTTAGCTTCTGAGCTGGATTGGTCGGATAAAGCTCTTATCCCCATATTTTGGAGGGGCCTGGCTGACCACGTTAAGGACGCTCTGGCCACTAGGGAGATTCCTGCCACACTGGAGGAGTTAATAACTGTCTCCACTCGAATTGACCTCTGTTTTAACGAGTGGAAGTTAGAACGAGCCCAGTGTAGGCAGAGGTTTCGGCTGGCTCCTACCTTCACCAAACCTCTGGAATCTCCGGTCCTGGTTCCTGAGTCACATGAGGCCAGGGAAGTGTCACAAGCGGGATCTAAGTCTCGGACCGCTTGTGCACAAAAGGTCTGTCATGTTTGCCAGCAGTCAGGACATCTAGCCACCAGATGTTCTTAGCGGTCGAGGAAACGTCAGCGTCTAGTGGTAGTAGGTGGAGGTACACTAGACACGGCACGCAATCTTCGTGATCAGTTGGTACATAGTTACCATAGGGGAGACACACCCAAATTCATCTTTGGCTCCAAAGGCCCTACATGGGGCTGTCACCCTTGCAGTAAATGTGTTGCATGTAAAAATGTGGAGAAATCCAATGAATTTGTTAATTCAGATTCATCCAAGAAATATGTGATCACTCATAATATCAACTGCACCACCAAAGCCGTTGTATATCATGCCACCTGTTCATGCGGCCTGATTTACGTCGGAATGACGACACGGGAGCTCCGAAGGCGTGTCCGGGAGCATATCCGTGACATTGAAGGAGCTGCCAATGTGGAAGATACTCAGTTACTGAAATCTATCCCACGCCATTTCAAGGCAGTACATAACTGCGATCCGACGGGATTGAAGTTCAAGGGCATTGACAGGGTTTTCATCGGTCCACGTGGGGGAAATTGGAAGCGCTTATTACCGCAGAAAGAAACAAAATGGATTTTTAAACTTAATACCATTTCCCTGTTTGGATTGAATAAATACAACAGTTTTCAGCCTTTTTTATAACCATTTACATCATATGTGCCACATTGGTGATTATATCTTCTCCCTCCTCTCCTCTCTCCCATAGTCTTGGTTGTTTTTATAGTTTTTAATCTTGTTTGTCTGAGCTGTTGTGTGTCGTTGGTTTTTAATATGTTATATGTTATTTGTATTTTTTTGTATTCAGGCTGTGGATTATTCTATGTTATCCTACATGGCACTTCTTCACTTTATGGAGTCTTTGGACTACGGACTAAAGCATCTTCTCTCGGCACATTGTTCACTTTATGGAGTTTTTTATCACATGTTATTTATTGTCCTCGGTCTATGAGCCTACTCAACTTACCTTGAGGATTACCATGGTATTAAAGTGTTCTCCGTGTCTTTTAACGTTGTTTTATCATGTTGTATTTATTAATTATCATTATATTTATCACATACATTTTTTTATGGTGTTACACACCTTCTCACATATATATGTCGGCGTCTGTTTATTTGTCTTGCCATGCTGCTCTTACACCATACAGTGTGTTTACTTTTGTGCAATAATTATACAAACAATTTTCTCCACAGGTTCTTCTTTTTTACTTATCGTTTACTTTTCCGGTCATGCCTTCACGAACTTCACTGCTCACAGTCGGCGTCTGTTGCTTGGTTACCAATTGTCAACAGCGTGCACTCATCTTGCATTCCCGGCACTTCCGGTCATCGGCTTCGTCACTCCTACGTCACATCCGCGGCGTGTGTGCTGGATGTGTTCCCTGACAGGCACATCACGATACCGCGGACTTCATCAACCGCGTTTTGCACCTACTTTGGCACTTTGTGCCGATGGGTCCACGTCTCCCCAAGACTTTTTTTGTTTTATTTTTTAGTTTTTGTCAACATCCGTTTGGTTGTTTGCGCATTGCCATGGCAGCGGTCGCCGCTATATGTCGTCACTTCCGGTTCAGTGTCCGCGTCTTTCTCCACAGCTGTCTGTTGTTATGTTCTTTATAAAAAGGTACCTCACCAGCGTTCCACCACCCCTGGACGAAGCAACTCCTTGCGAAACGCGCGTCGGGTGTGGTGGACGCTTGGCAATTGAACCCACTGGGTAATTATGAGCTGATGCAATAGGCTGGCTCCTACCTTCACCAAACCTCTGGAATCTCCGGTCCTGGTTCCTGAGTCACATGAGGCCAGGGAAGTGTCACAAGCGGGATCTAAGTCTCGGACCGCTTGTGCACTCAAGGTCTGTCATGTTTGCCAGCAGTCAGGACATCTAGCCACCAGATGTTCTTAGCGGTCGAGGAAACGTCAGCGTCTAGTGGTAGTAGGTGGAGGTACACTAGACACGGCGACGTTTGCCTCTAAATTGTCCTTTAAGGGGACAATTACTATAGGCTCATTCTCCCACTCGGTAGAGCTCTGCGTGGATTCTGGGGCGGAGGGCAATTTTATGTCTTCTGCCTTCGCCCAACGTCACGCAATACCCCTGGTTATGCTAGCTCAACCAGTAACGGTACGAGTGGTGAATGGGTCGACACTGCCCTCACAGATAACACACCAGACCATCCCTTTACTCTGTCCATGTCGCCATCTCATCAGGAGATTATATCTCTGCTCGTCATTCCAGAGGGAATTGATGAGGTCCTGTTGGGAATACCTTGGCTACGGTACCACTCTCCTCATATCGAGTGGTCCTCTGGCAGAATCCTGGGATGGGGTGAATCTTGTGGTGGTAGGTGTCAGAGGGAGTGCGTTCAGGTTGCTACTACAGAGGTACCCGCAGATCTTTCCTCTCTCCCCAAGCAGTATTGGTCTTATGCAGACGTGTTTTCCAAAAAGGCGGCGGAGATCCTTCCGCCCCATCGCCCCTATGACTGTCCTATTGATCTCTTGCCTGGTGCTGAGCCTCCCCGGGGTCGAGTCTATCCGCTATCTCTCCCGGAGACGGAGGCAATGTCACAGTACATCCAAGAAAATCTGGCAAGAGGATTCATTAGGAAGTCAGTGTCACCTGCTGGGGCAGGGTTCTTCTTCGTGCAGAAGAAGAATGGGGAATTGCGTCCATGCATAGACTACAGGGGTCTTAACGCTATCACCGTTAAAAATAAGTATCCTTTGCCCTTGATATCAGAGCTCTTCGATAGGCTTCGGGGAGCAAGGGTATTTACTAAACTAGATCTGCGGGGTGCTTACAACCTGATTTGCATCCGTGAGGGGGACGAATGGAAGACGTCTTTTAACACCAGGGATGGGCACTATGAATATCTGGTGATGCCCTTCGGGCTCTGTAATGCCCCAGCCATTTTCCAAGACTTTGTGAACGATATCTTCCGGGATATGCTTTCCACCTCGGTCGTAGTCTATCTGGATGATATTCTCATCTACTCTCCAGATATTGACTCCCACCGGAGAGATGTTTGCAAAGTCTTCGACCTCCTACGGGCAAACTCCCTCTATGCCAAGTTGGAGAAGTGTATGTTTGAGCAGGAGTCCCTACCTTTCCTAGGCTACATCATCTCTGCCCAGGGATTGGCTATGGATCCTGCCAAACTACAGGCGGTGATGGACTGGCAGGAACCCCATTCTCTTAAAGCGGTGCAGCGCTTTATGGGGTTCATTAATTATTATCGCCAGTTCATTCCGCACTTCTCAACTTTGGTAGCTCCCTTGGTTGCCCTCACCAAGAAGGGGGCGAATCCCAAATTGTGGTCTGAGGAGGTCTCCAAGGCCTTTAACTCTATAAAGTCACACTTCGCTAGCGCTCCCATCCTACATCGCCCCGATGTTGATAAGCCATTTATCATGGAGGTGGATGCCTCTTCTGTTGGTGCTGGAGCAGTCCTCTTCCAAAAGGATGCTCAAGGTCGGAAGCATCCTTGCTTCTTTTTCTCCAAGACCTTCTCACCAGCAGAGAGGAATTATTCCATCAGGGACAGGGAGTTGCTAGCCATGAAGTTGGCTTTCTCGGAGTGGAGACATCTCTTGGAGGGAGCACGTTTTCCCTTCCAAGTCTTCACAGACCATAAAAATTTGGTGTACTGTTGTGAATTCTGTGGCCGAGTTCACTTCTGTGGTCACAAGTGGTATTGCAGTCTCTGGGCTTCCTCCCTCAGGTGTTTTGGTGAGCTCGTTGGCTGCCTTGCTATTTAGCTCCACCTGAGTCTGTCTTCCTTGCTCCTTGTCAATGTTCCAGTGTTGGATCTGAGCTACTGCATCTTTCCTTGGGCCTGCTGCTCTGCTAGATAAGTGCTTCTAGTTTGTTTTCTGTTTTTTCTGTCCAGCTTGCTATTAACTTTTGCTGGAAGCTCTGAGAAGCAAAGGGGTGCACCGCCGTGCTGTTAGTTCGGCACGGTGGGTCTTTTTGCCCCTTTGCGTGGTTTTCGTTTTAGGGTTTTTTGTAGACTGCATAGTTCTCTTTGCTATCCTCGCTCTGTCTAGAATATCGGGCCTCACTTTGCTGAATCTATTTCATTCCTACGTTTGTCTTTTCATCTTGCTAACAGTCATTATATGTGGGGGGCTGCCTATTCCTTTGGGGTATTTCTCTGAGGTAAGTCAGGCTTGTATTTCTATCTTCAGGCTAGTCAGCTCCTCAGGCAGTGCCGAGTTGCATAGGTAGTTGATAGGCGCAATCCACTGCTGCTTATAGTTGTTTGAGGAGTCCAGGTCTGATGCCCTACCTCCGCATAGGAATTGTGATTGTGCTATCGATTTGATTCCTGGTAGTAAATTCCCTAAGGGTCGTTTATTTAATTTGTCCGTACCTGAACACACCGCTATGCGCAGTTATGTGAAGGGGTCCCTGGAGAAGGGACATATTCGCCCGTCGTCGTCGCCACTGGGAGCAGGGTTCTTTTTTGTAGCCAAGAAGGATGGTTCGCTAAGACCGTGTATTGATTACCGCCTTCTTAATAAGATCACTGTTAAGTTTCAGTATCCCTTGCCATTGATTTCTGACTTGTTTGCTCGGATTAAGGGGGCTAGTTGGTTTACTAAGATTGATCTTCGTGGTGCGTATAATCTGGTGAGAATCAGGCAGGGAGATGAATGGAAAACGGCATTTAATACGCCCGAGGGTCATTTTGAGTATCTGGTGATGCCGTTCGGACTTGCCAATGCTCCATCTGTTTTTCAGTCTTTTATGCATGACATTTTCCGTGAGTATCTGGATAAATTCTTGATTGTTTACTTGGATGACATTTTGATCTTCTCAGATGATTGGGAGTCTCATGTGAAGCAAGTCAGAATGGTTTTCCAGGTACTGCGTGCTAATTCCTTGTTCGTGAAGGGATCAAAGTGTCTCTTCGGTGTGCAGAAAGTTTCATTTTTGGGGTTCATCTTTTCCCCTTCTACTATCGAGATGGATCCGGTTAAGGTTCAGGCCATCCAGGATTGGACTCAGCCGACATCTCTAAAAAGTCTGCAGAAATTCCTGGGCTTTGCTAATTTTTATCGTCGCTTCATCTGTAATTTTTCTAGCATTGCCAGACCATTGACCGATTTGACCAAGAAGGGTGCTGATTTGGTTAATTGGTCTTCTGCTGCCGTGGAAGCTTTTCAGGAGTTGAAGCGTCGTTTTTGCTGTGCCCCTGTGTTGTGTCAACCTGATGTTTCTCTTCCGTTCCAGGTCGAGGTTGATGCTTCTGAGATTGGTGCAGGGGCGGTTTTGTCACAGAGAGGTTCTGGTTGCTCAGTGTTCAAACTATGTGCTTTCTTTTCCAGGAAATTTTCTGCTGCTGAGCGTAATTATGATGTGGGCAACCGAGAGTTGCTGGCCATGAAGTGGGCATTCGAGGAGTGGCGTCATTGGCTTGAGGGTGCTAAGCATCGCGTGGTGGTTTTGACTGATCATAAGAACCTTACTTATCTTGAGTCTGCCAAGCGCTTGAATCCTAGACAGGCCCGTTGGTCGTTATTTTTTGCTCGTTTTGATTTTGTGATTTCATACCTTCCGGGCTCTAAAAATGTGAAGGCGGATGCTCTGTCTAGGAGTTTTGTGCCCGACTCTCCGGGGTTATCTGAGCCGGCGAGTATCCTCAAGGAAGGAGTCATTGTGTCTGCCATCTCCCCTGATTTGCGGAGAGTGTTGCAGAAATTTCAGGCTAATAAACCTGATCGTTGTCCGGCCGAGAAACTGTTCGTCCCTGATAGGTGGACTAGTAAAGTTATCTCTGAACTTCATTGTTCGGTGCTGGCCGGTCATCCAGGAATCTTTGGTACCAGGGAGTTGGTTGCTAGATCCTTCTGGTGGCCATCTCTGTCACGGGATGTGCGTGCTTTTGTGCAGTCCTGTGGAATTTGTGCTAGGGCTAAGCCCTGCTGTTCACGTGCCAGTGGGTTGCTTTTGCCCTTGCCGGTCCCGAAGAGGCCTTGGACACATATTTCGATGGATTTCATTTCTGACCTTCCCGTTTCTCAAAAAATGTCGGTCATTTGGGTGGTCTGTGATCGCTTTTCTAAAATGGTCCATCTGGTGCCCTTGGTTAAATTGCCTTCCTCCTCTGATTTGGTGCCTTTGTTCTTCCAGCATGTGGTTCGTTTACATGGCATTCCTGAGAATATTGTTTCTGACAGAGGTTCCCAGTTTGTCTCGAGGTTCTGGCGAGCCTTTTGTGGTAGGATGGGCATTGACCTATCTTTTTCCTCGGCCTTCCATCCTCAGACTAATGGCCAGACCGAACGAACCAATCAGACCTTGGAAACATATCTGAGATGTTTTGTTTCCGCTGACCAGGATGATTGGGTGTCATTTTTGCCGTTGGCTGAGTTCGCCCTTAATAATCGGGCCAGCTCGGCTACCTTGGTCTCTCCATTTTTCTGCAATTCTGGGTTCCATCCTCGTTTCTCTTCAGGACAGGATGAGTCTTCGGACTGTCCTGGTGTGGATTATGTGGTGGACAGGTTGCAGCAGATCTGGACTCAGGCAGTGGACAATTTGACCTTGTCCCAGGAGAAGGCTCAGCTTTTCGCTAATCGCAGACGCCGTGTGGGACCCCGACTTCATGTTGGGGATCTGGTTTGGTTATCTTCTCGTCATATTCCTATGAAGGTTTCCTCTCCTAAATTTAAACCTCGTTTTATTGGTCCGTATAGGATTTCTGAGATTCTCAATCCGGTGTCTTTTCGTCTGACCCTCCCAGACTCCTTTTCCATACATAATGTATTCCATAGGTCGTTGTTGAGGAGATACGTGGCACCTATGGTTCCATCTGTGGAGCCTCCTGCCCCTGTTTTGGTGGAGGGGGAATTGGAGTATATTGTGGAGAAGATTTTGGATTCTCGTGTCTCTAGACGGAAACTCCAGTATTTGGTCAAATGGAAGGGTTATGCTCAGGAAGATAATTCCTGGGTTTTTGCCTCTGATGTCCATGCCCCAGATCTTGTTCGTGCCTTTCATGTGGCTCATCCTGGTCGGCCTGGGGGTTCTGGTGAGGGTTCGGTGACCCCTCCTCAAGGGGGGGGTACTGTTGTGAATTCTGTGGCCGAGTTCACTTCTGTGGTCACAAGTGGTATTGCAGTCTCTGGGCTTCCTCCCTCAGGTGTTTTGGTGAGCTCGTTGGCTGCCTTGCTATTTAGCTCCACCTGAGTCTGTCTTCCTTGCTCCTTGTCAATGTTCCAGTGTTGGATCTGAGCTACTGCATCTTTCCTTGGGCCTGCTGCTCTGCTAGATAAGTGCTTCTAGTTTGTTTTCTGTTTTTTCTGTCCAGCTTGCTATTAACTTTTGCTGGAAGCTCTGAGAAGCAAAGGGGTGCACCGCCGTGCTGTTAGTTCGGCACGGTGGGTCTTTTTGCCCCTTTGCGTGGTTTTCGTTTTAGGGTTTTTTGTAGACTGCATAGTTCTCTTTGCTATCCTCGCTCTGTCTAGAATATCGGGCCTCACTTTGCTGAATCTATTTCATTCCTACGTTTGTCTTTTCATCTTGCTAACAGTCATTATATGTGGGGGGCTGCCTATTCCTTTGGGGTATTTCTCTGAGGTAAGTCAGGCTTGTATTTCTATCTTCAGGCTAGTCAGCTCCTCAGGCAGTGCCGAGTTGCATAGGTAGTTGATAGGCGCAATCCACTGCTGCTTATAGTTGTGTGAGGATAGATCAGGTACTGCAGTCTACAGAGATTCCACGTCTCAGAGCTCGTCCTATTGTTTTTGGTTATTGCCAGATCTCTGTATGTGCGCTGATTACTGCACGCTGTGTTGCCTGATTGCCAGCCATAACAGTGTACCTGCAGACAGCCCAGCGGTTGAATTCTCGCCAGGCCAGATGGTCCTTATTCTTCTCCCGGTTTCATTTCACCCTCCATTTTCTTTCTGGGGAGAAGAAAATTTGGGCCGACGCTCTCTCTCGCTCCGTTGTGTCATCTGCGGAGGAGGAGGAGGAGCCTCGGCTTATTGTCCCCACCGAGAGCTTGAGAACTGTGGCCCCGGTTTCACTAGAGTCTGTGCCCCCGGGCAAGACTTTTGTTCCATCCAATTTGCGACCGGAGGTTCTCTCTTGGGCACACTCGTCCAGGGTGGGTGGACATTTTGGTACCAAAAGGACATCTGAGTTACTGGCGCAGAGTATGTTCGGGCGTGTGTCTCTTGCGCCAAGAACAAGACTCCTCGGCAACGGCCAGCTGGTTTGCTTTTTCCTCTGCCGGTGGCGGACAGGCCCTGGGAGATGGTCGGGATGGACTTTGTGGTGGGCTTACCCAAGTCTCGTAACTGCACCATTATCTGGGTGATCACCGACCATTTTTCCAAAATGGTGCACTTGGTGCCTCTTCCACGGCTACCTTCTGCACGGGCGTTGGCTGTCTTGTTCGTCAAGCATATCTTTCGCCTACACGGTATGCCAGACAAAATTGTTAGTGACCGGGGTCCCCAGTTTGCGTCTCGATTCTGGAGAGAGCTTTGTCGTCTACTCAGCATTGAGTTGAATCTCTCTTCGGCATATCATCCCGAGACGAATGGGTTGGTAGAGAGGGCCAACCAGACCTTGGTCACATATTTACGACATTTTGTTTCTGCCAGGCAGGATGACTGGGCATCCTTGCTACCGTGGGCAGAGTTTGCACTTAACAATGCCGTAGCCGACTCCACCGGTCAGACTCCATTCCTCCTAAATTACGGCCAGCATCCGCGTGTTCCTGTGCCCATGCCTGTGTCTTCTGCTGACTCCAGGGTGGCAGACTGGGCTGTGGAGGCACGGGACATTTGGGACCGCACGCAGGATGCCATTCGGGCCTCCAAGGAGAGAATGAGATCCTCCGCCGATGTTCATCGGTGCCCCGCTCCGACCTTTGCTCCTGGCGACTTGGTGTGGCTCTCCGCCCGTAACATCAGGCTGCGAGTTGAGTCCACTAAGTTTGCTCCTCGCTACTTGGGTCCCTTCAAGGTTCTCGAACAGGTTAATCCTGTGGTCTACCGTTTGGCTCTTCCTCCACGCTTGGGTATCACCGACACCTTTCATGTGTCCCTCTTGAAACCCGTATACATGTCCCGGTTTTCCGAGTCATCTGCCGGGACATCGGGTTCGTCTACGGACGATTACGAGGTGAACGCTATTTTGGGGTGCAAAAAGTTCTGTCTGGTGGATTGGAAGGGTTATGGCCCAGAGGACAGGTCATGGGAGCCTGCTGAAAACATTCGGGCCCCACAGCTCATTGCTGCCTTCGAGCGTAGCGAGGCCCAAGGAGGGGGGGGGCCTTAGGAGGGAGGGTAATGTTAGGTCTCAAGTTCCCGCTTCTGCACAGGGGGAATCTCGGGCCATCTCCGCTGCGGTCTCCCATTCTTATCCAGCCACAGTGGAGTCTGCTCAGCAGGGACGTCGGTCCCAGCGTCTTGCTCAGTCTCCCTCTGTACAGAGAGTTACTGCTGCTTCTTCAGCTTCTGCCATTAAAGCCAGTGCTGGTCAGCAGCGAGCGGACTTCTCTGGGACTAAGTCCTTGTCTGCACACACTGAGCATGCCCAGGGCAAGATCTCCCGTTGGAGATCGAGGGTCATGTGCTCAGGCTCTGCAGCACATTCCATTGGTCCTCTTGGCAGGTCTTGGAAGGGCAAAGTTTCTGTGGCCACTTCCTGTGCTGCAACTATATAAACTGTGCATGACCGCACGGCCATGCGCTAGTGTACATTTGCTTACGTGTGCTTGTTGTGAGTGCAAGTTGTCCTTGGATACCCCTTTCCTATTGAATGTCTGTTCGCGGAAGGTGTATGGTTGCTATCTAGCGCCCGACTTATCCTACAGCACTAATCACACGTTACAGCGTCCAGTTGCTGTGACCGCCAGTACGGCGCCGTGCACTTCCTCTGTGCTTTCCTTACCCAAGCCTGGGTGGTTAGTGGCGTTTGTCAGTGCGGCACCGCATGCACTCTTGTGCCCTAATATTGTTATTCTGCTTCCTTACACACACATTTGCGGTGTTGTGCCAGCAAGGGTCTAATCGGACTTCAATCCTAGTTGGGGTTGAGTTCGCTGACTACTTGCTCGCCTTCTATGTGCGGTACCGCGATCCTGTGACGCAACAGGATCGCTTCCTTCACGCTGGGTGAAGTTTAACCCACGTGTGTATACTTATGAGTACCGCCATATAGTCCGTCATTACTTAGCAGCAGGTTCCATCTCTGCACGGTGGACCCCGGGCTGCGAACGCACCATACAGTCATGGACAAAAATTTTGAGAATGAGACAAATATTAATTTTTCCAAAGTCTACTGCTTCATTTTTTCTAATGGCAATTTGCATATACTCCTGAATGTCAGAGTGATCAGCTTAACAGGAATTACTGTACTTGCAAAGTCAATATTTGCCCAGAAAATGAACTTTAATCCCCAAAACACATTTCAACATCATTGCAGTCCTGCCTTAAAATGAGCAGCTAACATTGTTTTAGTGATTGATCCATTAACACAGGTGTGGGTGTTGATGAGGACAGGGCTGGCCATCAATCAGTCATGATTAAGTAAGAATGACATCACTGGACACTTTAAAAGGAGGCTGGTGCTTGGTATCATTGTTTCTCTTCAGTTAACCATGGTTATCTCTAAAGAAACACGTGCAGCCATCATTGCACTGCACAAAAATGGCCTAACAGGGAAGAGTATCGCAGCTACAAAGATTGCACCTCAGTCAACAATCTATCGCATCATCAAGAACTTCAAGGAGAGAGCTTCCATTGTTGTCAAAATGGCTCCAGGGCGCCCAAGAAAGACCAGCAAGCGCCAGGACCGTATCTTAAAACAGTTTCAGCTGCAGGATCGGACTACCAGCAGTGCCGAGCTTGCTCAGGAATGGCAGCAGGCTGGTGTGAGTGCTTCTGCACGCACTGTGAGGCGGAGACTCTTTGGGCAAGGCCTGGTTTCAAGGAGGGCAGCAAAGAAGCCACTTCTTTCCAGAAAAAACATCAGGGACAGACTGATATTCTGCAAAAGGTACAGGGAGTGGACTGCTGAGGACTGGGGCAAAGTCATTTTCTCTGATGAATCCCCTTTTCGATTGTTTGGGACATCTGGAAAACAGCTTTTTCGGAGAAGAAGAGGTGAGCGCTACCACCAGTCTTGTCTCATGCCAACTGTAAAGCATCCTGAAATCATTCATGTGTGGGGTTGCTTCTCAGCTAAGGGAATCGGCTCACTCACAGTCTTGACTAAAAACACAGCCATGAATAAAGAATGGTACCAGAATGTCCTCCAAGAGCAACTTCTCCCAACCGTCCAAGAGCAGTTTGGCGCCCAACAATGCCTTTTCCAGCATGATGGAGCACCTTGCCATAAAGCAAAGGTGATAACTAAATGGCTCATGGAACAAAACATAGAGATTTTGGGTCCATGGCCTGGAAACTCCCCAGATCTTAATCCCATTGAGAACTTGTGGTCAATCATCAAGAGACGGGTGGACAAACAAAAACCAACAAATTCTGGCAAAATGCAAGCATTGATTATGCAAGAATGGACTGCTATCAGTCAGGATTTGATCCAGAAGTTGATTGAGAGCATGTCAGGGAGAATTGCAGAGGTCTTGAAGAAGAAGGGTCAACACTGCAAATATTGACTTGCTGCATTAACTCATTCTAACTGTGAATATAACCTATTGGTACTCATAATATGATTGCAATTATATTTCTGTATGTGATATAAACATCAGACAAACACTAATAAAAACCAGAGGGCAGCAGATCATGTGAAAATATAATTTTGGTGTCGTTCTCAAAAATTTTGGCCATGACTGTACACTATCTGTCTTATTATTTGGTGCGTTCCGCTAGCCCTAACAGGCACACAAGCCCAGAGGCCAATATTTTTCTCCCACTGATTGATTTATTGATTTTTTCAGGTAGAATTTAGAACCCAAATCAAGCAAAAAAATAAATAGGCTTTCTATGGCCCACAATTTGAGAGAGAGAGAGAGAGATGGCACACCCAGGAGTGAAGACTGGCACACAAGCAGAAAGGGCAATATTAACCCCTTACCGGCATCGGACGTACTATACCGTCCGATGCCGGCTCCCCTGCTTTGATGCAGGGCTCCGCGGTGAGCCCGCACCAAAGCCGGGACATGTCAGCTGTTTTGAACAGCTGACATGTGCCCGTAATAGGCGCGGGCAGAATCGCGATCTGCCCGCACCTATTAACTAGTTAAATGCCGCTGTCAAACGCAGACAGCGGCATTTAACTACCGCTTCCGGCCGGGCGGCCGGAAATGACGTCATCGCCGACCCCCGTCACATGTCCGGGGGTCGGCGATGCGTCTCTATTGTAGCCATAGAGGTCCTTGAGACCTCTATGGTTACTGATTGCCCGTCGCTGTGAGCGCCACCCTGTGGTCGGCGCTCACAGCACACGTGCAATTCTGCTACATAGCAGCGATCAGCAAATCGCTGCTATGTAGCAGAGCCGATCGTGCTGTGCCTGCTTCTAGCCTCCCATGGAGGCTATTGAAGCATGGCAAAAGTTAAAAAAAAAAGTTTAAAAAAATGTGAAAAAAATAAAAAAAACATAAAAGTTTAAATCACCCACCTTTCGCCCCAATCAAAATAAATCAATAAAAAAAATATCAAATCTACGCATATTTGGTATCGCCGCGCTCAGAATTGCCCGATCTATCAAATAAAAAAAAGTATTAACCTGATCGCTAAACAGCGTAGCAGGAAAAAAACTCGAAACGCCAGAATTACGTTTTTTTGGTCGCCGCGACATTGCATTAAAATGCAATAACGGGCGATCAAAAGAACGTATCTGCACCGAAATGCTATCATTAAAAACGTCATCTCGGCATGCAAAAAATAAGCCCTCAACCGACTCCAGATCACGAAAAATGGAGACGCTACGAGTATCGGAAAATGGCGCAATTTATTTTTTTTTTTTTTAGCAAAGTTTGGAATTTTTTTTCACCACTTAGATAAAAAATAACCTAGTCATGTTTGGTGTCTATGAACTCGTAATGACCTGGAGAATCATAATGGCAGGTCATTTTTAGCATTTAGTGAACCTAGCAAAAAAGCCAAACAAAAAACCAATGTGGGATTGCACTTTTTTTGCAATTTCACCGCACTTGGAATTTTTTTCCCGTCTTCTAGTACACGACGTGCTAAAACCAATGATGTCGTTCAAAAGTACAACTCGTCCCGCAAAAAATAAGCCCTCACATGGCCAAATTGACGGAAAAATAAAAAAGTTATGGCTCTGGGAAGGAGGGGAGCGAAAAACGAACACGGAAAAACGAAAAATCCCCTGGTCATGAAGGGGTTAATCTCCCACTGTTTTTTTTTTTTCAGGGAGACTTTAGAAACAAAATAAAATAAAATGATTTTTTCAGGAAGAATTTAGAAACCAAATAAAATAAAATGATTTTTTCAGGGAGAATTTAGAAAACAAATTAAAAAAAAATAGGCTTTCTATGGCCCACTGAGTGAGAGATGGCACACACAGGAGTCAGGAGTAGCACACAAGCCCAGAGGCCAATATTTATCTCCCACTGATTGATGTAGTGATTTTTTCAGGTAGATTTTAGAACCCAAATCAAGCAAAAAAATAAATAGGCTTTCTATGGCCCACTGAGTGAGAGATGGCACACACAGGAGTCAGGAGTGGCACACAAGCCCAGAGGCCAATATTTATCTCCCACTGATTGATGTAGTGATTTTTTCAGGTAGAATTTAGAACCCAAATCAAGCAAAAAAATAAATAGGCTTTCTATGGCCCACTGAGTGAGAGATGGCACACACAGGAGTCAGAAGTGGCACACAAGCCCAGGAGGCCAATATTTTTCTCCCACTGATTGATTTATTGATTTTTTCAGGTAGAATTTAGAACCCAAATCAAGCAAAAAAATAAATAGGCTTTCTATGGCCCACAATTTGAGAGAGAGAGAGAGAGAGATGGCACACCCAGGAGTCAAGACTGGCACACAAGCAGAAAGGGCAATATTAATCTCCCACTGTTTTTTTTTTTTGTTTTTTTTCAGGGAGACTTTAGAAACAAAATAAAATAAAATGATTTTTTCAGGAAGAATTTAGAAACCAAATAAAATTAAAAAAAATTTTTCAGGGAGAATTTAGAAACCAAATAAAAAAAAAATAGGCTTTCTATGGCCCACTGAGTGAGAGATGGCACACACAGGAGTCAGGAGTGGCACACAAGCCCAGAGGCCAATATTTATCTCCCACTGATTGATGTAGTGATTTTTTCAGGTAGATTTTAGAACCCAAATCAAGCAAAAAAATAAATAGGCTTTCTATGGCCCACTGAGTGAGAGATGGCACACACAGGAGTCAGGAGTGGCACACAAGCAGAAAGGCCAATATTAATCTCCCACTGTTTGTTTGTTTTTTCAGGGAGACTTTAGAAACAAAATAAAATAAAATTATTTTTTCAGGAAGAATTTAGAAACCAAATAAAATAAAATGATTTTTTCAGGGAGAATTTAGAAAACAAATAAAAAAAAAATAGGCTTTCTATGGCCCACTGAGTGAGAGATGGCACACACAGGAGTCAGGAGTGGCACACAAGCCCAGAGGCCAATATTTATCTCCCACTGACTGATTTATTGATTTTTTCAGGTAGAATTTAGAAACCAAATCAACAATAAAAATAAATAGGCTTTCTATGGCCCACTGAGTGAGAGATCGCACACACAGGAGTCAGGAGTGGCACACAAGCCCAGAGGCCAATATTTTTCTCCCACTGATTGATGTAGTGATTTTTTCAGGTAGATTTTAGAACCCAAATCAAGCAAAAAAATAAATAGGCTTTCTATGGCCCACTGAGTGAGAGATGGCACACACAGGAGTCAGGAGTGGCACACAAGCCCAGAGGCCAATATTTTTCTCCCACTGATTGATGTAGTCATTTTTTCAGGTAGATTTTAGAACCCAAATCAAGCAAAAAAATAAATAGGCTTTCTATGGCCCACTGAGTGAGAGATGGCACACACAGGAGTCAGGAGTGGCACACAAGCCCAGAGGCCAATATTTATCTCCCACTGATTGATGTAGTCATTTTTTCAGGTAGGTTTTAGAACCCAAATCAAGCAAAAAATAAATAGGCTTTCTATGGCCCACTGAGTGAGAGATGGCACACACAGGAGTCAGGAGTGGCACACAAGCCCAGAGGCCAATATTTATCTCCCACTGATTGATGTAGTGATTTTTTCAGGTAGAATTTAGAACCCAAATCAAGCAAAAAGATAAATAGGCTTTATATGGCCCACTGAGTGAGAGATGGCACACACAGGAGTCAGGAGTGGCACACAAGCCCAGAGGCCAATATTTATCTCCCACTGATTGATTTATTGATTTTTTCAAGTAGAATTTAGAACCCAAATCAAGCAAAAAAATAAATAGGCTTTCTATGGCCCATTGAGTGAGAGATGGCACACACAGGAGTCAGGAGTGGCACACAAGCCCAGAGGCCAATATTTTTCTCCCACTGATTGATGTAGTGATTTTTTCAGGTAGATTTTAGAACCCAAATCAAGCAAAAAAATAAATAGGCTTTCTATGGCCTACTGAGTGAGAGATGGCACACACAGGAGTCAGGAGTGGCACACAAGCCCAGAGGCCAATATTTATCTCCCACTGATTGATGTAGTGATTTTTTCAGGTAGATTTTAGAACCCAAATCAAGCAAAAAAATAAATAGGCTTTCTATGGCCCACTGAGTGAGAGATGGCACACACAGGAGTCAGGAGTGGCACACAAGCCCAGAGGCCAATATTTATCTCCCACTGATTGATGTAGTGATTTTTTCAGGTAGATTTTAGAACCCAAATCAAGCAAAAAAATAAATAGCCTTTCTATGGCCCACTGAGTGAGAGATGGCACACACAGGAGTCAGGAGTGGCACACAAGCAGAAAGGGCAATATTAATCTCCCACTGTTTTTTTTTTTGTTTTTTTTCAGGGAGACTTTAGAAACAAAATAAAATAAAATGATTTTTTCAGGAAGAATTTAGAAACCAAATAAAATAAAATGATTTTTTCAGGGAGAATTTAGAAAACAAAAAAAAAAAAAAAAGGCTTTCTATGCCCAACTGAGTGAGAGATGGCACACACAGGAGTCAGGAGTGGCACACAAGCCCAGAGGCCAATATTTATCTCCCACTGACTGATTTATTGAGTTTTTCAGGTAGAATTTAGAAACCAAATCAACAAAAAAATAAATAGGCTTTCTATGGCCCACTGAGTGAGAGATGGCACACACAGGAGTCAGGAGTGGCACACAAGCCCAGAGGCCAATATTTTTCTCCCACTAATTGATGTAGTCATTTTTTCAGGTAGATTTTAGAACCCAAATCAAGCAAAAAAATAAATAGGCTTTCTATGGCCCACTGAGTGAGAGATGGCACACACAGGAGTCAGGAGTGGCACACAAGCCCAGAGGCCAATATTTATCTCCCACTGATTGATGTACATAGTGGATGCTTTCCTGAAACGGAAAGTACTTGCAAGCAGCATAATACTAAGAATAGCAGGTTTACCCAGAATCCTTTGCAGTAGGCGGAGCTATGCAAATCATCTCTTTCCACCCCTGTCTAATCTACAGCGCTTGGAATCGCCAAGCGTGCAATGCTGCGGATTAGTTTCTAAATTTAAATTTACACAGCCAACCAATTCCTACCTGTGGACACGTGTTTCGGGCTTTAGGCCCTCATCAGCACAGGGCTGGAATTGGTTGGCTGTATGGAGTGGGGCTCGGTGAGCAAGCGATACATACATGCTAGCCACCTTAGGGAGAGACCCAAGTTGGGCTAAATGTAGCGGGACGAAAGAGACCGAAAAGCCCTCTACTTAAAGGAAATACATAGTGGATGCTTTCCTAAAACGGAAAGTACTTGCAAGCAGCATAATACAAAGAATAGCAGGTTTACCCAGAATCCTTTGCAGTAGGCGGAGCTATGCAAATCATCTCTTTCCACCCCTGTCTAATCCACAGCGCTTGGAAACGCCAAGCGTGCAATGCTGCGGATTAGTTTCTAAATTTACACAGCCAACCAATTCCTACCTGTGGACACGTGTTTCGGGCTTTAGGCCCTCATCAGCACAGGGCTGGAATTGGTTGGCTGTATGGAGTGGGGCTCGGTGAGCAAGCGATACATACATGCTAGCCACCTTAGGGAGAGACCCAAGTTGGGCTAAATGTAGCGGGACGAAAGAGACCGAAAAGCCCTCTACTTAAAGGAAATACATAGTGGATGCTTTCCTGAAACGGAAAGTACTTGCAAGCAGCATAATACAAAGAATAGCAGGTTTACCCAGAATCCTTTGCAGTAGGCGGAGCTCCGCCTACTGCAAAGGATTCTGGGTAAACCTGCTATTCTTTGTATTATGCTGCTTGCAAGTACTTTCCGTTTCAGGAAAGCATCCACTATGTATTTCCTTTAAGTAGAGGGCTTTTCGGTCTCTTTCGTCCCGCTACATTTAGCCCAACTTGGGTCTCTCCCTAAGGTGGCTAGCATGTATGTACTGATTGATGTAGTGATTTTTTCAGATAGATTTTAGAACCCAAATCAAGCAAAAAAATAAATAGGCTTTCTATGGCCCACTGAGTCAGAGATGGCACACACACGAGTCAGGACTGGCACACAAGCCCAGAGGCCAATATTTATCTCCCACTGATTGATGTAGTGATTTTTTCAGGTAGAATTTAGAACCCAAATCAAGCAAAAAAATAAATAGGCTTTCTATGGCCCACTGAGTGAGAGATGGCACACACAGGAGTCAGGAGTGGCACACAAGCCCAGAGGCCAATATTTATCTCCCACTGATTGATTTGTTGATTTTTTCAGGTAGAATTTAGAACCCAAATCAAACAAAAAAATAAATAGGCTTTCTATGGCCCACTGAGTGAGAGATGGAACATACAGGAGTCAGGAGTGGCACACAAGCCCAGAGGCCAATATTTTTCTCCCACTGATTGATGTAGTGATTTTTTCAGGTAGATTTTAGAACCCAAATCAAACAAAAAAATAAATAGGCTTTCTATGGCCCACTGAGTGAGAGATGGCACACACAGGAGTCAGGAGTGGCACACAAGCCCACAGGCCAATATTTTTCTCCCACTGATTGATGTAGTCATTTTTTCAGGTAGATTTTAGAACCCAAATCAAGCAAAAAAATAAATAGGCTTTCTATGGCCCACTGAGTGAGAGATGGCACACACAGGAGTCAGGAGTGGCACACAAGCCCAGAGGCCAATATTTATCTCCCACTGATTGATGTAGTGATTTTTTCAGGTAGAATTTAGAACCCAAATCAAGCAAAAAAATAAATAGGCTTTCTATGGCCCACTGAGTGAGAGATGGCACACACAGGAGTCAGGAGTGGCACACAAGCCCAGAGGCCAATATTTTTCTCCCACTGATTGATGTAGTGATTTTTTCAGGTAGATTTTAGAACCCAAATCAAGCAAAAAAATAAATAGGCTTTCTATGGCCCACTGAGTGAGAGATGGCACACACAGGGATGGCACTCTAGCAGAAATGCCAATCTTAATCTCCCACAAAAAAAAAAAACAGGGACTGTCCTACAATTACTATCTCCCTGCAGTAATCTCAGCCAGGTATGGCAGGCAGCAATAAGGAGTGAGCTGATGCACAAATTAAATAAAAAGTGTGGAGAAACAAAAAAGATAGCTGTGCAGAAAGGTAGGAACAAGAGGATTTGTGCTTTGAAAAAAGCAGTTGGTTTGCACAGCGGCGTACACACAGCAATGCAGCTATCAGGGAGCCTTCTAGGGCAGCCCAATGAGCTACAGCGTTGAGAAAAAAAAAAAATGTAGCTTCCACTGTCCCTGCACACCGAAGGTGGTGTTGGACAGTGGAAATCGCTACAGCACAAGCGGTTTGGTGGTTAATGGACCCTGCCTAACGCTATCCCTGCTTCTGACGAAGCGGCAGCAACCTCTCCCAAAGCTCAGATCAGCAGCAGTAAGATGGCGGTCGGCGGGAACGCCCCTTTATAGCCCCTGTGACGCCGCAGACAGCAAGCCAATCACTGCAATGCCCTTCTCTAAGATGGTGGGGACCAGGATCTATGTGATCACGCTGCCCACACTCTGCGTTCACCTTCATTGGCTGAGAAATGGCGCTTTTCGCGTAATTGAAACGCGACTTTGGCGCGAAAGGAGCGTACCGCATGGCTGACCCCGCATAGGGGTCGGGTCGGGTTTCATGAAACCCGACTTTGCCAAAAGTCGGCGACTTTTGAAAATGAACGACCCGTTTCGCTCAACCCTAGTGCAGAGCACTATATTGGGCACAGCCAAGGGGGAATATGAACAGTGCAGAGCACTATATGGGGCACAGCCAAGGAGGAATATGAACGGTGCAGAGCACTATATGGGGCACAGCCAAGGGGGAATATGAACAGTGCAGCGCACTATATGGGGCACAGCCAAGGGGGAATATGAACAGTGCAGAGCACTATATGGGGCACAGCCAAGGGGGAATATGAACAGTGCAGAGCACTATATGGCACAGCTATGGGGAAATAATGATCTATTTTTGTTTTTGAAATTCACCGGTAAATGCTGCATTTCCACCCTAGGCTTATACTCGAGTCAATAGGTTTTCCCAGTTTTTTGTGGCAAAATTAGGGGGGTCGGCTTATACTCGGGTCGGCTTATAATCGAGCATATACGGTATATAAATTGGGTCGGCCAGTATCACCTAAGTTGTGAAACAATTATATGTGTTGTTTCCTAGTCCTGCTATGCGCACAGATATTTGCTATTTTTACTTTGCCGTCAATATCTAATAAAGGCATTTTATAATTTATTCTTGTGTGGTGCTTCCCTGGTAATCCATAGATTGGTTGTATGAACCCCGCAGGCATCAGAAAAGGCATCAACTGAAAACAGCGCATGGGCTTTTGGAGACAAGAAAAATGCCCAAGTCTGGGGCGAGCTCATAACAAGGACATAACTAATCCCACCCGCTGGCACTGAGCACCTGAAGACCAGGGTTGTAGGGTAAATAATAGCCTACAACTTTCCCTGAGCACTGTAAACTGATTGCTCTTAAACAAAAATCTATCAGGAAGGGCTACTACTGGTTCAGGGGAAACCAGCTGAATGTGATAGGGGACAGACATCACAGTCTCTGCTAGCAGTGAAGGGCTAGAGGTATTTTTTTTATCAAACTAATTTTTTGTCCCTGCAACTGGAACTGTGATGATCCCAGACTCTGGCATTCCTTAGCCAGATCCTGCAACATCTGAGTCAAATTTGACACCTGGTCACATTGCATGATCTGTCCCTTTTTATTCTTTGGATGTGCATTCCTCCCATTTGGCACGGGTGATTTTAATCAGCAGGAGACTGTAAAGAAAGCAGTCTAGAATATTTCTGCTCTCACTGGAAAGCCTGAGGAAGGTGAGTTTCAATACTCCTTTCATTTGGTGTGGGTACTGTGTGGCGGCCATTGTTGCTGTGGTTTTGTGCTGGTGGGTGGCGCGGTCTGGAGTCAAGAGGACTAGGTCTTGCCGCATGGGCGCAGTGGGGTACCAGGCCGTCTGCCCTGCTGGTGCATTGTCACTGCGGCGAAGGTCGGTGCATGGCTACGCTCCGTTAGGGAAATAGAGACTCACTAAGAGGTTTGCTGTGATGTGGCAGTGGGCTTCATACAGTCTGATCAGAATGTTAATAATAATACATTTTTATTTATATAGCACCAACATATTCCGCAGCACTTTACATTATAGAGGGGATTTATACAGACAATAGACATAACAGCATAATAATGAACACAGATCAGAACAGATACCAAGAGGAATTAGGGCCCTGCTCACAAGCTTACAATCTATGAGGAAAAAAGGGAGACACGAGAGGTGGATGGTAACAATTGCTTTCGTTATTCGGACCAGCCATAGTGTAAGTATCGGGTGTTCATGTAAAGCTGCATGAACCAGTTAACAGCCTAAATATGTCACAGTACAGATACAGAGGGTTATTAAATACATAAAGCGTATGAGAAACAAGATGCGAGGAACCTGATTATGGTTTAAGTTTTTTGAATGGGCAACACAGGGATAGTTAGGTTAATGCATTGAGGCGGTAGGCCAGTCTGAACAATTTTTTTTTTTTGGACACACTTAAAACTGTGAGGATTGTGGATTAATTGTATTAACCTGGGTAGTGCATTCCAAAGAATTGGCGCAGCACGTGAAATTTCTTGGAAACGGGAGTGGGAGGTCCTGATTATTGAGGATGTTAACCTCAGGTCATTAGCAGAATGGAGGGCACGGGTAGGGTGGTAGGCTGAGACCAGGGAGGAGATGTAGGGTGGTGCTGAACCATGGAGTGCTTTGTGGGTGAGGGTAAACTAAGAACCTCATGTTTATTTATATATCTTTTTGCCAGCAGCATTAGATCAATGTATGATTTTTGGAGGTGCTGTCCATTCTCTTTTTCAGCATATCATAAAGCATGTGAACAGGCTCCATAATAGAGTGGAAAAAAACAACAATGTTGTAATGTGATGCTGGGTCACTACTCATGGGCAAGAGATGAGACAGGGTAATCAGGAGGTCCAAGGTCAGATGCCAGGAGTGCTCGAAGTGCAGAGGGGTAAGTCAAATGCGTGGTCAGGAAACAATCTGAGGTGAAATGCCAGGAGGGTACATCAAATCCGAGGAGAACAACAAATGGATAGTCAGAAGCCAATTCCAAGGTCAGATACTTAAAGTCATAGACCGTCAAAAGCAGAAGGGGAAATCCACAAATGAAGTCACAACAAATCCAAGGTCTGGTAACAGGGTCAGAGGAAAGAGACACAGAACTAAGCAAACACATCCAACTTAGGCAAAGCTACAACTGACACTGATTGCTAACAGCTAGTCAGCTAAATAACTGATGGGAGGCACCTAAGAAAACACCTGCAGGTTAAACCAGATGGAGCAACAGCACTGTCAATCAAAATGCTGACCGCAGCATGCCCCATGTTCAGATTGGATGACTGAACTGTCACTCACACAAACAACAGTTCAGCACACTCCAGATTCCATAGGGCAGCTGAGCTGTTAATCATAGCATTCCTAGGTCACAGTCAGTTATGAAACCATGACACCTGTCCCCACATTAATTTCAAGTGGCTCTCTACTTTTTCTCCTTCTCCCACATAGCTCCCTCCATGGCACTTCCTTATCAGAGGCCCATAGTTGCAGAGCACTTTGATATGATGTCAGCAAATTGAGGTCACACCAGAGTCAAGTCAAGGCCCATATGCAATTTGATGATGCCATGCTCTGCAGCTGCTGGCTTTGGATAGGCCAGCAGTTGTAAAGTAAGTGAAAGACAGGGAGCCAGTGGCTCTCTGCTGTGCAATAGTTTTTACCCTCAGACCAGGTTATCATGCTCCTAGATTCTTGAATGGTTTAATTATAATATTTATCTTATCAATGGGATTTATTTTCAATGTTTTGTTGTGCCAAAAATGTACCAATGTATTACATTTTTCTTTTCTGACTTTACCATCCCAGGCAATATGTATTTGTAGGATGGAATTTGGAAGGATAACTTTGCTTTCTGCTATTCCTGCTGTGACTGAGACCAAAGACCTTGATCCATTGACAAATATTTTTGATGTGAAATGCAACACATGACACGAGTTACAGGATACTTAGCATCTGGTCAGATGATGACATCTGAGAAAGACTAGCTAGTGTTTACTGTGGATTAAATTATGAACAGCTTCTCTGTGAGCTGTATAATCAATGACCCATTGGACATGAAATCCAGACTGTAGTTAAATTTTGGTGCACTTTTGTTCTTCTTATGGTATGTTCACATGTGGAATTGTAGCTGCATTCTTCTCTGCAGCAAAACCTGCTCTCTTGGCAGTAAAGAAGCTACAGAAAAAAAGCAGGTTTTGCTTGTTTTTTGCTGTATTTCGCTACTCATTTTGTACTTTTTTTCTGTGTTTTTGTCATGCTTCATTTGTCTCTTGCACATGCTTATAAAGTTTAGTGCAAAAAAACCCAAATCATATTCTACTTTATCAGGTTTTGGTACAAAAAACGCAGCAAAACCTGACACCTGCATTAGTCTTAGTGTTACGACGGTGTGTCTGACGTTGGTTGTGCACCACCACCGTCAGAGACACTTCATTGTACTATGAGGGACCCTGTGCCAGTGCCTTCGCCCAAGAGTGGGCGCACCCACCTGTCCAGGCAAACGGCACTCGCACGGGTGCTTGCGCCAGGTGGTGACCACGGCCCTATGGGGGGAGTCAGCCCATTTAGGGAGGTATAAAAATGGCCTATGGTGGACATTCAGCAGCTGCAACTGGTGGAATTGGAGAAGCCAGTAAGAGGAGGCCAAAAGCAAGACATTTTTCAGGCAAGCTACATGTCAGCAGGAGAAGGTGGGGCAAAATAATTTGAAATCCATGATTGGTTCATTTTAATGAAGGTTAGATCATCAACATTCTGGGTAGCCAGACGTGTCCTTTTTTTGGTCAGTATTGAACCAGCAGCACTGAAGACTCTTTCTGATAGCACACTAGAAGCAGGGCAAGTGAGCTCCTGTAATGCATATTCTGCCAATTCAGGCCAGATGTCTATTTTAGATTCCCAGTAATCACAGAGGAATGACCTGTGAGGGAGAACATCGATAAGGGAGGAAAAGTAGTTCGTAACCATACTGGACAAATGCTGTCTCCTGTCACTTTGAATCGATGCAGTGGCAGAAAGTGGCTGGAAGATATATGAAAAAATACAAGGACTGTAGTACAATTTCAATCTCCCTACAATGATCTCAGGACAAGTATGGCAGCAATAAAAAGGACTGCTGCACACAAAAGTGTGGACAAATAAACAAGATAACTGTGCAGAAAGGAGCAACAGGATTTTTGCTTTTAAAAAAGCAGTTGGTTTGCACAGCGGCGTGCAAAGAGCAATGCAACTATCATGGAGCCTTATAAGGCAGCCTAATAAGCTACAGAGCTGATGCACAAAAATCTAGCCTCCACTTTCCCTGGAAACAAATGGTGGTGTTGGACAGTGGAAATCGCTACAGCACAAGCAGTTTCGGGGCTTAATCTTCCCTCCCTAACTATATCCCTTCTTCTGATGAAGCTGCGGCAACCTCTCCTTATGCTACGATCGGCAGAAGTAAGATGGCGGCCGGCGTGCACGCCCCTTTAAAGCCCCTGTGACGCTGCAGAAAGCAAGCCAATCACTGTCGTGTTCTTCTCTAAGATGGTGGGGACCGAGACCTATGTCATCACGCTGCCCACACTCTGCGTCCTCCTTCATTGGCTGAAAAATGGCGCTCAAAGCGTCATACGAAACGCGACTTTGGCGTGAAGATCGCTGACCTCATGGCCGATCCCACACTAGGATCGGGTCGGGTTTCATGAAACCCGACTTTGCCAAAAGTCGGCGATTTTTTAATTTGTCCGATCCGTTTAGCTCAACCCTAGTCATCATCTCTGCTGCATTTACGGGGGTCCATCTGGCGTATGATGACATGGGATTTTGGGTGAAAAATTGTTGGGCATACAGGTTTGTCTGGGCCACCATAAGATTTATAATTTCATCACTGAAAAAGAATTTGAAGAAGTCAATTTCAGTGAGGCCAGTGATGTCAAACTGGATTCCTGAGCTGCTGCTGAAATCCGGAATGACGGGCTGAAAATTTTCAGGGGGTGCAATCCATACAGGATCGATTGCTGCAGGAGTTGCCTGGGTCGTAGGGTGCCTTGCTGGGGGTCCTTCTTTACTAGATGAGGAGGAGGAGGATGATGAGGAATAGAGGAATGTGGGATCTTCCTCACTGGCTGAATCCGTGTCGGACGCAAGGTTGTGCCTTGCTGATGAATGGGCCATTTTTATTTTTTTTCCAAACCCTGGGGATGTGCGTGTAAGTGGCGCTTTTACACGTGTAATGTGTGGGGCTTGTGTAATAGGTTACTCTTTATTATAACAAAAAGGAGAGAAAAAGTAGAGAGATAAAATGTAGAAAAGAAAAAAATGAAAAGAAAAATCAGATGCTAAAAAAAGTTTGTAAAAAAAAAATTAGGTGTTCACTACACTAATGCCCTCCCTATAAATTTACCCGCCGCAAATAATTATTTTTACAAAAGAAAAATGGACGTCAGCAACAATGTGATGTACGCTCCCCTAATGCATTTGCTAAAAAGTTAATCGACGCAACTAATTCTTTTTTTTTTACAAAAGAAAAACGGACGTCAGAAACGATGTGACGTACACTCCCCTAATGCATTTGCTAAAAAGTTAATCGACGCAACTAATTCTTTTTTTTTTTACAAAAGAAAAACGGACGTTAGCAACAATGTGACATACGCTCTCCCAATGCACTAGAAATTACCCGGCGATAGCAACAAACACTGACGCCGGCAAAACCTAACACACTACCTATAAAACTACTCTGCAATTTTCTTTTTCCCTACAGCAAGATTGGAAGTCACCTAACACTGACGCCGAGTAGACCTAATACACCAACACCACCTATAAAACTACTCTATATGATTTTGTTTTCTATAAAAGATCGGTCGTCACTAACGCTGTGACGCCGGCTACTCTACCTTGCTACATCTAAAACTACGCTGTACTAACTACTATAATTATTTTTTCTAAAAAAAAAAATTGGACATCACTTAGTCTGTGATGTCCCTATGCTAACTAGCTAAACAGAGAAAAATCCATGTGGCGCAGTCTCTGATCATCAGCGATACTAATCAGAGCGCTGCGGACACAGGAAGAGCACAAATGCTCTGTGCAGGACTCAGCGCACACAAAAAAGCGCAAAAAAGTGCCCTAAATTTTCAATTGGAGGTAGGGGATGGGGTACTGGAACAGGGAGGGGGGATGGGAAAGGGACGTCACCAAACACTGACGCAGGTTGCGCTACCTTGCTACGTCTAAAACTAAACTGTACTAACTACTATTATTATTTTTTTTCTAAAAAAAAAAAATCGGACGTCAGTTAGACTGTGATGTCCCTACACTAGCTAAAAAAAGAAAAACCCCTGTGGCGCAGCCTTTGATCAGCAGCGATACTGATCAGAAGCGCTGCGGACACAGTAAGAGCACAAATGCTCTGCGCAGGATGCTGCTCGCGCAAAAAAAGTGCGCTAAAAATTCAATTGGAGGTGGAGGAGGGGTACTGGAACAGGGAGGGGGGATGGGAAAGGGGGCGACATCAAACACTGACGCCAGCTACGCTACGTCTAAAACTACACTGTGCAAACTACTATTATTATTTTCTAACCAAAAAAAAAAATCGGACGTCGTTTAGACTGCGAAGTCCGCTATGCTAACTATCTAAAAAAAGAAAAATTCCCATGGCGCAGTCTCTGATCAGTAGCGATACTGGTCAGAGTGCTGCGGACACGGGAAGAGCACAAATGCTCTGTGCGGGATGCCGCGCACAGGAAAAAAGTGCAAAAAAGTGTGCTAAAAAATCAATTGGAGCATGGGGGAGGGGAGGTGGAGGGGGGTCCTGGAACAGGGATGGGGGATGGGAAAGGGGTGGGGGAGGTGCTGCTGCTCTGCTGTGATCACAGGCCTCACACAGCAGGCAAATGGAAGCAGAGAGCACACAGCACAGAGCACAAGATAGAGCAGGATGCTGCAGGAGGCAGGAGATCGCCGGGTTGATCATACTGGCCACCAATGGATTTTTTCTCTCAGGGTACACAGAGGGGCTTAGACCACTGCTCTGCACGCCAAATCTGAGGTAAAGATGGCGTGCAGGGGGGTGATCGGTATTTTAAATTAACCCCTTTGGGGCTGATTGGCTAGAAGCTATTGTTCAGCCAATCAGCGCCCTAGGGGTTAATCAGGTGAGGTGACATGGTGATCACCCCACCCACTGTGACGGCTGTGATTGGTGCTACATCACTCAGCACAGATCACAGCCGATCACATGCTTTTTTTTAATAACTTTACTGTTTTATTGCTGTGATTGGCTGGTCGGAATTGACCAGCCAATCACAGCGATCGCCGATGTGGGGGGGCGGTGCAGCCCACCAAGGCTACGTGTGGAGATGGTCTGCTGTCATGGATAGCAGCCATAGGAACCCGGTCACCGCGCGATGCTGCATGGTGACCGGAAAATGGCGGTGCCGTACTAGTACTGCGCTGGTCAGTAATGCACCTCCGGCAGCGCAGTACTAGTACGGCGGAGGTCGGGAAGTCTTTATGAAAGACTCCTTTCCACAGACTCAATTAATCAGCCAAACTCTAACCTCTACAACATAGGCAAAACCAAAGAACTTTATAAGGATGTCAGGGACAAGATCATAAACCTGCACAAAACTGGGCTACAAAACCATAAGTAAGACGCTAGGTGAGAAGGAGACAACTGTTGGTGCAATAGATAAATAAATGACTGTCAATCGACATCGATCTGAGACACCATGCAAATTTCACCTCGTGGGATATCCTTGATCATGAGGAAGCCTAAAACTACATGGGGGGTGTCATGGTTAGGACATGGTTAATGTCCTGTTCTCTCAGGGTTAATTTTGCTGGCCTCCCTTTGGATCTGGGAGGGGTATTTATACTTACTCCAGACTAGGATTCCCTGTCAGCTATACTTTTGTCTAGTCTGTGTGCCTGAGCCCTGGAGCATGTGCTGGGTTTGCTATTGTTTTCCCTGCTCTCTGTGCTTTACTCTGCTTGTGTGTTCTTTTGGATTTCTGACCTATGGCTTCCCTTCTGACAATTTCCTGTCTCACCCCTTTGGTACCCTGTGATCTCCTGGTTCTGATCTTAGCTTGTTTGACTACTCTCCTGTGTTCATCATCTCCTCTGCACCCCGGCATCTGGCTCCACCCCGACCACCTCCTACTCGGTCACATGGTTCAGGTCCTGGTTGTTACCTGGTAAGTTACTTGGCGCTTTGCTCAGCTCCCTTGCTGCTGTGTGCAGCTCTCCCTCCAGCAGTAATACCCGGCAGTTGTGACAGGGGGAACTTGTTAATGACCTCAATGCAGCTGGGACCACAGTCACCAAGAAAACCATTGGTAACACCTTACACCATAAAGGTTTAAAATCCTGTAGTGCCTGCAAGGTCCCCTTGCTCAAGAAGGCATGAGTGCAGGCCCCTCTGAAGTTTGCCAATGAACACCTAGATTATTCTTTGAGTGATTGGGAGAAGGTGCTGTGGTTAGATGAGACAAAAATTGAGGTCTTTGGCATAAACTCAACTCACCGTATTTGGAGGAAGAGAAATGCTGCCTATGACCCAAAGAACACCGTCCCCACTGTCAAGCATGGAGGTGGAAACATTATATTTTGGGGGGGTTTCTCTGCTAAAGGCACAGGATTACTTCACTGTATCAGTGGGAGAATAGGTTTAGCCATGTACCGTAAAATCCTGAGTGACAACCTCCTTCCCTCCTCCAGGACATTAAAAATGGGTCGTGGCTGGGTCTTCCAGCAAGACAAGGAAGGTGACGGGCACAAGGGGGCACAAGAGGCATTCTTTGCGTCTGGAGGAGAGAAGGTTTTTCCACCAACATAGAAGAGGATTCTTTACTGTTAGGGCAGTGAGAATCTGGAATTGCTTGCCTGAGGAGGTGGTGATGGCGAACTCAGTCGAGGGGTTCAAGAGAGGCCTGGATGTCTTCCTGGAGCAGAACAATATTGTATCATACAATTATTAGGTTCTGTAGAAGGACGTAGATCTGGGTATTTATTATGATGGAATATAGGCTGAACTGGATGGACAAATGTCTTTTTTCGGCCTTACTAACTATGTTACTATGTTACTATGTTACAATGACCCAAAACATACAGCCAAGGCAACAAAGGATTGGCTCAAAAAGAAGCATATTAAGGTCATGGAGTGGTCAAGCCAGTCTTCAGACCTTAATCCCATAGAAAACTTATGGAGGGAGTTGAAGCTCCGAGTTGCCAAGCGACAGCCTCAAAATCTTAATGATTTAGAGATGATCTGCAAAGAGGAGTGTACAAAAATTCCGCCTGACATGTGCGCAAACCTCATCAACTACAAAAAACTTCCCGCTGTGCTTACCAACATGCGTTTTGCACCCAAGTATTAAGTCTTATTTGCCTGAGGGATCAAATACTTATTTCTCACTGCAAAATGCAAATACATTTACATAATTTATACAATGTGATTTTCAGGATTTTATTTTCATAATCATACCCTTTGATACCTTGGATCTATCTTTTTGATATATAATGTCTTTTACATACGTATTATTTATGTGACACACTTCGATTAGCGTCCTTTTCTGTCTGGTTGTTCCTCCCCTACATGCACTTGTATCTTGATCTAATAAAGTTTGATTTACAGTTTTTACCACCATTTAGCCATTTTACATTTTTTCTCTCTTTTGGTTCTCATGTTTCTGTGGCCAATTGGTTATCATATAGTCTAGTCTACATTTGTACCTATGAGGAAATATATATGTACTGTATATACTTGCGTGCACTTATAATTTTCCTCTTAGAAGGTGATTTCATTAATATTATATATTTATGTGCAGCATTGATTTGAATTTTTGAGTTTTCTTAGCTCTTTTTAAAATGTAAACTTTTTATTGGGTGAAAAAATCTTATCAACAAGAATCATTTCAGAACTTTTTATACCATGAATGTCACAAAAATGTGTACAATTACAATGAAAATTAAACTGAAATCTTTTGGAGCAGAAATAGAAAATATAGAAGTAAAATAATGTGGTTGCATATATATACACATCCTGAAACTAAAATAATTTTGGGTTGTAGTCTATTAGCATGGCATTTCTAGAGTTTGCAGTCTTTGCCCACTCTTCCTCTTCACAGTAGTGCTCCAAAACTGTAAGATTGTGATGGCATCTCCTGTGCACATCCCTGTTCAGGTCAATGCACAGATTTTCAATTGGCTTCAGGTCTGGGCCCTGGCTGGGCCATTCCTACATTTTGATGTTCTATCAATGCCATTCCTTTGGAATTGCATCTAGGGTCGTTGTAATGCTATGGGAAATTCTTTCACTTTTTAGCAAAGGCCTAAAAGATTTTGTAGTAAAATTGACAGATATTTGATCATAATTCCCTCCAACTTGACTAAACTCCAGTTCCATCTGCTAAAAACAGCACCAAAGCATAATGCTGCCCCCTTAGGCTTCATTGTGGGTATGGTGTTCTTTTGGTGATGCACTGTGTTGGCTTTGCACCAAACATTCTTTTTGCAATTTAGACCATTAGCTCAACCTTGGTGTCATAAGACTATAAAACATTTTTCTCCCTGTTTTAGCAGACTTGACTGATTTAGGAGAGCAAATTCCATATTAGGATCCCTGTGTGTGGCTTTTCACTTTACTGGTCGTTCAGGAGCTATGCAAATTCAACATGGTTTTCAATAAGAATCCAGTATACAAGCTGAGCACATATGTTGAGAATTGAATGTAAAAAGTGCAAATCACCCTATGCAACATTTATTGTCCTCTAATTTTTATAATCACTCTTTGAGTCAAAATGTTTACTTTGCCCCTATATAAAATTCCATAAGAGATAAAGTTTCCAAAGTGGTGTTTCCTATTGGGATTTCATACTGTAAGGCTGGATTCACACATCCATGTGAGAAAATAAAATTATAGTTAGTACAGGCATTGGACTGGAAAGGACTGTAGAAAACTTTATTTCTCCTGTGAAATCTCCTTCAAACTCTTTCGGACCTCTGGAAAAATGACTGTCTGAAGTAAATTTATCCTGAGACCGGTCTTTGCTTTTTATCCAATACAGTGTCTATTAAAGATGGAGTCCGGTGTTTTTGCTGAACATTTACTATGCCTTGCTCAGCCTGCTATGCGGTTCTAACTCCGTTCGTCCCCGGTCCAACCCGGCTGTGTTTGCACCATCCCGCTTGAGTTCCTTCCTAGGTCTGATGCCCGGAGCCTGACGACCATAGTTTGCAATCTGACGACCACTGCCTGGTGCCCAGAGCCTGACCACTGCTGCCTGGTCTTGTGCTGTCTGTGTCTCAGCTGTTGACCTGAGCTGTCACGCCAGTGTTTCTGGTCCTGTGCCATCCATGTCCCATCCGATGACCTGGGCTGCCACGCCTGTATCCCAGATATCTATCCTGTGTCCTGATGTCCAACCTGTGTCCTGATGTCCTGATGCCCATCCTGTGTCCTGATGTCTTGATGTCCAGCCTGTGTCCTTATGTCCTGATGTCCAGCCAATGTCCTGATGTCCAGCCTGTGTCCTAATGTCCTGATGTCCAGCCTGTGTTCTGATGCCCAGCCTGTGTTCTGATGTCCAGCCTATGTCCTGATGTGTAGCCTGTGTCCTGATGTCCAGCCTGTGTCCCGATGTTCCGCTGGTTCCCCGGGGTACACCCTGTGATGATGTCTGTCCTGGGTCAGTGTCTGATTTTCTCCTGCTGAGCTTGTACTACGTCTGAGGCCTGAGTGAGAGGCCATCCTAGTATGCCCGTGCCAGATGACCCTAGACTGCATCAACCCATGATGACCCTTGCCATTGTCTGATGTCTGTCCAAGGTCGGTGTCTGATGTTCTCCTGCTGAGCCTGTGCTTTGCCTGAGACCTGAGAGAGAGGCTCTTCTAGTATGCACGTGCCAGATGACCCTGGCCTGCAACAACCCATGATGACCCCTGCCATCATCTGAAGTCTGTCCGAGGTCAGTGTCTGATGTTCCCCTTCTGAGCCTCTGCTACACCTGAGGCCTGAGAGAGAGGCCGTTCTAGTATGCCCGTGCAAGATAACCCTGGACTGCATCAACCCATGATGTCCTCCTGCATTCGTCTATTATCCTTAGACATGTACCCTTCCTTGATGTGTGGAATAGGGAGCCTGACATCGTTATGTTCTGTTTATGTACTGTGATTTCGTTTAAATAAATTTTGTTTCTTCATACCTGAAGTTGTGCAGTGTTATCTAGGTCTGCATGCCACCATCTTGTCCACAAGCTGAGCTGCTACAGACCCTGCTCGCTGCCCTTCCCTAGTCTGGGTATTTCCAGGTTCCCTTCTGTGGTCCAGTGGGTCCACATTCTGTTCCCAACTGGACGTGAAGGCGTTGGCTGGGCTGCATCTGCAGTTGCTAGCCGTAACACACATATAAATTCCTGGAGAGGAGTAGTTTCCAAAATGATATTATTTCTGGTAGATTTCCATTACAAGGGGGCCTGGGAATGCAATGTGGTGAACAGAAAATACAAAATCATCTAAAAAAACTCTCAGAATAACAGAGATATTTAGAAGCATTCCAAAGTTATTACCACATAAAGTCACACTTGTCAAATTTGAAAAATGGGGCTTTGTCAGGAAGGATAAAACTGGCTAGAGTGGGTAGAGGTTAATGTAAAGTATCGGTAAATATTATGACCAGGTTCTTCCCTACAATCTTTAAAGATTTTGGAACCTTGGTGACTTTATGATTTCTCTATTTTTCATTTTAGTTACAGCCATTAATCTGGAAAAATCCCTCAAGAGGCAGTAATGAATTTTTCTCATGGGAAAGAAACCCACATGCTATCAGGTATTAGCAGCATGAGTGGCAATTGCCAGATCAATAACAATTAGTTTGGAATTAATCAACCAAAAATCAAATGTGTTAATACTCATGGGAAATTATTTACTGTTGTAAATTAATGAAAGAAGCAAATCTAAGATTATCCATGTAATGATGAGCTGGATACCCATATGAGATAGCCCTGTCTATTTATTGAATATAGGTGTTTTAGCAATACCAATTGCAAAAAAAATGCAAATAAAATCAAGCACACAGCAATGTAATCTCCACTGGAAAACAGTTTACGTAGTATGGGTCATACTGGAGTCTAAGGACTCTTTCCATTGACAAAATGTGCCCACTTTGCTACACGTTAGGTGATTTACTCACTAATGTCTCTAATGACCTACTAACAGCTAAATCTAATGGTCACTACTCCATGCTAATTCTCTTGGATCTCTCCGCAGTATTCGACACTGTGGATCATCAGCTCCTCTTCTCTATGATCTGCTCCATCGGCCTCAAAGACACCGTTCTCTCCTGGTTCTCCTCCTATTTCTCTGACCGCTCCTTCACTGTATCTTTTGCTGGTTCCTCCTCCTCTCTCCTTCCCCTTACTGTTGGGGTTCCTCAAGGATCAGTCCTAGGCCCCCTCCTCTTCTCTTTGTATTCTGCCCCTATTGGACAAACAATCAGTAGATTTGGTTTCCAGTACCATCTCTATGCTGACGACACCCAATTATACACTTCTTCTCCTGTTATCACGTCTGCCTTTTTAGAAAACACCAGTGATTGTCTTACCGCTGTCTCTAACATCATGTCCTCCCTCTATCTGAAACTGAGCCTGTCAAAAACAGAACTCCTCGTGTTTTCTCCCTCTACTAACCTACCTTTACCTGACATTGCCATCTCCATGTGCAGTTCCACCATTACTCCAAAGCAACATGCCCACTGCCTTGGGGTCATACTTGATTCCAAGCTTTCATTCAACCCCCACATCCGATCACTGGCTCGCTCTTCTTATCTGCATCTCAAAAACATTTCTAGAATTCGTCCTTTTCTTACTTTCGACTCTGCAAAAACTCTTACTGTTTCACTTATTCATTCTCGTCTGGACTATTGTAACTCTCTACTAATCGGCCTCCCTCTTACCAAACTCTCCCCGCTCCAATCGGTCCTGAATGCTGCAGCCAGGATCATATTCCTCACCAACCGTTACACCGGTGCCAGTCATTACACTGGTTACCCATCCACTCAAGAATCCAGTACAAAACTACTACCCTCATCCACAAAGCACTCCATGGCTCAGCACCACCCTACATATCCTCTCTGGTCTCAGTCTACCACCCTACCCATGTCCTCCGCTCCGCTAATGACCTCAGGTTAGCATCTTCAATAATCAGAACCTCCCACTCCCGTCTCCAAGACTTAACACATGCTGCGCCGATTCTTTGGAATTCACTACCTAGGTTAATTTGATTAATCCACAATCCCCACAGTTTTAAGCGTGCCCTAAAAACTAATTTGTTCAGATTGGCCTAAAGCCTCAATGCATTAACCTAACTATCCCTGTGTGGCCCATTCAAAAAAAAAACATAATTGGGTTCTTCGCATCATGTTCTCATACACTTTATGCAGTTAATAGCCCTCTGTGTCTATACTGCTACATACTTAGGCAGTTAACTGGTTCATGCAGCTTTACATGAACACCCGAGCCTTACACTATGGCTGGTCCGACTAACTAAAGCAATTGTTACCATCCACCTCTCGTGTCTCCCCTTTTCCTCATAGTTTGTAAGCTTGTGAGCGGCGCCCTCATTCCTCTTGGTATCTATTTTGAACTGTGATTTCTGTTATGCTGTAATGTCTATTGTCTGTACAAGTCCCCTCTATAATTTGTAAAGCGCTGCAGAATATGTTGGCGCTATATAAATAAAATTATTATTATTAATATTACATTTCTGGATGTGGACTCCAATAAACTAAGAGTGCAGTTTTGGTGACTGAAAGCACCATTAAGAAGGAATGTAAGCACAGCCATAAAGACATAGACCTTCAAAACCACAGACTGGGAACACCACAAAGCACATAAAACCTATCTGTGTGGAATGACTCATTACTGAGTTGCATAAAGCCTATGGTATTGATACCAGGCACAAAGCAGCTCAACCATTTCAATGGTTGAGGATATAACTCTAGGACTATCATGCGCAATTACAAGTCTGAAGTATGAACCTTTGAAATCGTAGATGTCTGGGGCACACTACTTGGTTTGATCGATTCATACCATGATTAAAAACATTTGACGTTTGACTGCCTGGTTGACTTTACCTACACATGTTCTATATATACCAATTAATTTTTTAAATTGTTTGAATAAAGGTGTAACTTTTTACAGTAGCCTAACCTCAACTCCATCTAACGTCTTTTAAATAATTTGATATTCTGATTGCGATTCAGATCCTATCATCTAATATAGCACTTGACCTCACCAATGATAAATTTTTTGAATGGACATGTATTAAAATAGAAAGACTTCAAAATCTTGTGGAAAGCCAGAGGTTTAGAGGCAGTGAGCAAGGTAAAAGGGGCCCATCTACATATTAATACCCACAGTCTTTGTTCTGCCCATTCATGAGCAGCAAGATAAATTCATAGCTTAGTACCAGTTACAACCCTTAGAAGTCTTTACTTAGCCATTTATCCTGTTTTTACATACATGAGCATTTTCTCCTTTAACCCCTTAAGCCCCGAGGGTGATTTGCACGTTAATGACCGGGCCAAATTTTACAATTCTGACCACTGTCCCTTTATGAGGTTATTACTCTGGAATGTTTCAACGGATCCTGGTGATTCTGACATTCTTTCCTCATAACACATTGTACTTCATGATAGTCATAAAATTTCTTTGATATTACCTGCGTTTATTTGTAACAAAAAACGGAAATTTGGCAAAAAGTTTGAAAATTTTCCAATTTTCCAACTTTGAATTTGTATGCCCTTAAATCACAGAGATATGTCACAAAAAATATTTAATAATTAATATTTCCCACATGTCTACTTTGCATCAGCACAATTTTGGAACCAAATTTTTTTTTAGTTAGGGAGTTATAAGGGTTAAAAGTTGACCAGCAATTTCTCATTTTTACAACACCATTTTTTTTAGGGACCACATCACATTTGAAGTCATTTTGAGGGGTCTATGATAGAAAATAACCAAGTGTGACACCACCCTCAAGGTGCTCAAAACCACATTCAAGAAGTTTAGTAACCCTTCTGGTGCTTCACAGGAATTTTTGGAATGTTTAAAAAAATGAACATTTTAATTTTTTTTCACAAAAAATTTACTTCAGCTCCAATTTATTTTATTTTACCAAGGGTAACAAGATAAATTGGACCCCAAAAGATGTTTTACAATTTGTTCTGAGTACCCAGATACCCCGTATGTGGGGGTAAACCACTGTTTGGGCGCATGGCAGAGCTCGGATGGGAAGTAGCGCCATTTGACTTTTCAATGCAAAATTGGCTGGAATTGAGATGGGACGCCATGTTGCATTTTGAGAGCCACTAATGTGCCTAAACATTGAAACCCCCCACAAGTGACACCATTTTGGAAAGTAGGCCCCCTAAGGATCTTATCTAGATGTGTTGTGAGAGCTTTGAACCCCCAAGTGTTTCACTACAGTTTATGACGCAGAGCCGTGAAAATAAAAATTATAATTTTTTTTTACACAAAAATTATTTTTAGCCCCTGTTTTGTATTTTCCCAAGGGTAACAGGAGGAATTGGACCCCAAACGTTGTTGTGCAATTCGTCCTGTGTACGCTGATACCCCATATGTGGGGGAACCACCGTTTGGGCGCATGGCAGAGTTTGGAAGGGAAGGAGCGCCATTTGGAATGCAGATTTAGATGGATTGGTCTGCAGGCGTCACATTGCATTTGCAGAGCCCCTGATGTACCTAAACAGTAGAAACCCCGAGAATTGACCCCATATTGGAACCTAGACCCCCCAAGGAACTTATCTAGATGTGTTGTGAGAACTTTGAACCCCGAAGTATTTCACTACAGTTTATAACGTAGAGCCATAAAAATAAAAAATAATTTTTTTCCTACAAAAATGTTTTATTAGCCCCCCAAATTTTTATTTTCCCAAGGTTAACAAGAGAAATTGGAGCCCAGAAGTTGTTGTCCAATTTTTCCTGATTATGCTGATACCCCATATGTTGGGGTAAACCCCTGTTTGGGCACACGGGAGAGCTCGGAAGGGAAGGAGCTCTGTTTAACTCTTTCAATGCAGAATTGGCTGGAATTGAGATCGGACGCCATGTCGCGTTTGGAGAGCCCTGATGTGCCTAAACAGTGGAAACCCCCAATTCTAACTGAAACCCTAACCCAAAAACACCCCTAACCCTAATCACAACCACACCCCTAACCACAACTCCAACACACCCCTAACCCTAATCCTAACAGTAACACTAACCACATCCCTAACCCTGACACACCCCTAACCTTAATCTCAACCGTAAATGTAGTCCAAACCCTATCCCTAACCCTAACCCTAGCCCTAAACCTAGCTCTTACTCTAACCCTAACACTAGCCCTAACCCTAACCCTAGCCCTAACCCCAACCCTAGCCTTAACCCTAGCCCTAACCCCAACCCTAGCCTTAACCCTAGCCCTAACCCTAACCCTAGCCCTAACCCTAACCCTAGCCCTAGCCCTAACCCTAGCCCTAGCCCCAACCCTAATGGGAAAATGGAAATAAATACATTTTTTAATTTTTTTTATTTTTCCCTTACTAAGGGGGTGATGAAGGGGGGTTTGATTTACTTTTATAGCAGGTTTTTTAGTGTGGCAGCCGTCACACACTAAAAGACGCTTTTTATTGCAAAAAATATTTTTTGGCGTTACCACATTTTGAGAGCTATAATTTTTCCATATTTTGGTCCACAGAGTCATGTGAAGTCTTTTTTTTGCAGGACGAGTTGACGTTTTTATTGGTAACATTTTCAGGCACATGACATTTTTTGATCGCTTTTTATTCCGATTTTTGTGAGGCAGTATGACCAAACAAAAGCTATTCATGAACTTCTTTGGGGGGGGGGGGCGTTTATACCGTTCTGTGTTTGGTAAAATGGATAAAGCAGATTTATTCTTCGGGTCAGTACGATTACAGCGATACCTCATTTATATAATTTTTTAATATTTTGGTGCTTTTATACGATAAAAACTCTTTTATAGAAAAAATAATTATTTTTTCATCACTTTATTCTGAGCACTATAACTTTTTTATTTTTTCGCTGATGATGCTGTATGGTGGCTTTTGCGGGACAAGATGACGTTTTCAGCGGTATCATAGTTATTTATATCCGTCTTTTTGATCCAGTGCTATTCCACTATATGTTCGGTGGTATGATAATAAAGCATTGTGTTCACTGAAGGGGTTAACTAGTGGGACAGTTTTAGAGGTCGGTTTGTTTATGGACGCGGCAATACTAAATATGTGTACTTTTATTGTTTTTTTTTTATTTAGATTAAGAAATGTATTTATGGGAACAATATTTATTTTTTTTTTTTCTTTATTTCGGAATTTTTTTTTTTTACACAACTAAATATTTTTTTTTTTACCTTATAACATTGCCCCAGGGGGGCATCATGTTATAAGGTCAGATTGCTCATCTGACACTTTGCAGAGCACTGTGTCAGATCAGAGATCTGACAAGCAGTGCTCCTGGCTTACCAGCGCCTGCTCTGGTAAGCCACCTCACCAGATGCAGCCCCACGGCTATTCTGGATCCGGGGCCTGCAGGGAGTAGAAGGTAGGAGACTCTCGGAGCAACGCGATCACATCGTTTTGCTCCGAGGGTCTCAGGGAAGCCTGCAGGGAGCCCCCTCCCTGCGCAATGCTTCCCTACACCGCCGAAACACTGCGATCATGTTTGATGAAAGATGAAAAACAAAGATGAAGGACTTCAACTAGAGGCATCACTGGTGAGTCAGTGTGTTACCTATACACTGACACTATACACCATATACTATATACAGCGGTCCTGTGTATAATGTCACCAGAGATCACTGTATTACCTATACACTATATACAGAGCTCTTGTGTATAATGTCACCGGTGATCACTGTATTACCTGTACACAGACACTGCTTACTAATTACAGATCTCCTGTGTATAATATCACTGATGGTGATAGTATTGTGTTTTTTTTTATTACTCATCAGGATTGTAGTATTCAGTCACTATGTGGTGGTAATATGTGGTCTGGTCATGATGTTGTGGTATTTGTTCCTTGTATTTGATATTATTCGATCACTGTGGTAGTAATATGACATCTGGTCATAGTGCTGTGGTATTTGTTCCTTGTATGTGGTATTAAAGGTCATTTTAAAAATTGAAAAATAAATAAAAATACCTAAATTGTATTGCGTATTTTAACAAATATTTAATAGGTTACAGTAGAGTAGGGCCTGGCCAAAAGTGTCTACCTTGTCATTTTGGTGGCTTAAAAAATCTTTTGGCCAAATCAAAAGCTGCCGGCTATATGTGTGATCTGGTGATGGGAACTGTCAATGTGTGATAGGTGAGAAGTGGAGATTTTCCAAGAGAGAGCAGTGGGACTGTGGACAGTTTGAGGGGTGGAGCGTGGAGGCGGGGCTGGGGTGGAGCCTGGGCGGAGTCTCAAGGGGGCCCCGAAAATTTTGCCAGTATGGGGCCCCAAAATTTCTAGTGGCAGCCCTGTCTCCCATGGAGACTATTGAAACTGAAAAAGTAAAAACATTTTTTAAAGAAATACAAAAAAATTATAAAAAATATATAAAAGTTCAAATCACCCCTCTTTCGCCCCATTCAAAATAAAAGAATAAAAAAAAAATCAGACATGGACATATTTGGTATTGCGGAGTTCAGAATCACCTGGTCTATCAATATGAAAAAGAATTAACCCGATCGTTAAACGGTGTAACGAGAAAAAATTAAAACGGCCAGATTTATGTATTTTTGGTTGCCACAACTTTGCATTACAATGAAATAACAGAAGATCCTATCTGCACAAAATTGGTATAATTAAAAACATCAGCTCGGTACACAAAAAATAAGCCCTCACCCAACCCAAGATCACGGAAAATGGAGAAGCTACAGGTATCGGAAAATGGTGCCATTTTTTTTTTTTTATCAAACTTTGGATTTTTTTCACCACTTAATTAAAAAAAGCCTATATATTTTGGTGACTATGAACTCATAATGACCTGGAAAATCATAATTGCAGGTCAGTTTTAGCATTTAGTGAGCATAGTAAAAAAAAAAAACCGACTGTGGGATTACACTTTTTTTTTGCAATTTCACAGCCCTTGGAATTTTTTTCCCATTTTCTAGCACATGATATGTTGAAACCAATGGTATTTTCCTTTTTGGATGCTGCCCTTCCCGTGTTTGTTCCTTCCTGGTGAAAGACTTGGCTATTTATTGCTTGCGATGAGAAACACGTGATGGTGTCTCCGCGGTGTTGGATGTTTTGATCTCCCCAAGGTCATTTATCCTTATTTTTATAGTCCTTTTACTAGGTACTGCTCCTAATAGCCAGTTTCCTACTCCACACTCATGAGGGGCAAATACCCCGAAACAGCTGTCTGTGGATGGATACCATGTTTTGGCATAGGTGGTTTTCCTTTTTGGATGCTGCCCTTCCCGTGGTTGTTCCTTCCCGGTGAAAGACCTGGCTATTTATTGCCTGCGTTGAGAAACACGTGATGGTGTCTCCGCGGCTTTTCTACATGCATATGAACTCATAATGATCTGGAGAATCATAATTGCAGGTCAGTTTTAGCATTTAGTGAGCATAGTAAAAAAAAAAAAAACGACTGTGGGATTACACTTTTTTTTGCAATTTCACAGCCCTTGGAATTTTTTTCCCGTTTTCCAGTACACGATATGTTGAAACCAATGGTATTATTCAAAAGCACAAACAAAACAAGCCCTCACATGGTCATTTTGACCAAAAAATAAAAAAGTTATGGCTCTGGGAAGAAGGGGAGAAAAAAATGGGGTTAAAAACTTGGAGCTGAAACAACATTTTAGTGGTAAAAATCTAGTTTGTTCTTTTTTCTCTGCTCAATGTTATAACATTGTATGAGGCACATGTGGTGTCAATATGAACCCTGCACCCTTAAATGAATTAAATGGGGGTGTATAGTTTTTAAAATGAGTTCACATATGGGGGCTTTCTGTTGTTCTGGCACCTCAGGGGCTCTGCAAATGTGACATGGCACCTTCAAACCATTCCAACAAAATCTAAACTCCAATATGGCGCTTCTTCCCTTCTGAGCTTTGCACTGTGCCTCAAAAGTAGTTTTTTTCCCCACATATAGGGTATTGGCATACTCAGGAGAAATTACACAACAAATTGTATGGTGTAATTTCTCCTGTAACCCTCATGGAAATGCAAAATTTGGGGCTAAAAATATTTTTGTGTGGAAAATGTGATTTTTTTTATTTTCACGGCTTAACGTGATAAACTTCTGTAAAAAAGGTGTTCACCACATATCTAAATACATTCCTTGAGGGGTATAGTTTTCAAAATGTGTTCATTCGTGGGGGGTTTCCTCTGTTTAGACACATCAGGGGGCTCTCCAAGGGGGCCATGGCATCTGCTGATGATTCCAACTAATCAAAAAGTCAAATGACACTCCTTCAATTCCGAGCCCTGCCATGTGCCCAAACAGTAATTTTTTCACACATATAGGGTATTGGCGTACTCAGGAGAAAATGCACAACGCATTCTATGTCCTGTTAGTCACAAATTTAGCATTTTCATAAGGGTAAGAAAACAATTTTGGAGGAAATGTTTTATTTTTTCATTTTCACGGCTCAACGATATTAACTTCTGTGAAACTTCTGTGAAGCACCTGAGGGTTCAATGTGCTGAACATACATATAGATAAGTTCCCTGAGCTCCATAGCAATTGGAGCTCAATTCTGGCTGCTGTTGTAAGACTTAGGGCTCATACTTACCTGCGAGAAACTCGGATGAGTCTCGCACATCAATGCCCGACACTGCACCCAGCACTCAGGAGCGGAGCTTGCGGCCGCATAGCAATACATGCAGTCTCACGCTCCGCTCCTGAGTGCCGGGTGCAGTGCCGAGCATTGACGTGCGAGACTCTTCCGAGTTTGTCGCAGGTCAGTATGAGCCCTTAGTTGCCGACTATGTATGACCTACCCTGCAGAGAAAGTTCAGCTCCCAAGCACTCTTCACGTATGGTAACCTACAGCAACCATATAGAATACATGTATGTTATTTAGAATTATGAGGTTAAAGACTATAAAAAATCTAAACATAACCTGACCATATATCTGAAATGGGAATTAATTTCTTCCCTTCCATCTTTACACAGAAATTGCTATATGCTTTACCAATTCATGCAACTGAGACAGCTACAATAAAGGTATAATATAGGGAATTTGGTAATTTAAGATTGACGTACGTGAAATAAATTATCTCAATCAATTAATCACATTGTTCCTTGTAGTCTAACATTCTCATATCACACTCCGTATGGAATTAGAGTTACCTTCAAATCAGTAGGTATAAACAAATGAGTGAATAAGCATAGCAGCTCAGATGTGTTAAATTCTGATTGACATATAGTTACCAGTCTATTATTGGACTATCTGTATTTCTTGCTCTACATGGAACAAAAACATTGTGCCTTTGCAACATTTAGAACCATTCATTGGTTGCACAAAATCAAAATATAAGGTCCAAAAAAGGAAATAATAAATAAAAGATTGCTTTCTTCAGCAGATTCAGTATCCTGTAGGCTTTTTCTAGATGTGAAGTGCAAAAAGGAAAACAATGTACAGATTTTTAAGGGGGCACGTTGGTGGTGGTTAGATATGGTGTGAATTGGTTCACAGGACTCCGTCCTGCGACCATGTCAGTAATATGTGGCTATTGGACCGGATCTCTTATCTGACCTGACAGCATCATTTCCTCATAAGTGACATCTTATTTTTTTTTTACAGTATCATTGGCTTATATTTTGATTAGCTGGCTCGGTATGATGTTATAGATATGGCATAATGCACATGTGATGTTGTGCCAAACTAGTAATTCAAAAGAAGAGCCACAGATGATGTCGGGTAATAGGTGGCCCTTGGAGCTCATGTCCAGCGGCCGTAGATTACTGAAGTGGCAGCTGAATCAGATCCTGTAAATACATTTGCACAAACTCTAAAGCTGTTATATCCCTTTAAATAGATTTTAGGCTAGGTCCACATTGCGTAAGGGCAATCCGTTTAACATATTCGTTACTAAGAGGCACTAACGCAATTTAACGGATCCGTTAACGCACCCATTACCATCCATTATCGTAACACATCCTAACGCATGTCAAAATAAGCATGAGTTAGCGATGGTCCGTTACTTTGTAACGCACCTTCAAGCACGGTCTACCGAGTTTTCGGATGCGTTAGGTCTAACGTACAGCGAACGGAAGGATTGGTTATGATAGTTGTGCTGTATGATGAGTGGGTGGGCGGGGTGATGAATTTGATGAGGGGTGTGCCAAGGTCAGAGGAACATGTGAAGAGGTTACACTTATCCTGCCTGAACTTCATGTGTGTTGATTCCAGCAACCAATCAGGGTGCAGAAACCATCCACATCAAGACACAAGGTATTCTGTGACTGGTTGCCAAAGTTGCATGTCCTTGACTATATAAAAAGAGGACATCTTGTTTTGCTGGTGCCATTTGCTCAGTGTCACAGTGCAGAGAGGTGGCACCTGCGCTAGTGCTAAAAGTGAACTTATCCTGTGTGAAATCGATCTTCCAGCATCGAAGTAGATTGTGCAAAAACTGTGTGCCAGTCTCCTGATGCCCCATTAGCTGCTCCAAATCGTCTGTGCTAACACCGTGTTTCAGTGGCAGTTCAGAAGGCCAGATTTCCAGTTAAAAATCGTTCTGCCTAATATAGTGGTACAGCCTGGAGGGTCAATTAGCTACTCCTAATTGTTTGTGCTTAAACGGTGTTTCAGTGGCAAATCAGAAGGCCCGATTTCCACTTAAAAATCATTAGGCCTGCTATAGTGATACAGTCACAAAGCCCAATTAGCTACTCCAAATCCTTTGTTCTAAAACTGTGTTTTAGTGGCAAATCAGAAGGCTATATTTCCACTTAAAAATTGTTAGCCATAGCAGTGTTGTTCAGGCACACTAAGAGAATAAATAATGATTGTTCATTTAGTGACAGGTGGCTGACAGCTGTGGGCCTAAGGTTGTGAAACAGCAGGTTACAAGAGGGGAAGGCCACATACAACATGAGTGGGAAAAGCAAGGTTGTGGTGGAAGGGGGAATAGGCTTGGTGTTCGATGTGTATGTGGGTTAGGTGTTAATGTGAATGAAAGCTCAACTTAACAATTTTGTTCTATCCAAAGACCACTGACAACAGGCAGGCCTATTTGACTCCCTTTCTTTGGCAACTGCACAAAGGTATGCCTTGGAGAGGATGTTCAGAAAGAGCATGTGCTCGAGTGGATGGCAAATGCTGCATCAAGTGGCCTCTGCTCCTCTTCCTCCACCTTACCATCACACACATTACAATCCTTGAAGATGGCACAAAAATCTCCCTTTTTTCCTCCCGTGTCACAAATTTCAAAATGTTGAACTGACAGTGGGGAACCTCAGATGAACAATTCTGAAGAAGTGTTCACACATTGTATTCCATGGGCTTCAGAGGTCTGCTCTGAAGAATCACAAAATTCAGAGGAGGAAAGCATCTGCACCGATGTCCTCAATTTTTCTTGTTGGTTCCGAGACAGGATAAAGTACGGTCCAAGCAGAATCCAGACTCTCATCACCAGACATTAACCACCACAGGTGGAGGTGATCCTGATGATATCCGCGTGGACTGTACTGTGGTGTTAAGGCAAGAAGAGGAAGAGGATGATTCTCAGGGTGAGGACTGTGAGAACAGAGAGGATGATGATGAGGTTGTAGATTCCACTTGATGTGAACCCAGAGGAATGCAGCTGAGCAGCTCAGCAGAGGAGGTTTAGAAGGAGGAAGATGAGGAGGTTATGTTGTGGCTTAATACACAGACTTAAAGAGACTAAACCATGACAAGCACTTCATCCTCAGCCCCAAGTCTGGCTGTGGCTATCACTGGTCGTTATTTTGTGCAGTTCGCAGGGGTGGCAAGGGTTGCCTAGGCCTGGGCATTTTTTATACCGCAAAGGATGATCCAACACACGTTATCTGTCAAATTTGCAAAAAAAATTGCATGCATGAACCGGCACATGCTTGATCAACATGCCTTAGTGTGGGAATCTCACTGAGCTAAAATGTGGACTAGCAGGACTCGCTAACCTTCGGCTGTCCCATCAACCCCATCTGCTGCTTCTTCCTCCTCTGTCCCCATTCCAAGTGTTCACACTCAGGTCTCCAGTTGTTGAAACTATAATTGTTTACCCACCACAGTCGGGATGAGGGAGAGCTGGTTAGTTGTTACAGAAGTAAACATGACTGCTGCTTTTTTGTTACCTAGGACAAGACATCTTTCTCAATCCACCATATCATCTCCACCTGCACCTCACTCACAGTTCAGCAGTTTTTTCTGTTCTCCATACTCCGCTCTCTCTCGGCACTGAAGTCAACCCTTTGTCCCACAGTTGTGGTCACGTAAAAGAATGTTTTCTCCTACACATAGCAAAACTAAGAGCTTGACCTCAACCATCTCCAAACTGTTGGCCACAGAAATTCTGCCTTTCCCCCTGGTGGATACAGACAATTTCCAAAAGTTGATGGCCATCGCAGTCCCCCAGTACCAGTTGTACAGTTGCCATTACTTCTCAAAGAAAGCTGTGCCTGCGCTACACCAGCAGGTCTATGACAACATAACCCGTTCCTTGAAAAACCTCTGTTTGCCAGGGTGCATTTTACCACTGATACCAGGATAAGCAAACATGGGCAAGGGCATTACAGCTCGCTGACTGGGCAAAGGGTGACTCTGATGGCAGGCAGTCAAAGGGCTGCTCCACAAGTCTTTGAATCCCCAAGGCTTGTGGGACAAACCTCTGTATCTAACAGTTCCCCCACTGCTTCTGCCTCCTCCGCTTTGTCTAGGGCCTCCACCTGTGCCCTCAACCTCTCCTTTAATCAGACACACATTCAAACAGTGCAGATAGAATCTCCCCCACCTCCATACTGCATAGCCAGGGCTTACTGAAGTCAGGCAGTGTTTAAATTAATATGCCTTGGAGATCGCAGTCACACAACTCAAGAGTTGTGGACACAAATCCAGGCCGAGTTAGGCTAAGTTCACATTTGCGTATATTTGCTCAGTGTATCACCTGCATACGCAAACACATGCCAAAATGCACGTGAACGCATGTTTACGCAGCGTGTTTTATCCGCATCAGCTTACGCATGACGGCAAAAAAAAGATGCATGTGCATGCGTTTGTGTGCATTTTTTGCCTGCGTTTGCATTGTTTATGGGCATGGTTTAATATTTCCAGCAGGACGTGTCTCAATGGACATGTCTCAAAATAGTCCCTGGACATGAGCAGTCCGAAGTATGCAAGCGCATTGTACACGTGTCCTACGAATGATTTCTCATAGATAGTAATGCGTTTTTTAACGCACTCGTTCACATGCGCATGCCTGCGCATATTTGACCCCTCCAAAAATGCAACATGTTGCGTTCGCCGCGCCCAGTCACACACCACGAAATGTCGCATGTGTACGCATGTATACAGATCAAACGCTGTGCACAAAAATGCAATTGTGAAACCAGCCTTGAAGCAATGGCTGTCTCTACTGAACCTGGAGCCATTGAAGGCCGTGTGCGATAATGGTGCAAACCTGATGGTGACCCTTCGCTGTTGCAACCTCACACATGTGCCTTGCATGACTCATGTCCTCAACATGGTGGTACAGCAATTTCTCCCCAATATCCCGGCCTGGATACAGAAAGCACGATAGCTGTGTGCTCACTTCCGACTATCGCACCCCACAGGTCATCGACTTGCATTGCTACAGAGGTCTTTCAGCCTATCGGTTAACTGTTTGATTAGCGATGTTATGACACAGTGGAATTCCACTCTGGACATGTTCCAGCAGCTGTGGCAGCAGGGACGAGCCCTTGTGCTGTATGTCCTTTTGCATAACCTGGATCAACGCAGTCCGGATGTGGTGCAAATCACACTTGTGGAGCAGGCATATGTGAAGGACCTCTGCACCCCTCTGCACAGTTATGAAATGGCTAGAAAGATGGTTAGCACTGACGATGCCATCATCAGCATTACTATTCTGGTCATCTACATGCTGGAGCACACTTTGAATAGTCTGTGTGAGGAGGTGATGGTCCCAGAGCAACAGGTGAAAGCAAAGGAGGATGCAGAAGAGATAACAATATCTCAAATTTCTGGACTGTCGTCCCACCGGTGGCTGCCATGGGAGAGTGGCTTACAGCGATCAAGGATGGGTCATAGTAACACAGAAACTGTTAGGGATGATACAGGAGCTGAGGAACAAATTGAGGAGGATGAGGTGATGGGCGTGCATCCGTTAACAGATGAAGAGGATAATGATATGCTTTCCGTTTTCTGTGATTGTTGGGAGGGGACGGAGGAAGCAGTCTTGAGTGTTACCTCACCACCAACACAGCATGGACTTGGATCTCATGGAAAGGCCCGACACATGAGATCCTTCTTGCTGCACTATCTTCAACACAATGCCCGTATTCTTCCAGTTAGAAATAGTGCTGACTACTGGGTTTTACTACTGTTGGAGCCACAATACAAGAGTAAATATAGCCAGATGCTTCCCCCCTGGAAAGGGATGAATGGTTTCCCCAAGCCAGCAGTGATGCACACAGTGTGCATCCCAGTTTTAGATGTCCAACCTCGGGAATGTCAAAACGTCATTGCCAAAACAATAGCAGCAGCAGCATTGTAAGTGGCATAAGCAATTTCTGAGAGTCATTTAACACATTTTTTAGACCAGCCTGTGCACCAGAACAGAATACAAGTTTGTAACGTTGTGAGCAACCGGAGAGGATGATGCAGGAGTATCTGAGCTCAATATTTATGTCATCAGGGGGAGGTCTGAACCCTTTTACATTTTTGCCATCAAAAATGGAAGAGTGAGCAAGCTTTTCATGCCTTGGAGATTTTTGTCATGCCCGGCACCCAGCATTCTCTCAGAACGTGTCTTCTGCGCTGCGGATGGTGTCCTGATTGATAACCGCATCCGGCTGTCCCCTTAATGTGTAGATCACCTATCTTTCTTTAAAAAAGTCACAGATTGAGCAGACTAGGCGAAGGTGTTGTTTTTAGTGTCATGTATTGATCTCACTTTATTGCAATCTGTGCCATCTTTGTGGTGTCTTCTGTGCCTGCTGTTGCTACTGCTGATGTTGTTACAAACAATTTTTTGAAATGTAGAGACTCCAAGTTGGGTCTACATATGGTGGGTTGCTTGTGGTGGAAGTTGTGTCAGAGACCTATTCTACTGTTTCTACTCTGTGGAAATAGATGCCACTTTAGTGCTGTGTGACAATTCTTTTTTGAAATGTAGAGACTCCAAGTTGGGTCTCCCTCTGGTGGGTTGCCCGTGTAAGTAGGTCTCTCAGATAGGTAGGCCTGCACTTACTTTAAGTCAACTACTTGTGTTGCTTTCCTTAAATTTTTCTACCAATAGTAGTCTTTAAAACTGATGTTTGTGCCATCTGAATGTGGCTGGAAACAAAAAATGGAGGTGTTGCTTGAGGTGTAAGATATACCAGCTAAGAAGGCTTACACTGCTTCCTTAACTACCAGGTCCTCATTAAAACTTCAATTCCAAGCTGAAATTATTGGGCCAGCGCCTGATACCTCATGCATGGTCCATGACTGTCTGCTTGCTTGCCATTATAACATTGATGCCACTTTTCCTGGTGTCTGCCCCTAATTTTAGCTGTTTGTCAGAGAAGCCTTAAGGGATGACAAAAAGCTTCCCAAAGTCTCTGTGTCTCTCATGCTGCAGCACATCTCTCCCACTTTCTATGCTTAGACTTGCCCATCTGGCTAATAAATGCCAAACGACACATTTTCAGCAATAAGTGAAAAATAATGCAGGATGACATAAATAAGCAATATGTAGTCAATATAATTTTTAGGAAAAAGGAACAAAAAATATATAACAAATGTGAATATTGTTCCAAAACGTCCATGTGGGATTTTGAACTACAGCCACCATGGTGCCCACAAATTGCCTATTCTTTGTTACATAACTTAAGAAATCCAAACTGTCTCTGGAAGTCTCATCAGCATAAGATATCAGGACCATTATTATCTGCACGTAATCCTAAAATCTCTATGTGCAGTGCCATTCTTTAGCTGGAGTGATGTACCGCAGGCCAGTGAAAGCATGTTTTCTAATTTATCACATTTCATTATATGACAGTCTAAATGGTAAATATAGGTTTAGTAGATGGCCAGAAAAAATTATCTACCAAATTGCATCGTGCCTACTGTAAAATTTGCACTTTTTTGAAATGCAGAGTATCTACATTACTCATTCTCTAGGTTTTGACCATTTCATATAAAGGTTTAAACATTGAATTGAACTCAGTGTTGACTTACAAGATTATATTGGAGATGCCTTGTATTTGGATAAAGGTCCACCCAGTGGTGGGCAAAGGTGAAAACTTTGTACCTGGGCCTCTTCCTGCATGTTGGTCAGATGTATGGGTCCTTGTATCAATCAATATCCTATAAATACATATGTGATCACCCTATGTAATAATGCTCTTATTCTGGCCCTATCCTGTAATAATGTTCCTATTCTAACCACTTCCTGCTATAATATACCCCATCCTTGGCTCCTTCCTGTAATAATGTCTGCATTCTGTAATAATGTTCCCCATTGTAGACTCCTTGTTATAATATCCACCATCCTGGACCCCTTCATATAATATATGCAAAAAAAGGCTACGCCACACTGCAATACTTAGGGGTGCATGAATAGGATACCACTCCAAAATTATGTAAAAACTAGATGGTGGCCCGATTCTAATGCATCAGGTATTCTAGAATATGGATGTAGTTTATTTATGAAGATTTCAGAATAATGCAATGAATACACAGGATTCGGCTGGCCGGGCGCGACCAATTAGCGAAGCGTGGTTCAAATCCTGCACCAATTCGTGGCCGGACTGTGTCTGTTGCTGATTGTTCACGGCCAGCTGGGCGTGACCAATTAGTGAAGCCAGGGCCAGTTCCAGGTCTTTGAGGGCCCCGGGCGAAAGAGTCTCACAGCCCACGTAGCATATAACACAGCTCACGTAGTATATAGCACAGCCACATAGTATATAGCACAGCTACATAGTATATAGCACAGCCACGAATCTATTGCACAGCCACGTAGTATATAGCACAGCCATGCAGTATATAGCACAGCCCATGCAGTATATAATGTATTAACACAGCCCAGGTAGTATATAGCACAGCGCATGTAGTATATAGCACAGCCCATGCAGTATATAACACAGCCCATGCAGTACATAGCACAGCCCAAGTAGTATATAGCACAGCCCATGCAGTATATAACACAGCCCAGGTAGTATATAGCACAGCCCACATAGTATATAGCATAGCCCATGAAGTATATAACACAGCCCATGTAGTATATAGCACAGCCCACGTAGTATATAGCACAGCCACGTAGTATATAGCACAGCCCACGCAGTATATAACATAGCCCAGGGAGTATATAGCACAGCCCACGTAGTATATAGCACAGCCCATGCAGTATATAACACAGCCATGTAGTATATAGCACAGCACATGTAGTATATAGCACAGCCACGTAGTATATAGCACAGCCCATGCAGTATATAACATAGCCCAGGGAGTATATAGCACAGCCCACGTAGTATATAACACAGCCCACGCAGTATATAACACAGCCCACGCAGTATATAACACAGCCCACGTAGTATATAACACAGTCCACGTAGTATTTAGCAATGTGGGCACCATATCCCTGTTAAAAAAAAGAATAAAAAGAAAAAGTTATATACTCACCTTCTGGCGGCCCCCGGATCCAGCCCAGGCCTTTATCGATGCTCATCATGACGCTCCGTTCCCAGTAATGCCTTGCAGCAATAACCCATGATGATGTAGCGGTCTCGCGAGACCGCTATGTCATCAGGGGTCATTGCCGCAATGCATTCTTGGGACCGGAGCATCACGAGGAGCGGTAAAGGCTGCCGCGGACACCGAAAGGTGAGAATATAATGATTTTTTTATTATTATTATTATTTTTAACATTATATGTTTTTACTATTGATGCTGCATAGGCAGCATCAATAGTAAAAAGTTTGTCACACTTACAGTGTGAATGGCAGCGTTAACGGACTGCGTTACACCGTGTTATGCCAAGGTGTAACGCAGTCCGTTTAGCGGACTGCTAAAACGCTATGTGGGAGCTGACTGGAGGGAAGTATGGAGGGGCCAATTCGTGGCCAGACTGTGACTGTCGCTGATTGGTCGCGCCCAGCCGGTCGTGATCAATCAGTGACGCGGGATTTCCGTGACAGACAAACAAACAGATGGAAGTGGACCTTAGACAATTTATATAGATAGATTCAGCACACCCATTTCAGATGCAAGAAAAACAGAAATACTTATATTGATATAGATGCATCCACTGTATGAAAATGTTTTTGACGTTTCAGCCAAAACTAGGCCTTCATCAGATATAATCTTCAGCTCTTGAGGATGAAACAGAAAGGTCAGGTGCACCTGAGCATTGGAGTCTTTGTGGAGCCGAACAGAGCGCTGGGGTCCTGCACTGCCATGCCAAGGATAGGGCGCTTCTGAATTGGGTGTGCCGAATCTATCTCTTCATATAATATAGTCCCCCATCATGGATTCATTTTCTGTTATAATGTCCCCTATCCTGTGAGTCTTCCTGTAATAATTTCCTCATCCTGTAATAATGTCCTCCGTCCTGGCCCCTTCCTATAATAATATCCTCATCCTGGTTCTTTCCTGTAAAAAGGTCCCCCATCATGGGACTTTTCCTATTATAATGTCCCATCCTTGGCCTCTCCCTGTAATAATAATCTCATCATGGGCCCCTTCCTGGTGCAATGTCCCCAAATCTGGGCCTCTTCCTGGTATAATGTCCCCCATCCTGAGCCCTGTTCTGTAATAATGTCCCCTGTCTTTGGCCCCATCCTGTAATAATGCCCACTGTTTTGGGCTTCTCCTGTTATAATGTCCCCCATATAATGATTTCCCTTACCATCGCACGGCATGTGGCATCCTCTTCCATATACACCTGGGTCTACCTTCTCACAAAGACAAAATTGGAAAACCAAAAACCAAGCTTCACAATAAGCTGCCACATCCTGTCTATAGAGATCACCTTTCAGCCACATCATTTCATCATCCTCAAATGCAATATTATATGACTGATAACTAGTGTTGAGCGATACCGTCCGATACTTGAAAGTATCGGTATCGGATAGTATCGGCCGATACCTGAAAAATATCGGATATCGCCGATACCGATATCCGATACCAATACAAGTCAATGGGACATCAAGTATCGGAATGTATCCTGATGGTTCCCAGGGTCTGAAGGAGAGGAAACTCTCCTTCAGGCCCTGGGATCCATAGTGAGGTGTAAAATAAAGAATTAAAATAAAAAATATTGATATATTCACCTCTCCGGTGGCCCCTGGACATCACGCTGGTAACCGGCCGGCTTCTTTGTTTAAAATGAGCGCCTTTAGGACCTGCGAATGACGTCACGGCTTCTGATTGGTTGCGTGCCGCTCATGTGACCGCCACGCGACCAATCAGAAGCCGCGACGTCATTCGCAGGTCCTCAATTCCTAGAATTAGGAGTTTAGTGAATGAGAATGACGTCGCGGCTTCTGATTGGTCGCGTGGCGGTCACATGGGCGGCACGCGACCAATCAGAAGCCGCGACGTCATTCGCAGGTCCTAAAGGCGCTCATTTTAAACAAAGAAGCTGGCCGGTTACCAGCGTGATGTCCAGGGGCCGCCGGAGAGGTGAATATATCAATATTTTTTATTTTAATTCTTTATTTTACACATCCCTATGGATCCGATACCGATACCCGATACCACAAAAGTATCGGATCTCGGTATCGGAATTCCGATACCGCAAGTATCGGCCGATACCCGATACTTGCGGTATCAGAATGCTCAACACTACTGATAACACTTCTATTTTAAAGCAGAAGTTAGATAATACAGGATCCTATAGTTATCAACAAGTGATACATTTTAAGAAAATAGGTAAAGTTTAAGTAATCCGCGACCCAACAAATTTACTATAATTTACATAAAGTGGCATAAATTACAGTGGTGACTAATGGCGAACGTAGATTTAAATTTTTAGTGTATGCAAACCTAATAATGCACCTAATTTATTAGGAATTGGGCACTTGTTAATACAGAGGGTACGGAAAGTATTTCGACCCCTTTAAATTTTTCACTCTTTGTTTCACTGCAGCCATTTGGTAAATTCAAAAAAGTTCATTTTTTTCCTCATTAATGTACACTCTGCACCCCATCTTGACTGAAAAAAAAACAGAAATGTAGAAATTTTTGCAAATTTGTTAAAAAAGAAAAACTGAAATATCACATGGTCATACGTATTCAGATCCTCGGCATAGTCACATAAAAATTATAACAAGCAAAATATAAAAAATAAATGTTTAGAGTAAACTTACATAAGCCAAACCTATCATTTTCTGATTATACATTCCTTTTAAACTTGGTGTAGATTTTGCCCCTAATGAGACTAACTTTCCAATTATTCATGATAATCATCTGACCTTTGCATCAACTTACAGGAAAATTTGCCAGAACAGGATATATATGGGGTGCTCTGTGCTTGGGCCCGCAGGATCGACAGGTATATATACTTTTAGGATTACGTCTATTCCCATACATCTTACAGCGGATATTGGCGCGCATGTATTTGTTTGGATAGTGCAGCGGAGGACATAAGGCACACATTTGTTTGTTGTTTTTTGCCCTTTTTATGCATTTTTTTGCACAGATGATACTTATGGTTATATGTATTTGCACATTTTGCTATTGAGGACATTTTTCAATTAGTTATTTACTATATATATATTTATTTTTATTTTTGCACTCAGCACTTTTTTTGCACGTGCAACATTATCTCCTCTGTACGCACAAAAAACATAATAATTTTTTTACATGCACGCATAATTAGATTGTGGGACCGTTTCCATATATATATTTTTATATCGTATATTGTACTTGTCTACCTGTGTGTATTTATCCCCCAAGCACTTGCACTTTTGTGCTTATGTTGCCATATTATAAATAAAGGCTTTTTATCTGATTTACCTTTTTGTGGCCTTTTTACATATATAAGAATTTTCTTTTATGTATACACATATATAATTCATTTATTTGGAGCCCCTTTTTAGTTTTTGATATCTTTATATTATACCCGGGTGGTCAGCCACTCTTTTTACTTTTTAGCAACTAGTGAGTAGTGGTTATATGTGTGTGTGTATGTATGTATATGTGTGTATGTATATGTATATATATATATATATATATATATAGGTATACATTTTTTATTATTTATCACTTTTTATATATATTTAACTCTACTGTTGCTATTTCGTTTTTGCCCCTAATGAGACTAACTTTCCAATTATTCATGATAATCATCTGACCTTTGCATCAACTTACAGGAAAATTTGCCAGAACAGGATAGACAAATTGTTCCCAAGGTGGAAAAACCCTGCTGCTTTTCATTCATGATCAAACCTTAGAAGTTAGAAATATTCATGAAAGGGTGAGTCCAATAGTATATATACTACTCTATATGGACAAAAGTATTAGGACGCACTTCCTTAACATTGAGTTAAGTTTTTTCACTCCGTCCCATTGTCACAGGTGTATAAAATTTCACAAAATGTGTGAAATAATGGGTCATTCTAAACAGTTAACCTAAATGTAGTGTGCTACTATAATAGGATGTCACCAATGCAACTGGTCAGTTTGTGAAGTGTTTCTCTCCTGTACATTCCACAATCAACTGTGAGCAGTACAATGGAAAAATGGAAGGAAACCACAGACACTTAACCACAAAGTGCCAGACCAGGTAAAGTTACAGACCTGGTTCCGGAGTCCTTATGCACATAGTGCAAAAAGAAAAAAAAATCACAATCTGTTACCTCATTAACTGCAGAGTCCAAACCTCCCCTGGCATTAAAATCAGCACAGTAATTTTGTGCTCGGAATTTCAGGGTGCTACATGCACGTGCTTACATCACCAAGCACAATGTAAGGCATGGGTTGGAGTTATGCCATTACTGGTCTCAGGAGCAGTGGAAATGTGTTCTGTCGAGTGATGATCATGCTTCTTTATATGGATGAGCTTGTTTTTCACAAATGCCAGAAGGTGTCTGTTTGCGTTGTGCTAACTGAAAAGTATGGTGAAGGATGGATCTTATGTGGCTGTTTTTCTAATGTTGGTCTGGGCCCCTTAGTTGCAATGAAGAAAATTTTAATTCTTCGACATAACAAGACATTTTGGACAATTGTGTGCTTCAAAATTTATGGTTAAATGGAGACAGTGATCTTTACTGTGCTGGCGAATGCATCAAAGGAAAATTCCAATGAAAAAAGAGGCCCGTGGAAGCGCAGCAGCGCGAAACGGCCGTCGTCTGTCACAATTCACATTCTCCCCTGCTGAAGATTCTTCCGATGCAATAAAGGACTATTTTTAGGACTGTGAGTGCTCTCAGTTTTCTTCTTTCATTGAAATTGTCCTGCATACTTTTCTCAGATTGAGCACTTGATCCTTTTGGGGCGTTTATGGCATGTGGCTGTGGTGATTGTGAGGCGCAGTGAACCCTTGTTGCAGTGGTGCGGATTCTTTGCTCTTTTTTTTATTGTGAATGCATCAAAGGATTCCCCGGTATTTATGATGAAAGTATCCAAGAGGCGAAATAAATGACTGCAGGTTTTATTGGTCAACACATTTTGAAGTACACAGACTTCATCATCAGGACATACCACATTGCCAAAGTTAGGAAATACATGCTTAAGTAGACAGAACATTCAATTTAAGGCACCAACCCGAAACATGAGGTGTCAGATGACCTAACTGATATCAGTTTGTATGATACTACTCAACATTTAAAAAAAAATCTCATAGTGTGTCAAACACATAAGGAGATCATTCTTTTAATTACTAGTAAAAAGAAAAATCTTTTGTTAGTAATTAAAAGAATGATCTCTTTTTAATCTTCAAACATATACAGTAGTGCCTAACACATTATGAGATATTTAAAAACGTTTTTTGAGTAGCATCATAAAAACTGACATCGGTTAGGCCATCTAACACCTCGTGTGTCAGGTTGGCGCCTGTATTTGAAGGCAGTATTTCTTAACTTTGGCAACGTGATGTGTCCTGAGGAATAAGTCTGTTCACTTTGAAATGCATTAACCAATAAAAACCGCAGTAATTTATTTGGCCTCTTGGATACTTTCATCATACTGTAAGGCTATGTGCACACGATGCGGATTTTGCTGCGGATCCGCAGTGTTTCCGCAGCTGCGGATCCGCAGCAGTTTCCCATGAGTTTACAGTACAATGTAAACTTAAGGGAAACCAAAAACGCTGTGCCCATGCTGCGGAAAAAGCCGCGCGGAAACGCAGCGGATTATTTTCCGCAGCATGTCAATTCTTTGTGCAGAATCTGCAGCAGTTTTCCATCTGCTCCAATAGAAAACTGCAGATAGAAAACCACAGCGGAATCCGCAGTAGAATCCGCAATAAATCCGCATTAAAAACCGCAGCGGTTTTCCAATGCGGATTTAGCAATCTGCTGCGGAAAAATCCGCAGTGGCCCATTCCACGTGTGCACATAGCCTAAATGTAGAGGATTCCTGTGATGCCCCTGGCAGTGCAGTGTCTCGGACTGAGGAAAACTCTCGGCTCACTCGCACCCATATAAGCCTATGGGTGCGAGTGAGACAGCGCACTCCACTCGGATATCGTCCGAGTGCTGTGCGTTATAAGCGGACCCCAGCAATGGAGGAGATGGAGAAATTCATTTCTCTGCCTCCTCCGCAGCTGTGCTCCGATGCTCCCTGTGTGAGAGAATCGGAGCTCAGACGCATGACACTCAGCTCCTGCTCTGCTGCGAGCAGGAGCCGAGTGTCATTAGCATATCGCATCGGATGATCTCGCATCTGATGCAAAACGCCAGTGTGACGCCGGCCTAAGACCCTATATTGCGCTATTGTTTTCCAATTGTTTTCCATTGCTTCCATTTCCAACTTTGTGGGGAAAATATATATCTTGGTACCGTGTTAGCCAGTAGATAGAAAAATATTTAGAATTGAGAGTCCTCAGTGGTTGATACATTTTAATGGCTAACTGAAAAGATGGTAACAAATTGCAAGCTTTCGAGACTACTCAGGTCCCTTCATCAGGCATAAACTAATATAAAATCTGAAGAATCACATATTTATGCACAACACAGCATAGAAAGATATGATGCAATAGATAAGACAAGTGACGGGAAGCAAAACTACCATTATGGGAAAGGTGTGGCCATAAATATTGGAACAGTTCATAGATAAGGAGTGTGAATGTTTTATTGTCCTTTGATTGGGGTCTGTTTCTGTGTTGCGATGCCCCCACATCATGCGCGAGCAGGGGAGAATGATGAGAGCCATCTTCAGCACCCGGCACCGGGGAACAGCGCTTACTGTACCGCTGCTTCTCAGGCCACGGTGTGTGTCACATGGGTGACATCCATGTGTGTCATCCAAGTGCACATGTGCGGGACGTTTTGTTGCCCGTGTTGATGGTAAAAAATGGACATGTCAGTGTGTTTTTGCCTATAGACACACGGTCCGTGGAAACATACTGACATGTGCACAGACACATTCACTTGAATGGGTCTATGTGTGTCAGTGTCTCCGGTACATGTGAAATCTGTCACCACACATACCAGAGACACGGACGTGTGAAAGAGGCCTTACATGGGATAATGTGCTGTTGATAACAATGATTGGTTTTACCACAATCTGTTCTTCTGACAAATTAACTTTTTGCTCCTCTGCAGGTGATCGACAGCATTTTTCCATAGGTGGATTTTCATTCCCATGAGCGTTCATCAATTATCTACATGCACCATAAGTGCTAGACTCCCAATTTATTTATTATGCTTACTTATATAGCTCCATCATATTCCACAGCGTTTTACAGATATTGCGATCACTGTTCCCATTGGGGATCACAATCTAAATTCCCTTTCAATATGTCTTTCGAGTGTAGGAGGAAACTGGAGTACCCGGAGGAAGGCCACGCAAACACGAGGAGAACATACAAACCTTGTAGATGTTGTCCTTCGTGGGATCCATTCGGCCCACAGTACAATAATACAAGGCCAAAATATGTTCAAATTTCTAGGCGTGCAAAAAGATGAATTTTTAGATGCCTGATATTTGGCAGTAGTTGTACTCAGCCTGACTGGGAATTGAGCCCTGCGATCGTGTGCATGGCTTACAATGTGCACCTTCTAATAAAAAGGCCTCTTTTCACATGTTGTGACTCTCATAGGCTGCACCTCTGTGCAATGAACTGAATCAGCTTCCTCTGAGAACAAAGAATGGAAGAGAAAATCAACTCCGCATTTGCTCTGCTCCAGACACACATACACAGCTAGAACCTTGGGAAACAATTTTAGAATTCTGACACACACACATTGCTCTAATAACACAGGCAAGGTTTTTAGACCTTTACTGTATGAATATATATATCCATGCACATGCAGACACATCGACAATCACTGTTTCCTATTGCGCGATATAAGGGTAGAATAAAAATCCTATATTAATGCTGTTTTATACCATGCAGCACGCTTTATTAGATTTATAAGCCTGACTAAAATAACGCAGCTCCTCTTCATCATCTTCCGTCATCAGACTATCCAATATTCTACAATATTTTATGCTAATCTATGCAAAAATGTATATAAAAATATGTAAAAATAAACAAAAGGATAATATAATAATAATAATAATAAAGACTATTCCAACCAAATCGACCTGCTTTTCTAATATTTTGGCTCCGAGCCCTTTTGTTTGGGAAATGACTAGTAGGGAATGTATCTAGACGTTCTAATACTTTAATCCTCAACATTGTAATCAGCCGTTCAGGGTAGTTACACAAGGTTACACGAAATAACCGATGCGAGAATATAAAATATATGCACGCTTCCAGAAATATTTTATTTTTTGTTTTGTTTTAATTGAAAGAACAACGTTTAAGTTCCACCTTAACAGAGCACCTTAAAAGATTATCTCGGTTATTTCACAGGCACCGAGCCGGCACTAATAGTCCAAGGCAGATATTGAAAAGCAGCACAGGGCCAGGCAGATCTATTAGAAATTCCCATCCACGCGCCTCATACATATTGATTTCTGACACCAAGCAGCAGTGAAAGGCCCCGTGGGAATAATATATTTAGCAGGGTTCGCTGTGAGGAGGTCACAGAGTGCATACAGATTAGCTTCACAGGACCAAGGCAGTAGTGTAGGAGCCAAATGCTAGATTTCATATCATTTTAATCTGAACTTTTATAATCCTTTTAGTTCCTCTTCCTCTGGGTGGTAAGAGAAGGTCTCACCACATCCATCTTCCTTTTGCTTTCCATCCCTTCGCCACATTTTCCTCCCATAAAGGCAGGTGTAAAAATTTTTTAACCCCAAATGATACAAAAAAAAGAAAAATTCCCTAGCAATAAATTACTTTAAAATCATCTAACAGCATTTCAATATTTTTAACATAATGGTTCTTATAAAAAAAAAAATACTTATGTTCATCCTATTAGCATAAATCGTGATGTTAGAGCGAGAAATGGTAAAATATCACAACAGGGATTTCTGGAAAAACCTGCGCTTTAATTTATTTAGCCTTTAAGTGCTTAATTAACGGAGAATTGTGCTATGCGTGCTTTAATTAGTGCGGCAGAAACATGTAACACAATTTCATAACCTCTAGGAGGATAATGTATCTCTCCTTGGGAAATGTGTTAGGCCATGCCAAACAGACATTTTATATGCCCGGTGTGTGACCGTACCAGGACCCTGGTACTGCAGGTAGTGTAGATGCTGACATTTTATGGAATATATAGTCTCATGGGCAATGGTGATATTTTTATAACCAGAGGATGTTTCATTAATTTGTAACCCATTCTTGATTGGTTTGATTTTTAGGAAGGACAGTTGCATGTGGACATATTATGATGGCATTTAGGATATATGCACACAACATTTACTAAATGTTTTTCTTGAAGCGCCTGTTTTGTCATTTTGATGTAATTTTTTAACATTTCATGCATAAAAAAAATACACCTGAAGAATGGACCAGACATTTCTTTTTAACCACTTCAATACCTTTGAAGCCTGAAGCAGTTAAAGGGAGTTAGGCTATGTTCACACTTGCATACCGGGGCTTTGCGGACGGATGCGTACTTCTTCCCTGAAGTTCTGCCCACTTCCACACTTCTGATATGGTCCGCCTACTTCTGCATGCGTCCTGCATACCTATCTTTAACATTGGGTACGCAGGACATGCAGATGCTTGTGGATGTATGCGGATGCGTCACTTTGACGAGCCCGCCGACGGCACGGGGACTCAACAAGTTGCTTTCCGTTCTGTCGGCGGGCAAGTCAAAACGACGCATCCGCAGACATCAACATACATCCACATGTTCTGCGTCCCCAATATTAAAGATAGATAGCAGGACGCATGCAGAAGTAGGCGGACCTAAACAGAAGTGCGGAAGTGGGCTATTACTTGCTATTAGCAGGCTCCTGGGTGTAAAATTATTTAACCCCTTCAGATGGATTTACAGCGTGAGACAAGACTGTAATGACGGAAGGTATGGAATATTGTTGTTTGTTTTTTACTTTGTTTCAGGTGACAAGGGTCTTCAGGTGGATTAAGAGTATAAAAAAATATTAAAACACCATGTGTCTTTATTTCATTAAATTACTTTTTAATAATGTGTGTGTGTTTTATTAACCACTTTGTACTATTGGATTAATAATGGATAGGTGTCATAATTGACGCCTCTCCATTATTAACCTGGCTTAATGTCACCTTACAATAGCAAGGTGACATTAACCCTTCATTACCCCATATCCCACCGCTACAGGCAGTGGCGTATCCAGGGGGGGGCAGCCAGGGCAAGTGCCCCGGGCGCAGCCAAAAGGGGATGCCAGTGGGCGGCGGTCCAAGGAGGCTCCTCGTCGGAGGCATTCTGCCGCCCCAACACTGAGATAGTCCCGTTCTCTGAGCCGTCTGTCAAATTGACAGCCGGCTCAGAGGAAGTGCTGCGCATCGAATCCCAAGTGACTCAGCGGCGTAACTACCCCACAGTAGAGCCCCTCCACCGCAGACAGCCGCACACCACAGCTGTTGCTGCCGCTGCTCTTTGTGCACAGCCCAGGACCTGTGATGAGGTCACAGGAGGGGAGGAGTCAAGAGTCACATGATCAAGGGACTCTGTGTAGTGCAGGACTCTGCTGGTTCTCATGGTGCTAGATGAGGGTAAAGTTTTGTGTGGGGTCAGGAGTGGTTTGTGTGGATGTATTAGAGCCGTGTGTGTATGCGGTGTACAGAGCAGAAGCCGTGTGTGCAAGGTGTATGGATCGGAGCCGTGTGTGTATGAGATGTATGGAGCTGAGCCGTGTGTGTAAGAGGTGTACAGAGCTCAGCCGTTGTGTGCGAGGTGTACAGAGCAGAACTGGGTGTGTGCAAGTGTATGGAGTGGAGCCGTGTGTGTACGAGGTGTACGGAGTGGAACTGGTTGTGTGCAAGGTGTATGGAGCGGAGCCATGTGTGTACGAGGTGTACGGAGCGGAACTGGGTGTGTGCAAGGTGTATGGAGTGGAGCCGTGTGTATGAGGTATATGGAGTGGAGCCACGTGTGTACGAGGTGTACGGAGTTCAGCTGCATGTGTAGGAGTAACATTATACTGTACGCAATATGTGTGTGTGTTTGTGCATGCATGCATAGCGCTGCGGGTGAATGCAGAGATGTTAATGGTTTTGAGTGTGTGTGTACGATGAGGAGAGGCAAGGGCAATGATGGGGCTGGCAGGGAGAGTGCAATAATTAGGATGGAGGAGGAGGAGGAGGAGGAAATGATGGATGTGGTGGAATGGGCAATGATGGAGGTGGAATGGGCAATGATGGTGGTGGAATGGGCAATGATGGGGGGAGGCAATGGGGGGAGGCAATGATGGAGGTGGAAATTTGAATGGGCAATGATGGTGGTGGGGGGAGAATGCAATGATGGTGGGGAGGAGGAAATCATGGAGGTGGTGGAAAGGGCAATAATAACATAGTAACATAGTTAGTAAGGCCGAAGAAAGACATTTGTCCATCCAGTTCAGCCTATATTCCATCATAATAAATCCCCAGATTTACATCCTTCTACAGAACCTAATAATTGTATGATACAATATTGTTCTGCTCCAGGAAGACATCAGGCCTCTCTTGAACCCCTCGACTGAGTTTGCCACCACCACCAATAATGAAGGGAGAAGAAATGCTGGAGGTGGTAGAATGGACAAGGATGGTGGTGGTGGAAAGCACACTGATGATATTGGAGGGGGAGAAAATGATGGAGGTGGTGGAATGGGCAAGTATGGTGATGGCGGCGGAAAGGACAGTGATGAATGTGGTGGAAAGGGCAATGATGGGGATGGTGGGGGAAGAGAAAATGATGGAAATGGTGGAAAACGCAAAGAAGGAAATGATGGAGGTGGTGGAATGGGAAATTATGGGGTGGTGGGGGAGAAAGCAATGATAGTGGTGGTGGAGAAGGCAAAGATGTAGGTGGTGAAGAGCAATGATGGGGTGGGGTAGAGGAAAATATTTTGCGCATGAGGAAACAGTACAGGAGAATGGGGGACATATCTGATGAAACAGTATGGGGGATGGGTGCAGACAGTATGAGGAGCGAACGGGGGAATGTATGTGGACACAGTATGAGTAGCGATGTGAAAAATGTATGTGGACAGAGTATGGGGAGAGAGGGTGATGGGATGTGTGCAGACACAGTATGGGGAGTCAGGTGAGCAGGCAGTATAGAAAGTGAGGGGTAAATATATGAGGAGACAGTATGGTGAACAGGAGGGATGTGAGAGGAGACAGTATGAGGAGGGAGGGGAATAGTGTGAGGAGACAGTATGGGGGAGAAAAGTTTAGCGCTGTCCCCTGCATCTGGTGCTGAAGCCGCAATTCATATCTTCCCTGCAGCAGCGTTTGCTGTAGAGAAGATATGAATAATTGTGTTTAAAATAAAGCTCCATGTGCTCAACCCCCTTCTAACCCCTGTGTGCCCCCCCCCCCGCTGTTATTAAAATACTCACCCGGCTCCCTTCCTGGCTGGCGCTGCTTCCTGTCCTGGCCGCACCTTCTACTGTATGAGCGGTCATGTGGGGCCGCTCATTTACAGTAATGAATATGCAGCTCCACCCCTATGGGAGGTGGAGCCGCATATTCATGATTGTAATGGGCGGCCCCAAGTGACCGCTCATACAGTAAAAGGTGCGGCCAGGACAGGAAGCAGCGCCAGCCAGCGAGGGAGCTGGGTGAGTATTTTAATAACAGCGGGGGAAGGGGGGAACAGGGGATGGGGGGCACATGGAGCTTTATTTTAAACACGATTATTTATATCTTCTCTACAGCAAACGCTGCTGCAGGGAAGATATGAATTGCGGCTTCAGCATCAGTGGGGGGGACAGCGCTTACAGTAGCGCTGCCTCCTGCACGGCACACGGACTGCACACGGACAACATCCGTGTGCGGTATGTTTTAGGCCGGCGTCACACTCAGCGTATGCAAATACGGTCCGTATATTACGGCCGTAATGCGCTGAAAAGTCCCGAAAATAGTGGTCCGTAGCTCCTCCGTAGGCAGGGTGTGTCACCGTTTTTTGCGCATGGCATCCTCCGTATGTAATCCGTATGGCAGCCGTACTGCGTGTTTTTATCGCAGGCTTGCCAAACCGACATACGCCTATACAAGGGATCCATGTGTTAAAAAAAAAATAAAAACATATCTACTGTCTATATATATATATATATATGTCAGTAGACACATATATATATATATATTATTCCTTCATACAGCGCGAGATAGCAAAAAGCCGGTAATTCAATTACCGGCTTTTGCTTTCTCCTTCCTATACCCGACATGATATGAGACATGGTTTACATACAGTAAACCATCTCATATCACCATTTTTTTTTTGCATAATCCACACTACTAATGTTAGTAGTGTGTATCTGCAAAATTTGGCCGTTCTAGCTCTTAAAATAAAGGGTTAAATGGCGGAAAAAATTGGCGTGGGCTCCCGCACAATTTTCTCCGCCAGAGTAGTAAAGCCAGTGACTGAGGGCAGATATTAATAGCCTGGAGAGGGTCCACGGTTATTGGCCCCCCCCCTGGCTAAAAACATCTGCCCCCAGCCACCCCAGAAAAGGCACATCTGGAAGATGGCAGAGGGCGCCTCACCGCAAAAGAAGCTAAATATAGATCATTGACCTATTTTTAGCTTCATTCCCCGGGGTTTTGCAGCAAGGAGCAGCCTGCATTAGCGGAACTCCTTGCTGCAAAATGTTTTAACCCCTTCAGAAGGATTTACATCGTTGGACTTTACAGATCTGCGGAAGGTAAGTATATTGTTGGTTTATTATGTTTTTTCTTTTACAGAACAAGGCTCTTCAGTGACTGGATTGGGCGTTAAATAAAATATTACAACAACCTTTGTTTTTATTTCATTAAAATAATTTTTAATAATGTGTGTGTTTTTTATTAACCCTTTCATTCAATTGGATTAATAATGGATAGGTGTCATAATTGACGCCTCTCCATTATTAATTAGGCTTAATGTCACCTTACAATAGCAAGGTGACATTAACGCTTCATTACCCCATATCCCACAGCTACACGGGAATGGGAAGAGAGTGGCCAAGTGCCAGAATAGGCGCATCTTCCAGATGTGCCTTTTCTGGGGTGGCTGGGGGCAAATGTTTTTAGCCAGGGGGGGGCAATAACCGTGGACCCTCTCCAGGCTATTAATATCTGACCTCAGTCACTGGCTTTACTACTCTGGCGGAGAAAATTGCGCGGGAGCCCACGCCAATTTTTTCTGCCATTTAACCCTTTAATTTAGTAGATAGAACGGCCAAATTTTGCAGATACACACTACTGACATTAGTAGTGTGGAATCTGCAAAAAAAAAGGAGAGAAGACATGGTTTACTGTATGTAAACCATGTCTCAAATCATGTCGGGTTTAGGAAGGAGAAAGAAAAAGCCGGTAATTGAATTACCGGCTTTCAAGCTGTATAGCGCTGGAATAAATATTAATATATATACATATATGTGTCTCACTGACATATATATATATATATATATACAGTTAGATCCATATATATTTGGACAGAGACAACATTTTTCTAATTTTGGTTACAGACATTACCACAATGAATTTTAAACAAAACAATTCAGATGCCGTTGAAGTTCAGACTTTCAGCTTTCATTTGAGGGTATCCACATTAAAATTGGATGAAGGGTTTAGGAGTTTCAGCTCCTTAACATGTGCCACCCTGTTTTTAAAGGGACCAAAAGTAATTGGACAATTGACTCCAAGGCTATTTCATGGACAGGTGTGGGCAATCCCTTTGTTATATCATTCTCAATTAAGCAGTTAAAAGGTCTTGAGTTGATTTGAGGTGTGGTGCTTGCATTTGGAAGGTTTAACTGTGAAGTAAACATGCGGTCAAAGGAGCTCTCCATGCAGATGAATCAAGCCATCCTTAAGCTGCGAAAACAGAAAAAAAAAACCATCCTAGAAATTGCTACAATATTAGGAGTGGCAAAATCTACAGTTTGGTACATCCTGAGAAAGAAAGAAAGCACTGGTGAACTCATCAATGCAAAAAGACCTGTGCGCCCACGGAAGACAACAGTGGTGGATGATTGCAGAATAATCTCCATGGTGAAGAGAAACCCCTTCACAACAGCCAACCAAGTGAACAACACTCTCCAGGAGGTAGGCGTATCAATATCCAAATCTACCATAAAGAGAAGACTGCATGAAAGTAAATACAGAGGGTTCACTGCACGGTGCAAGCCACTCATAAGCATCAAGAATAAAAAGGCTAGACTGGACTTTGCTAAAAAACATCTAAAAAAGCCAACACAGTTCTGGAAGAACATTCTTTGGACAGATGTAACCAACGTCAGCCTCTACCAGAATGATGGAAAGAGAAAAGTATGGTGAAGGCGTGGTACAGCTTAAAATCCAAAGCATACTACATCATCTGTAAAACACGGTGGAGGCAGTGTGATGGCTTGGGCATGCATGGCTGCCAGTGGCACTGGGTCACTAGTGTTTATTGATGATGTGACACAGGACAGAAGCAGCCGAATGAATTCTGAGGTATTAAGAGCCATACTGTGTGCTCAGATCCAGCCAAATGCAGTCAAACTGATTGGTCATCGTTTCATAGTACAGATGGACAGTGGCCCAAAACATAAAGCCAAAGCAACCCAGGAGTTTATTAAAGCAAAGAAGTGGAATATTCTTGAATGGCCAAGTCAGTCACCTGATCTCAACCCAATTGAGCAGCATTTCACTTGTTAAAGACTAAACTTCAGACAGAAAGGCCCACAAACAAACAGCAACTGAAAACCACTGCAGTGAAGGCCTGGCAGAGCATCAAATAGGAGGAAACACAGCGTCTGGTGATGTCCATGAGTTCAAGACTTCAGGCAGTCATTGCCAACAAAGGGTTTTCAACCAAGTACTAAAAATGAACATTTTATTTAAAATTATTGAATCTGTCCAATTTATTTTGGTCCCTTTAAAAACAGGGTGGCACATGTTAAGGAGCTGAAGCTCCTAAACCCTTCATCCAATTTTAATGTGGATACCCTCAAATGAAAGCTGAGAGTCTGAACGTCAACTGCATCTGAATTGTTTTGTTTAAAATTCATTGTGGCAATGTCTATAACCAAAATTAGAAAAATGTTGTCTGTGTCCAAATATATTTGGACCTAACTGTATATACCTATTCTATGTGTACACATTTATTCTACCTATTGGACTGGAAGCTGTCAGTGTGATTTTACTGTACACCGCACTGAATTACCGGCTTTTCTCTCTAACACCGCTGCGTATTTCTCGCAAGTCACACTGCTTGTCCGTGTGTAATCCGTATTTTTCACGCTTCCATAGACTTTCATTGGCATATTTCTTGCGCAGTACGGTGACAAACGCAGCATGCTGCGATTTTCTACGGCCGTAGAAAGCCGTATAATACTGATCAGTAAAATACGGCAGATAGGAGCAGGGGCATAGAGAATAATTGTGCCGTATTTTTTGCGAGTTTTACGGACGTAGTTTCTGCGCTCTTACGTCCGTAAAACTCGCAAGTGTGACGCCGGCCTTACACGGACCCATTGACTTTAATGGGTCCGTGTAATCCGTATGCTCCCACGAACACTGACATGTCTCCGTGTTTGGCACACAGAGACACGGTCCGCAAAAAATCAATGACATCTGCACAGATGTATTGTTTTAACTGTGTCTACGTGTGTCAGTGGCTCCGGTACGTGAGGAAACTGTCACCTCACGTACCGGAGCCACTGACGTGTGAAACAGGCCTTAGTTGTGAGAATTCAGAAGCTGCGATGTCAGGATTCAGCTCTGCAGGTTCCAGTAGTTGTCACATGAACACTTCACTCGTATGCGATTTTCATACTTATGGTCCTGTGACAACGAGCTTCTTTTCAGCTTCTCTCAGTTTTTCACTGAATATTGAGAGCATTAGGGAGAGCGGCTCGTGGGTACATGACTAAGTGTGCAAATCGCATATGTCCAAGGGGGGGGGGGCAAAATGTATTCTTGCCTCGGGTGCCAGAAACCCTAATTACGCCTCTGGCCCCTCTCTAGGCTATGAATATCAGCCCGCAGCTGTCTGCGTAGCCTTTCTGGCTATAATAAATAGGGGGACCCCACGTCATTTTTTTTGGGTCCCCCTATTTTAATAGCCAGTATAGGCTACGCAGACAGCTGCAGGCTGATATTCATAGCAGGTTACAAATATTGGCCCCCGGCCGTCAGCTTTTCCCCTCTGGCGCAGGATGTTGCACGGGAGCCCACGCCGGTTTTTTCCGTTTTTTTTCTTTCTTTTTTTTAAATTCAACGCTCATTAAGGCCTTTTTCACACTTGTGTCGGTACAGGTCCATCGCTGTGCGTCGGGCCGACGTACCGACGCACGTTGTAAATTTGTGCAAAACGTGGGCAGCAGATGCAGTTTTTTCCATTCATCCACTGCCCATTCTGAAGTCTGGGGAGGAGGGGACGGAGTTTCGGCTGCGCATGCACGGTAGAAAATGGCGGACGCGACAGACAAAAAAACCTTCACTTCAACGTTTTTTCGTGCCGACGGTCCGCCAAAACACGACGGATCCGTTACACAACGGATGCGAGGGGTCTGAGGATCTCATCGTGGTACGTAATGGCAGTCAGGCTACCTCTGGCGAGCACATGGAGGGCTGTGCGGCCCTCCAAAGAAATGCTACCCCACACCATTACTGACCCACTGCCAAACCGGTCATGCTGAAGGATGCCGCAGCCAGCAGATCGCTCTCCACGGCACCCCCAGACTCTGTCACTTCTGTCACATGTTCTCAGTGCGACCCTTCTTTCATCTGTGAAGAGCACAGGGTGCCAGTGGCGAATTTGCCAATCCTGGTTTTCTGTGGCAAATGCCAAGCGTCCTGCATGGTGTTGGGCTGTGAGCTCAACCCCCATCTGTGGACGTCGGGCACTCACACCATCCTCATGGAGTCAGTTTCTAACCGTTTGTGCAGACACATGCACATTTGTGGCCTGCTGGAGGTCATTTTGCAGGGCTCTGGCAGTGCTCCTCCTGTTCCTGGTTGCAGAAAGGCTGAGGTAGCGGTCCTGCTGCTGGGTTGCTGCCCTTCTGCAGCGCCCTCCATGTCTCCTGGTGTATTGGCCTGTCTACTGGTAGTGCCTCCAGCCTCTGGACACTACGCTGACAGGCACAGCAAATCTTCTTGCCACAGCTCGCAATGATGTGCCATCCTGGATGAGCTGGACTACCCTAGCCACTTATGTGGGTTGCAGAGTCTGTCTCCTGCTACCACGAGTGTGAAAGCACAACCAACATTCAAAAATGACCCAAACATCAGCCATAAAGCATTGCTATTGAGATGTGGTCTGTGGTCCCCACCTGCAGAACCACTCCTTTATTGAGTGTCTTGATAATTGCCAAAAATTTCCATCTGTGGTCTGTTCCATTTGCACAACAGCATGTGAAATTATCAAACAGTGTTGCTTCCTAAGTGGACAGTTTGATTTCACAGAAGTTTGTTTTACTTGAAGTTATATTCTTTTGTTTATTGTTCCCTTTATTTTTTTGAGCAGTGTATATACCTAAACTATGTGTAGACATTTATTTTATCTATTCTATTTTAACCTGTCAGTGTGATTTTACATTACACTGCACTGAATTGCCGGCTTTTCTAAAGGACACCGGTGCGTATTTCTCACAAGTCACACTGATGGTCCTTGTGGTGTGCGAGTTTTTCTTGCACCCATAGACTTTCTTTGGCGAGTCTCGGCGATTTACAGTGCATGCTGCGATTTCACTCGCACGCATAACGCGGCCGAGGAAAAAAACAATGATGGGAGCTGCCCCATAGATTAACATTGGTCAGAGTGCTATGCAATTTTTTTATAGCATAGCACTCGTCCGTATTATACGGTAGTGTGACTCCGCCCTTATGCTTGTAAGCAGCGCATGGCAGGGATGTCATGCGCTGCTCACGAGCAGAGCATACCTGCCGGAATAATCATCGCTTTCCACGACAGGAACTATGTGCATGGAGGGCAGTGAGTATTAAGCGTACACAGTAGCTAAGACCATGGAAAAATTCCGACCTTGGGGGCGCTATACACTTATTTCTTATTGCCATTAAAAAGCGACGCTGAGGCATAAGTACCCTTAATTTCCGCCGTTAAAAGGCGTATCGGCGATCGATAAGGGGTTAAATTTAGGACCCTTACTGTAGGACGTTTAGCAACAGAAAAAATATTTTGGTTATGTGCGTGAGATCTGTAGAAAGCTTTATATCAACCCAACAAAATGACAAAGGCTGTCTAACTTTTTGCAACTGAAAAATTATTTATATTTTTTAAAATGTGCGTTAGGTCTGCAGACAGTTTCATATCACCACAGCACTAAATGACAAGTTGGGATAAAGCAGGCCGTTTCACATTTAGCTAGTGAAAAAAATATTATTTGCAATGCTATACTCGTGCATGGAGCACAATAGAAGAACAACACACTTGTAGGACACGTGCCCTGCTGGCTTTGTTTGTGGACCTCAGTAATGGCAAAAAAAATAAAAATAAAATGCTGGAAGGTAAATTTAACAGCCACCCTGGACACTAGCTAGCTAAACTATCTGACTGACATACAACTGCCTAGCTAACTAGCTAAAATCTTGCTGCATCAGGAGCAGCCTGTCTGTGCTGTTACAGTGTCAAAATGGTGCTAAAACAAGATGTCCGCTCTATATATGGAGAGGGACATGTGATTTCAGCAGCCAATGACACAAGTCGTGGTGTGAGGACGTTGTGTATGTTTCCTGCACCCTGATTGGCTAGCCGCAATATTCACACATGAAGTTAGGAAAATAAAGAAGCTTACAAGAACGCCGTGCCTCTGAGCTCTGCAAACCCCCTCCCCTCATCAAACACATGCTAAACACTCACCGCCATTATCGTTGCAAAGGTGCTGAAAATATTTTTGTGGCAACGCAAATATTTTCCCATACTTTTAACTGAATGTTACTGATTTTATAAATTTTTGCTCGTGTTTCCCATCACGAATCCACCTGTGTCATATCCGTGCCGATTTTATGTTTGGATATGATGCGATTTTCTCACACCTATGTATCTGTATGACATCCGTGTGACATGCATATGGCTTTAGATTTCTCACTGATTTTCCCCATTGAATTTAGTGCCTCAATGGGCTGAAATGAGGAAAATGTGTGTGTATTTGTCGCAAGCTTGACGGATGGTCCGTGTGGTGTCCGAGTTTTTCTCGCACTCATAGGCTTGCATTGGTGAGTCTCGGACAATATACAATTGCGATTTTACACGCATGTTGAATATGCTTGAGAAAAAAATACGGTGATGTGAGCTGCCCCATAGCCTAACAGTGGTCAGAGTGCTATGCGATCTTTTCTCGCATAGCACTCGTCTGTATTCTACGGTAGTGTGACTGTTCCACTCCTGATTTTGGCTTACAAGTAGTGTTGAGCGATACCGTCCGATACTTGAAAGTATCGGTATCGGATAGTATCGGCCGATACCCGAAAAATATCGGATATCGCCGATACCGATATCCGATACCAATACAAGTCAATGGGACATCAAGTATCGGAATGTATCCTCATGGATCCCAGGGTCTGAAGGAGAGGAAACTCTCCTTCAGGCCCTGGGATCCATATTAAAGTGTAAAATAAAGAATTAAAATAAGAAATATTGTTATATTCACCTCTCCGGCGGCCCCTGGACATCAGCGGGAGGATCCGGCGTCCGGCACGGCTTCTTTCTTCAAAATGCGCGCCTTCAGGACCTGTGGAATGACGTCCCGGCTTCTGATTGGTCGCGTGCCGCCCATGTGACCGCCACGCGACCAATCAGAAGCCGCGACGTCATTCCTCAGCTAAAGTCCTAGAATGAGCGCCTTCTAGGACCTGAGGAATGACGTCGCGGCTTCTGATTGGTCGCGTGGCGGTCACATGGGCGGCACGCGACCAATCAGAAGCCGGGACGTCATTCCACAGGTCCTGAAGGCGCGCATTTTGAAGAAAGAAGCCGTGCCGGACGCCGGATCCTCCCGCTGATGTCCAGGGGCCGCCGGAGAGGTGAATATAACAATATTTTTTATTTTAATTCTTTATTTTACACTTCCGATACCGATACCCGATATCACAAAAATATCGGATCTCGGTATCGGAATTCCGATACCGCAAGTATCGGCCGATACCCGATACTTGCGGTATCGGAATGCTCAACACTACTTACAAGTACTGAGGTAAAATAGTGACCAAATAATCGAATGTCTGCACGTGACTTTAAAGAAATCTCATGCCCAGCCTGAAAAAGACCTTGTGTGCACATACCAATAGACAGCTGATCATTGGTATCGGACTCCCATGATACAACTTTGATGGCCTATCCTAAGGCTAGGCCATTGATTTTTGAAGGCCCTTTAATTACTCTGATAGATCGCTGGATAACGTCTTCCTCCTTCAGCCATGTATTGTTTATGACACCTTTGTGCGGTATAATCACAGGGTTCTTGCTCTCAAGGGCAATTCTATGTTTCCTGTTTCCTACATTTACTATATCTTTATCTGCACATTTTCCCGGACCACTAGTGATCTGGTTTTCCATAAAATAATGGATACCATGCTATTTAACATACAGCCATTGTATTTCAATGGGATTTCAAACATTCTTTGTCTCTGTTGATTGGTACTCTATTAATTTTCATATACTTTGTGGTCCAAAAAGTGCAACATTCTGCATTTCTAATCCAGTTTCTACACGATAGTTTCTTTATATTCCATTAAAGTCACAAAAAATATACTGGATCAAAAAGGAAACATGAGTATGCATTTTCCCATTAGTTTCTGATCTGAACTAGATTACCAAATTAGGAGGTAAAACTTTGTGTAAGGCATCATGCATATGATCATATTACCGCTAAGTATTGCATAGGAGTGATACCGCCCCAATAGACTTCCATGGGGCTCTGCTGCAAATCATCTCCATATGCCTTCAATCCTACATGAAGACATATGCCTTTATTATGACTTTTTCTATGACAATACAGAGTCAGACTCCACCAAAAGTGATACCTTTAGGGGAGAATGACCCATTAATGTGTCGCCATACAGCAGCCAACAGAGTATCTATTGTTCTGGCATATAGAGCAGTAAGGATTATATATGTCCCTTTATAGCCTTCTTCTCACAGATTTTCCACGTGCATGACACTTTTACCAAATTTAGAATAGTAGTTAGAAAGCCAAATTTTAAAGTCATCATTGTAGCAACAATAAGTGCACTCATATCAAGAATCAGTCACCAAATTTCACAATACAAACCGTATATATTATTACATAGATCTCTAGTAAGACTAGTATGCTTGCTTTGAAAACCAGTGTCAGAATGGTCGTATAATCCTTTTTAAGGCTGTGTGCACACAATGAAATTTTGGTCAGATTTTGACAATGCGCATTTTCACTGCGTCAAATCACATTGTCTTCCAGAAAAGTGAATGGCATTTATAGACATATCATGCCAATAGAGGTTTTCTTAACTCAGCATAAACTGATCTGTGGTGCATGTTTCAGATCCAGAACATATCAATTTCTCTTATGGGTACGCTGGTTTCTATGCGCAGATTTTCCACATTACTTGCATTAGGTGCGGAAAATCCACAGGTAAAAACCTACATCTTAATATATTCTTACCTTGTAATGTCTTCACGTCCTGTTCCATCCAGATGTGTCCGGAATTCCAAGCAGCGGAAGTTCAACGGCCTCCGTATTGGGATACACAAGGGATGGGTGTCTCAATATGGAAACTGCTGGTACCACCAGCGGAACACCGTCGCGCCGCACCACACACACACACACACACACACACTGTATATGCCATACGCACCACACACACACACACTGTATACGCTGTACGCAACATCTTGCGGTGTACCACCAGCGGAACACCGTCGCGTCGCACCACACACACTGTATACGCTGTACGCACCACACACACACACTGTATATGCTGTATGCAAACTCTTGCGCTGTACTACCAGCGGAACACCGTCGCGAAGATGACGCTGGGGAAAGAGACAGTGGATAGGTGGGTGAGCACATGGTGGGGGGGAGATTCTCAATGCTGCAAAGCCTGCCCCCATCGTGACATTACCGCCCTCCAGATGCGATAGCATCAGACCTCCATCTAGTGTGTTTCATAAAAGCATAAAAAACACATGTGATACGCACGAACAGCTTGATTTAAGACATGACATAACAGAAAGAAAGAAAAACTGCAGTATGAAAAACGAGATAAAAACGCTTTAAAAAAAAAGTGTTTTTAAAAACACTATGAAAAAACCTTAACTAACCTAATTTTCTTAATTAATGCAGAAATGGTGCCGAAAATCTGAAACTCACTAAAAGGTGATGATGGTAAGGTAGCCTAAGTTTTAACTCCATTTTCACCCACGCAGACTGACTGACAGCTCCTCAGTGTCCTTCCTCACTGTCACTACTGAGATCTTATACTGATCAGTAATAGCTGCAGCTATCAATCAGGCTGGGTGGGGAGAGACAAAAAGTATTGGATAGGGTATGTGCACATGTTGCGGATTTTGCTGCGGATCTGCAGCGGATTGGCCACTGCAGATTCGCAGCAGTTTTCCCTGAGTTTACAGTACCATGTAAACCTATGGAAAACAAAATCCGCAGTGCACATGCTGCGGAAAAAACACGCGGAAACGTAGTGTTGTTTATTTCGCAGCATGTCAATTCTTTGTGCGGATTCCTCAGCGGTTTACACCTGCTCCATAAAAGGAATCCACAGGTGTAAAACTGCAGGTGGAATCCATACAAAATCCGCCAAAAAATTGCGGTAATTTTACAGGAAATCCGCAGTGCGGTTTACCAGCGGATTTACCAAAATCAGTCTGGAAAAATTGGCACCGCTTTCCGCAACGTGTGCACATAGCCTGACTCTTGAGCGCTCATTCAATAAAAAGACTCGCATAATGCTTGTCTTGATATCTGGGGAGCACCACCATTCACACATGGATTTTAATAGCAAGTACACGTCTCCTTAGATCTAAGATCTTTTAATTAATTTATACAGTTTTGTATTGTGAAATCAGATGCACTTTAAGGTTCTACTAAAAGAAACTTAGATCATCCTGAAACTCCATAGTGATCTAAGTATGGTTCAGTAAAACAACGGGTTTGATATGCTCTTGTATCCGCAATGATGATGTTAAAAGTATGTACATACATTGACTTTAATAGTATGTACATATGTCAACTTTTCCAAGTGCATTCTGCCTGAAAAAGTGCTCAATAGTGTTGAGTGGTAACATCTTATCTAAGCACGCTGGAATGTTATCAGAACATCTGGGAGTGCTCATATATTATGTTTGAGTCCCTGTCAGCTGCAGGATTTGCCGCTGGCTGGCATCACACTAGCGAGTTTTATGGACGTATGAGCGCAGAAAATACGTCCACAAAATGCGCATTGCACATGTCCCAATGATTCTCTATGGGGCACCTCCTATCTGCCTTATATTACGCATCCGTAATATACGGTATGTTACGGGCGTAGAAAATCGCAGCATGCTGCGGTTGTCAGCGTATTGTGCAAAAAATATTCCAATGAAAGTCTATAGGGGTGAGAAATTTCTGGATTACACATGGACCATGCGTGTGACTTGCGAGAAATACGCAGCGGTGCTCTATAGAAAAGCTGGCAATTCAGTGCGGTGTACAGTAAAATCACACTGACAGAATAGAATAGAATAGGTTGAATAAATGTGCACACATAGTATAGGTATATATATATATATATATATATATATATATATACATATATATATATATATATATATATTTCAGCGCTAGATGGCAGAAAAGCCGGTAATTCAATTGCCGGCTTTTCCTATCTCCTTCACAAACCCGACATGATATGAGACATGGTTTACATACAGTAAACCATAACATATCCCTTCTTTTATTACATATTCCTCTTTAGTAATGTAAGAAGTGTCTTTGTGTCAAATTTGGGGTCTCTAGCTATTAAATTAAAGGGTTAAACCCCAGAAAAAATTGGTGTGGGCTCCCGCGCAATTTCCTCTGGCAGAGTGGGAAAGCCAGTGACTGAGGGCATATATTAACCCCTTCATGACCTTGGGATTTTTCGTTTTTCCGTGTTCGTTTTTCACTCCCCTCCTTCCCAGAGCCATAACTTTTTTATTTTTCCGTCAATTTGGCCATGTGAGGGCTTATTTTTTGCGGGACGAGTTGTACTTTTGAACAACATCTTTGATTTTAGCATGTCGTGTACTAGAAAACGGGAAAAAAATTCCAAGTGCGGTGAAATTGCAAAAAAAGTGCAATCCCACACTTGTTTTTTGTTTGGCTTTTTTGCTAGGTTCACTAAATGCTAAAACTGACCTGCCATTATGATTCTCCAGGTCATTACGAGTTCATAGTCACCTAACATGACTAGGTTATTTTTTATCTAAGTGGTGAAAAAAAATTCCAAACTTTGCTAAAAAAAAAAAAAAAAAAAAAATTGCGCCATTTTCCGATACCCATAGCGTCTCCATTTTTCATGATCTGGGGTCGGTTGAGGGCTTATTTTTTGCGTGCCGAGATGACGTTTTTAATGATAGCATTTTTGTGCTGATACGTTCTTTCGATCGCCCGTTATTGCATTTTAATGCAATGTCGCGGCGACCATAAAAACGTAATTCTGGCGTTTCGCATTTTTTTCTCGCTACGCCGTTTAGTGATCAGGTTAATGCTTTTTTTTAATTGATAGATCGGGCGATTCTGAGCGCGGCGATACCAAATATGTGTAGATTTGATTTTTTTTTTATTCATTTATTTTGATTGGGGCGAAAGGGGGGTGATTTAAACTTTTATATTTTTTTTATTTTTTTCACATTTTTTTAAACTTTTTTTTTTTACTTTTGCCATGCTTCAATAGCCTCCATGGGAGGCTAGAAGCAGGCACAATGCGATCGGCTCTGCTACATAGCAGCGATCATCAGATCGCTGCTATGTAGCAGAATTGCAGGTGTGCTGTGAGCGCTGACCACAAGGTGGCGCTCACAGCTGCCAAGGATCAGTAACCATAGAGGTCTCAAGGACCTCTATGGTTACAATTCTGAAGCATCGCCGACCCCCGATCATGTGACGGGGGTCGGCGATGACGTCATTTCCGGCCGCCCGGCCGGAAATGGTAGTTAAATGCCGCTGTCTGCGATTGACAACGGCATTTAACTAGTTAATAGGTGTGGGCAGATCGCGATTCTGCCCGCGCCTATTACGGGCACATGTCAGCTGTTCAAAACAGCTGACATGTCCCGGCTTTGATGCGGGCTCACCGCGGAGCCCTGCATCAAAGCGGGGCTTCTGACCTCGGACGTACTATCCCGTCCGAGGTCAGAAAGGGGTTAATAGCCTAGAGAGGGAACATGGTTATTGCCCCCCCCCCCGGCTAAAAACATCTGCCCCCAGCCACCCCAGAAAAGGCACATCTGGAAGATGCGCCTATTCTGGCACTTGGCCACTCTCTTCCCACTTCCCTGTAGCCAGAGGCGTATCTAGGGTTTCTGGCACCCGGGGTAAGAATACATTTTGGCGCCCCCCCTGGAGATATGCGATTTGCACACTTAGTCATGTACCCACGAGCCGCTCTCCCTAAGGCCGGCGTCACACATGGCGTAAGAATGACTGCAGACTCATTACAAACCTGGACATCCCCTTTAATGCTCCGAACATAAATAAAAACATAAAAATTAGTCAGTATCACAAATAACATTAACATCCAGGTACCTTAGAGATGACGTAGTCTCTGGAGTCGTTCTCCTTTTCTTCATCTTGTCCAGACCCCATGATGAGTGTTCTCATCCACAGCCGTCTCTGCAGACCTCCATCTTCTCCTCTCTTTTGCAGAAAATCTCCACATGATGCCCTTAAAGATACAAGTGTCATTATAATGCTCCTGAATAAAAAATTGCCCCTCACTATATTTCCTGCACAAAATATGACCCCCACACTGTCCCTCTTATGCACATGCTCTTCACATTGACCTCTCCTTTCCATACTGGCCCCCTCTTCACACTGTCCTCTCACACTGTGTCCCCCTCTATAGGGCCCAGTATTTATACTGTACTCTCTCATCACACTCCCCCCCTTGGTATACTGTCACCTCCTGGCTGTGCCCTTACACTGTCCCCCTATGCTACGCCCCCACTACTCAGTTTTTATTCTGTGCCCGCCCACTTTTCTCCCCCATACTGTCTCCTCACACTATTCCCCTCCCTCCTCATACTGTCTCCTCTCACATCCCTCCTGTTCACCATACTGTCTCCTCATATATTTACCCCTCACTTTCTATACTGCCTGCTCACCTGACTCCCCATACTGTGTCTGCACACATCCCATCACCCTCTCTCCCCGTACTCTGTCCACATACATTTTTCACATCGCTACTCATACTGTGTCCACATACATTCCCCCGTTCGCTCCTCATACTGTCTGCACCCATCCCCCATACTGTTTCATCAGATATGCCCCCTGTTGTGAATTCTGCTCTTGGGCTCCCTCCGGTGGTTATGAGTGGTAGTGCTGCTGTCTTTGGATAACAGCATTTATCAGGTGTGTCCACTTATTGCAATTTGGGCTGGGCTATATAGTCTTGCTTGATTCTTTAGTCAGTGCCAGTTGTCCATTGTTTTTGGAGTATTCACATCCATACCTGGTCTCTCCTGTTTTGCTGTTCATTTCAACAAAGATAAGTTCTGGCTTTGTTTTTGCTGTCCACATGCTGTGGACCTTATAGTTCAGTGCGATTTCATGTTTTGTCTTGTCGAGCTTTGTCTGTGAAGGATTTTTTGCAGCCAAGCTGTGTCTCTGGAGATGCAGATATACCCTCCATGTCTTTAGTCAGATGTGGAGATTTGTATTTTCTGTGGTGGATATTTTCTAGTGTTTTAATACTGACCGCATAGTACTCTGTCCTATTCTTTCTTTTTAGCTAGAATGGCCTCCTTTGCTAAATCCTGATTTCAGTCTGCGTATGTCATTTCCCTCTCCTCTCACAGTCAATATTTGTGGGGGGCTGTCTATCCTTTGGGGATTTTCTCTGAGGCAAGATAGTTTTCCCGTTTCTATCTTTAGGGGAAGTTAGTTCCTAGGCTGTGTCGAGGTGTCTAGGGAGCGTTAGGTACATCCCACGGCTACTTCTAGTTGCCGTGCTAAGTTCAGGTTTGCGGTCAGTACAGGTACCACCTTCTCCAGAGTACGTCTCATGCTGCTCCTTGGCCACCAGATCATAACAGTACAACTGGCCAACAATGAGGTAAACGCATCTCAGAAGAAGGGAAGGAAAGTGCTGAGCCATTTTTTTTTCTGTAGTCTGTTTTGTCTTTCCTTCCCTCTTTACCTCTGGGTGGCTCAGGAGTTGGGCGCTGGCATGGAGGTTCAGGAATTGGTTTCTCATGTGGACCAACTTGCTGCTAGAGTACAGGGTATTTCCGATTATATCATTCAGACTCCTGCTTTAGAGCCTAGAATTCCAACTCCTGATTTGTTTTTTGGGGACAGATCCAAATTTTTGAGCTTTAAAAATAACGGTGATCCCATTCAGCAGGTTAAAATTGTTATTTCCCTGTTGCGTGGTGATCCTCAGGATTGGGCATTTCCCCTGGAATCTGGGAATCCTGCCTTGCTTAATGTAGACACCTTTTTTCAGGTGCTAGGGTTATTGTATGATGAACCTAATTCTGTGGATCATGCAGAGAAGACCTTGTTGGCCCTGTGTCAGGGTCAAGAAGCGGCAGAATCGTATTGCCAGAAATTTAGAAAATGGTCTGTGTTGACTAAATGGAATGAGGATGCCTTGGCGGCAATTTTCAGAAAGGGTCTTTCTGAATCCGTTAAAGATGTTATGGTGGGGTTCCCCACACCTGCTGGTCTGAGTGATTCTATGTCTCTGGCCATTCAGATTGATCGGCGCTTGCGCGAGCACAGTGTTGTGCACACTGTGGCGTTGTCCTCCGAGTGGAGCCCTGAGCCTATGCAGTGTGATAGGATTTTGTCTAGAGCTGAACGACAAAGATTCAGGCGTCAGAATAGGTTGTGTTTTTACTGTGGCGATTCTGCTCATGTTATTTCTGATTGCCGTAAGTGTACAAAGAGAATCGCTAGTTCTGTTACCATCAGTACTGTACAACCTAAATTTCTGTTATCTGTAACCTTGATCTGCTCATTATCGTCATTTTCTGTCATGGCATTTGTGGATTCAGGCGCCGCTCTGAACTTAATGGACTTGGAATTTGCCAGACGTTGTGGTTTCCCTTTGCAGCCTTTGCAGAACCCTATTCCTTTAAGGGGGATTGATGCTACACCGTTGGCTATAAATAAACCTCAGTTTTGGACACAGCTGACCATGCGCATGGCGCCAGCCCATCAGGAAGATTGTCATTTTCTGGTGTTGCATAATTTGCATGATGATATTGTGCTAGGTTTTCCATGGTTACAGGTAAATAATCCGGTGTTAGATTGGAAATCTATGTTTGTGACTAGTTGGGGTTGTTAGGGGGTTCATAATGATGTTCCTTTGATGTCAATTTCCTCTTCCCCCTCTTCTGAAATTCCTGAGTTTTTGTCAGATTTCCAGGATGTATTCGATGAGCCAAAATCCAGTTCCCTTCCACCGCATAGGGACTGTGATTGTGCTATTGACTTTATTCCAGGTTGTAAGTTCCCTAAGGGCCAACTTTTCAACCTGTCTGTGCCAGAACATGCCGCCATGCGGAGCTATATTAAGGAGTCTTTGGAGAAGGGGCATATTCGGCCATCTTCTTCACCATTGGGAGCAGGTTTTTTTTTTGTTGCCAAGAAGGATGGCTCCTTGAGACCCTGTATTGATTATCACCTCTTGAATAATATCACGGTCAAATTTCAATATCCTTTGCCTTTGCTTACTGATTTGTTTGCTAGGATTAAGGGGGCTAGAGGGTTTACTAAGATTGACCTTCGAGGGGCATATAATCTTATTCGTATTAAGCAGAGTGACGAATGGAAAACTGCATTTAATACGCCCGAAGACCATTTTGAATACCTTGTGATGCCATTCGGACTCTCTAATGCCCCATCTGTGTTTCAGTCCTTCATGCATGATATCTTTCGGAGTTATCTTGATAAATTCATGGTTGTATATTTGGATGATATTTAGATTTTTTCCAATGATTGGGAGTCTCATGTGAAACAGGTCAGGATGGTATTTCAGATCCTCCGTAATAATGCTTTATTTGTGAAGGGGTCGAAGTGCCTCTTTGGAGTGCAGAAGGTTTCTTTTTTGGGCTTCATTTTTTCTCCCTCATCTATAGAAATGGATCCAGTGAAGGTTCAGGCCATTCATGATTGGATTCAGCCCACATCTGTGAAGAGCCTTCAGAAATTCTTGGGCTTTGCTAATTTTTATCGTCGTTTCATTGCCAACTTCTCCAGTGTGGTTAAACCTCTGACCGATTTGACAAAGAAAGGCGTTGATGTGATGAATTGGTCCTCCGCGGCTGTTTCTGCCTTTCAGGAGCTTAAACGCCGATTTACTTCTGCCCCTGTGTTGCGTCAGCCAGATGTTTCTCTTCCATTTCAGGTTGAGGTTGACGCGTCTGAGATTGGGGCAGGGGCCGTTTTGTCTCAGAGGAATTCTGATGGTTCCTTGATGAAACCGTGTGCCTTCTTTTTTTGGAAGTTTTCGCCTGCGGAACGCAATTATGATGTCGGCAATCGGGAATTGTTGGCTATGAAGTGGGCATTTGAGGAGTGGCGTCATTGGCTTGAGGGGGCCAAGCACCGTATTGTGGTCCTGACCGATCATAAGAATCTGATTTACCTCGAGTCTGCCAAACGACTGAATCCTAGACAGGCTCGATGGTCCCTGTTTTTCTCCCGTTTTGATTTTGTGGTCTCGTATCTTCCGGGTTCTAAGAATGTTAAGGCTGATGCCCTCTCTAGGAGTTTTTTTCCTGATTCCCCTGGGGTTCTTCAGCCGGTCGGCATTCTGAAGGAAGGGGTGATTCTTTCTGCCATCTCCCCTGATTTACGACGGGTTCTTCAGGAATTTCAGGCTAATAAACCTGACCGCTGTCCAGTGGGGAAACTGTTTGTTCCTGATAGATGGACTAGTAAAGTTATTTCTGAGGTTCATTGTTCTGTGTTGGTTGGCCATCCTGGGATTTTTGGTACCAGAGATTTGGTTGGTAGGTCCTTTTGGTGGCCTTCTTTGTCGCGGGATGTGCGTTCTTTTGTGCAGTCCTGTGGGATTTGTGCACGGGCTAAGCCTTGCTGTTCCCGCGCTAGTGGGTTGCTTCTGCCTTTGCCGGTCCCTGAGAGACCTTGGACGCATATTTCTATGGATTTTATTTCAGATCTTCCGGCTTCCCAGAGGATGTCGGTTATCTGGGTGGTTTGTGACCGGTTTTCTAAGATGGTTCATTTGGTACCTTTGCCTAAATTGCCTTCCTCTTCTGATTTGGTTCCATTGTTTTTTCAGCATGTGGTTCATTTGCATGGCATTCCGGAGAATATTGTGTCCAATAGAGGTTCCCAATTTGTTTCTAGGTTTTGGCGGGCCTTTTGTGCTTGGCTGGGCATTGATTTATCTTTTTCTTCCACATTTCATCCTCAGTCTAATGGCCAAACCGAGCAAACTAATCAGACTTTGGAAACTTATTTGAGATGCTTTGTGTCTGCTGATCAGGATGATTGGGTGGCTTTCTTGCCATTGGCCGAGTTTGCCCTTAATTATCGGGCTAGTTCTGCTACCTTGGTTTCGCCTTTTTTTTGTAATTTTGGTTTTCATACTCGTTTTTCTTCAGGGCAGGTTGAGCCTTCTGATTGTCCTGGTGTGGATTCTGTGGTTGACAGGCTGCAGCAAATTTGGGCTCATGTGGTGGACAATTTGGTGTTGTCTCAGGAGGAGGCTCAGCGTTTTGCTAACCGTCGTCGGTGTGTTGGTGCCCGGCTTCGGGTTGGGGATTTGGTCTGGTTGTCTTCCCGTCATGTTCCTATGAGGGTTTCTTCCCCTAAGTTCAAGCCTCGGTTTATTAGTCCTTATAGGATTTCTGAGATCATCAATCCAGTGTCTTTTCGTTTGGCCCTTCCTGCCTCTTTTTCCATCCATAATGTTTTCCATAGATCTTTGTTGCGGAAGTATGTGGTGCCCGTTGTTCCCTCTGTTGATCCTCCGGCCCCGGTGTTGATTGATTGGGAGTTGGAGTATGTGGTTGAGAAGATTTTGGATTCTCATTTTTCGAGGCGGAAGCTTCAGTATCTGGTCAAATGGAAGGTTTATGGCCAGGAGGATGATTCTTGGGTTGTTGCCTCCGATGTTCATGCTGACGATTTGGTTCGTGCATTTCATTTGGCTCGTTCTGATCGGCCTGGGGGCTCTGGTGAGGGTTCGGTGACCCCTCCTCAAGGGGGGGTACTGTTGTGAATTCTGCTCTTGGGCTCCCTCCGGTGGTTATGAGTGGTAGTGCTGCTGTCTTTGGATCGCAGCATTTATCAGGTGTGTCCACTTATTGCAATTTGGGCTGGGCTATATAGTCTTGCTTGATCCTTTAGTCAGTGCCAGTTGTCCATTGTTTTTGGAGGATTCACATCCATACCTGGTCTCTCCTGTTTCATTTCAACAAAGATAAGTTCTGGCTTTGTTTTTGCTGTCCACATGCTGTGGACCTTATAGTTCAGTGCATTTTTATGTTTTGTCTTGTCGAGCTTTGTCTGTGAAGGATTTTTTGCAGCCAAGCTGTGTCTCTGGAGATGCAGATATACCCTTCATGTCTTTAGTCAGATGTGGAGATTTTTATTTTCTGTGGTGGATATTTTCTAGTGTTTTAATACTGACCACATAGTACTCTGTCCTATTCTTTCTTTTTAGCTAGAACGGCCTCCTTTGCTAAATCCTGATTTCAGTCTGCGTATGTTATTTCCCTCTCCTCTCACAGTCAATATTTGTGGGGTGCTGTCTATCCTTTGGGGATTTTCTCTGAGGCAAGATAGTTTTCCCGTTTCTATCTTTAGGGGAATTTAGTTCTTATGCTGTGTCGAGGTGTCTAGGGAGCGTTAGGTACATCCCACGGCTACTTCTAGTTGCGGTGCTAAGTTCAGGTTTGCGGTCAGTACAGGTACCACCTTCTCCAGAGTACGTCTCATGCTGCTCCTCGGCCACCAGATCATAACACCCCCCCATTCTCCTGTACTGTTTCCTCATGCCCAATATTTTCCTCTTCCCTACCCCATCATTGCTCTCTTCACCACCTACATCTTTGCCTTATCCACCACCACTATCATTGCTTTCTTCCCCACCACCCCATAATTTCCCATTCCACCACCTCCATCATTTCCTCCTTTGCCTTTTCCACCATATCCATCATTTTCTCTTCCCCCACCATCCCCATCATTGCCCTTTCCACCACCATCATTACTGTCCTTTCAGCCGCCATCACCATACTTGCCCATTCCCCCACCTCCATCATTTTCTCCCCCTTCAATATCATCAGTGTGCTTTCCACCACCACCATCCTTGTCCATTCTCCATCATTTCTTCCCCCTTCATTATTGCCCTTTCCACCACCTCCATGATTTCCTTTTCCCCACCATCATTGCATTCTCCCCCACCACCTTCATTGCCCATTCAAATTTCCACCTCCATTATTGCCTCCCACATTGCCTCCCCCCATCATTGCCCATTCCACCACCTCCATCATTTCCTCCCCCCACCTCCATCATTGCCCATTCCACCACATCCATCATTTCCTCCTCCTCCTTGATCCTAATTATTGCACTCTCCCTGTCAGCCTCATCATTGCCCTCGCCTCTCCTACTCGTACACACACACAAAACCATTTACGTCTCTGCACATTCACCCGCAGCGCTACGCATGCACGCACAAACACACACACATATTGTGTACAGTATAATGTTACTCCTACACACGCAGCTGAGCTCCGTACACCTTGCACACGCAGCTCCACTCCATACACCTTGTACACATGCGGCTCCACTCCATACACCTCGTACACACGCGGCTCCACTCCATATACCTCATACACACACGGCTCCATTCCATACACCTTGCACACACCCAGTTGTACTCCGTACACCTCGTACACACACAGCTCCGCTCCATACACCTTGCACACACTCAGTTCCGCCCCGTACACCTCGTACACACACGGCTCCGCTCCATACACCTTGCACACACCCAGTTCTGCTCTGTACACCTCGCACACAACGGCTCAGCTCTGTACAACTCGTACACACACGGCTCCGCTCCATACACCTTGTACACACACGGTTCCGCTCCAAACACCTTGCACACACGGCTTCTGCTCTGTACACCGCGTACACACACGGCTCTGCTACATCCACACAAACCACTCCTGACCCCACACAAAAGCTTACCCTCATCTCGCACCATGAGAACCAGCAGAGTCCTGCACTACACAGAGGCCCTTGATCATGTGACTCCTGACAGCTCCCCTCCTGTGATCTCATCACAGGTCCTGTCCACAAAGAGCAGCGGCAGCAACAGCTGTGGTGTGCGGCTGTCTGCGGTGGAGGGGGTAGTTACGCAGCTGAGTCACTTGGGATTCGATGCGCAGCACTTTCTCTGAGCCGGCTGTCAACTTGACAGACAGCTCAGAGAACGGGACTATCTCAGTGTTGGGGCGGCAGAATGCCTCCGACGAGGAGCCTTCTTGGACCGCCGCCTCATCAGGCGGCCCGCTGGCGCCCCCCTGTCGGCTGCGCCCGGGGCACATGCCCCAGCTGCCCCCCCTGGATATGCCACTGAGAGGGGCCATGGATATTGGACCCCCCGGCTACAAATACCAGTCCGCAGCAGCCCCAGAAATGGCGCATCTGTAAGATGCACCAATTCCGGCACTTAGCCCCACTCTTTCCACTCCCGTGTAGCGGTGGGATATGGGGTAATAAGGGGTTAATGTCACCTTGCTATGGTAAGGTGACATTAAGCCGGGTTAATAACGGAGAGGCGTCAATAAGACGCCTATTCATTATTAATCCAATAGTAATAAAGGGTTAATAAAACACGCACACATTAGGAAAAATGTATTTTAATATTCTTCATTTAACCATACTTACCATACTTACTTAATAACAAGTGTCCCATAATGATCTCCCCTATAGAACAGTGACATCGGGTGATGTGACTGCTCTATAGGACCCTCAGTGACACACTGACAGGAGACAATGGCTCCTGCAGTGCATCACTGAGGTTACTATAGTTCAAAGTCTCACTTTATGGCAATTGCAGCATGGGAAAATTTCTCACACAGCAATGCCAAAAGTGAGACTAGGAACTATTTTTTTTACAGCAGCGGAGGAATACAGTGCGGAAGGATTACATCCTCCTGTCATTGTGTTCCTGGAGCCCCTGGAGAGCGGTCTCATCAGCTGATGCTGCCGTACTCCACGGGAGATCGTCGTGGGACACTCGTGGATTTCTGTGGACAGGGAGTATATTGGTTGTTTGTTATTTACATATTTTTTTACAGATGACACTGGCTTCGGGGAACAAAGTGACAAGTGATGGTGAGTATGTACTCTATGTTTAAAGTACTGTATGTCTGTATGTATGTATTGTATGTAATGTATGAATGTACTGTATGTAGTATGTATGTATGTATGTAGTATGTATGTAACATGTATGTATGTAGTATGTATGTACTATGCATGTATGTAGTATGTATATGGTATGTATGTATGTAGTATGTATGTATGATGTATGTATATACTGTATATAGTATGTATGTATGTAGTATATATGTATGTAGCATGTATGGTTTTTTTTTCTTTCAACACATTAGCCGGATGATGGGACTACTACTGTCCCATCATTGGCTAATGTGTCAATCACTGTCACTGTAGTAGGCATCGTCCGATGGGACTTGTAGTCCCATCGGCCGATGCCTGCACACATGCACAAAGCCCTGGCAGCCCGCACAGAGCCCTGGCACACCGCAGAGTCACGGCACGCCGCACAGAGCCCCAGTACACACGCACAGAGCCCCAGCAGCCCGCACAGAGCCCCGGCATGCTGCCCAGAGCCCGGCACACATGCACAGAACCCCGGCAGCCCACACAGAGCCCTCGCACGCCGCATAAAGCCCCGGCACGCCACACAGAGCCCCGGCACACACGCACAGAGCCCTGGCATGCCGCACATAGCCCCGGCACACCGCACAGAGCCCCGGCACACACGCACAGAGCCCTGGCACACACGTACAGAGCCCCGGCAGCCTGCACAGAGCCCTGGCATGCTGCACAGAGACCCGGCATGCCGCACAGAGCCCGGGCACACATGCACAGAGCCCCGGCACGCTCACATAGAGCCCCGGCACGCCGCACAGAGCCCCAGCAGGCCCGCACAGACCTCCCCACGGTCATGCACAGACCCTGCCCTCAGACACACACACAGTCTCCGCCCATGCACCGCCCACACTCCATTATAGTGCATCATTGCACTATAGGAACTTCCAATTCTGGTATCCGATATCACAAAAGTATCAGAACTCGGTATCAGAATTCCAATACAGCAAATGCAGTATCGGAATGCTCAACACTAGTAAACATGCGGTTATGTGCTGCATGTGTATCAACTCAAGTCAAGTTCAATTTTTGTCTTTTTACTCTCTGAGCAACATGCCTGGGAAAAAGTAGGACCATGGTGGAAGGGGAATTAAGCTTGGTGTTCAAGGTGTACGTGGGGTAGGTGATAAGGTTAGTGAAAGAACTAGAGTAGTGAACTAACAACATCACGTCCTATAAAAAGACATCTGACAACTTCTGTTACTGGAAGGGCTGCTCCACTACCTTTCTTTGGCAGATGCATAGCGGTACACCTTGATTATGAGGCCTAGAAAGAGCATGTGCTCAAGTGGATGCAAGCGCAGCTTCAAGTGGCCTCTCCTCCTCTTCCTCCACCTCAACATCACACCCAGTACAGTCCACAGAGGTGGCACTCAAATTACCCTTGCTTCCCTCCTCATCCCAAGTCTCCAACCGTACAACTGACTGTACTGAACCACGGATGGGTGAGTCTGAAGAGCTATTCACACATTCTATGCCATGGTAATCAGAAGTAAACTCAAAAGCTTCACAGAGTCAAGAGGAGGTAATCTGCACCAATGCCCAAAATCTTTTTAGCTTGGATCTGGGAAAGGACAAAGTAGGGTCCGAACAGTAAACAGTATTCTGACCCTCACCATCAGATGTTAACTCCTGGGGGGAGGTGATCCTGATGAGACTCAGTTATTTGAAGCTCACGCGGACTGTACTATGCTGTCAGAACAGGAAGAGGAGTTGGGCGACTCCAAAGGCAAGTAATGTGATAACACAGGATGATGATGATGATGTGTTAGACCCCAGTTGGCATGAACATAGAGGCACGCAGCTGAGTAGATCATCTGAGGAAGATGAAGAGGTTACGTTGCACCGTACATTACAGACATGTAGTAGCGTCCACAGGACTGCCGCTCACAGGGGTGGCAAGGGTTGCCTAGCCTGGGCCTTTTTTGACACAGCAAAGGATGAGCCTACTCACATCATCAGCCAACTTTGTAAAAAAAAAAACTGAGTTGAGGTAAAAAAGGTTAATAATTTGACCACTACATCTATGAACCTTCACATGCGCAATCAACATGCGGACCAACGGACATCAACAACCATCAGCTGCTCCATAAATCACATCTGCTGCTCCTTCCTCCTCCTCTGTTAGAATGCCAACTATTGTGATGCAGATCATCAACCACAGAACCTTGGGTTCTTTACCCACTCCAGTCACGCTGACTGAGAGCCCGCAATCAGCCATAACGGAAGCGGACATGCCTGCTGTTTTTGACCGATATCAGAAAGAGCACACCACAACTTTCTCAATCCACCGTAACATCTCCGCCTGCACTTCTCTCATGGTCTAGCAGTTTGTTCAGATCACCGAACTCCACCCTCTCTCAGCACTGCAGTCAGCTAACGGTACCGCAGTTGTTGTCTGGTAAAAGATTGTTTCCTTCTACGCATTGCAAAGCTAAGAGGTTGAACTCCGCCATCTCCAATCCGTTGGCCACAGAAATGCTGCCTTTCTGCCTGATAGATACACACAGTTTTCAAAATCTGATGGCTGTCATAGTCCCCCAGTACCAATTGCCCAGTCACCATTACTTTTCTAAGAGCGCTGTGCCTGAGCTACACCAGCATGTTGCAGACAACATCACCCATTTCTTGACTAAATTATGTCTGCCAGGGTGCATTTCACCACAGACACTTGGATGAGTAAGCATGGCCTAGGGTGTTACATCTCGCTGACTGGGCACTGGGTGACTCTTCTGGCTGTGGGGGCAGGTGCTGCTCCACAAGTCTTGGAATCCCCAAGGCTTTCAGGGCAAACCTGTACATTTAACACTTTCTCCACTGCTTCTGCCTCCTCCTTTATCTCCTGTAGGACCTCCACCTATGCCTTCAACCACTGCCTTAATGATACACGCGATCCAACAGTGCAGAGCGAATCCCCACCCCATCCGTACTGCGCAACCAGGGCTCATCTCAGTCAGGCAGTGTTAAAATGTGTTGATGTGCCATGGAGATCACCGTCATACAGCTGAAGAGTTGTGGACAGCTCTCCAGGCTAAGATTGATCAATGACTGTCTCCGCTCTGAATGCATCCAGGAAAGGCCGTGTCTGATAAAAGTGCAAACCTGGTGTTGACCCTACAGCGAGGCAAGCTCACACACATGCCTTGCATAACTCAGATCCTCAACATGGTGGTACAAAATTTTCTCTGCCACTATCCTGGACTAGGTGATCTGATCTAAAAAGCACGGAAGCCGTGTGCTCATTTTCACCGTTCGCACCCCTCAGGCCATTGACTTGCATCGATACAGAGGTATTTGTCATTGCCAATTAATAGGTTGATATTCGATGTGCCGACATGGTGGAATTCCACTCTGCACATGTTGCAGCGACTGAGGCAGCAGCATCGAGCCCTGATGCAGTATGTCATAGCCTGGGCCAATGCAGTACAGACATGGCGCATATCACGTCTATAGAGTGGACACAGATTAAGGACCTCTGTACTCTTCTGCACAGTTTCAAAATGACTACTAAGATGGTTAGGGCTGATGACATCATCATCAGCGTCACTATTCTGGTCATCTATATGCTTAAGCAGACTTTGAATAGCCTGCGGGAGGAGGCTATAGGAGCCACCAACACAGCATGGGCTTGGACCTCATGGTAGAGCCTGATATATGATTTTCTTCTTGCTGCACTATCTACAACATTATCTCTGTATAATTATGATTAGGAATACTACTGACTACTGGGTTCCCACTCTAATAGATTCATGTTATAAAACCAATTTTGCCAGATGCTTCCCGCCCTGGAAAGGGACCCACGAATGCTGGAGTATCGAAACACGCTTTTACACAACCTTAAGAGAGCTTTTCCCCAAGACAGCAGTGAAGCACACAGTTTGCATCGCAGCTCTAGACTTCCAACCTTCATCACATTAATTTGTCAATGCTAAAACATTAGCAGCAGCAGTGGTGTAAGTGGAAGAAGCAATTTTTGTAAGTACTTTGACACTTCTTAGACCAGCTCATGCAGCAGCACAACAGAGTCCAAGTCTTACCCATGGTGAACGAAATGAGAGGATGGTGCAGGAGTATCTAGAACTGAATATAAATACCATCAGGGAGGGTTTGGACCCTTTCACATTTTGGTCCTCTAAAATGGATGAGAGGCCTGAGCTTGCCTCACACACCTTGGAGGTTTAATCATGCCCGGAAGCTAGCGTTCTCTCAGAACGTGTCTTCAGCATTGCTGGTGGTGTCCTGATGGAAAAGCGTAGCCGTCTGTCTCCTGAAAGTATAGACCACCTAACTTTTATCAAGATGAACAAGTCATGAATTTCCAAGAACTTTTGTACCCCAACTGCAGACTGTACAGACTAGGTGATATTTCATTTTTTTAGTGTGATGCATTATTGTCACGTAGCTGCACTCTGTGATATCTTTAGTGTGGCTTCTGTGTCTGCTGTGGCTGCTGCTGCTTCAGATGATAACACAAATTTGTGGAAATGTGAACAGTCATGGTTGGTCTACATCTGCGGGGTTAGCTGTAGTGGAAGACATGTTGATCCCAATTATTCTATTTCTATTCTTGTGCCATTTATTCCACTTCTGTGGTGTCAACTCCTGGTTGGGTGTCCATCTGCTGGATTCAATGTAGTGGAAGACCTCTCGCTTTCTTTTATACTATTTCTACTGTGGTGAAATTGATGCCACTTTGGTATTGTCTGCCCATAATTTTGGAAAAGTGAACACTCCTGGTTGGGTTTCCTTCTTGTTTGTTGCCTGTAGCAGTAGGCCTCCGAGACTGTCAGTCCTCCACATCCTTGGACTCAACTACTCATATTACTGTCCTTAAATTTTTGTGATAATGGTAGTCTACAAAACTGATATTTATGCCACCTGAGTGTAGATCGGCATGAAAGCAGGTAGAAGTGTTGCATGTGGTATCGGGGCTCCAAGCAAACGAGGCCTACACCAATCCTTCACCCATCTCGTCTTACTGTGCCATTCAAATGAAAGCTGTAAATGCTGTTCCAGACCCTGATACCTCATGCCTGGCTGATTGCTGCAGTACCATGCTACAGTTTGGACTGTGGCTGAATTGAGGCCACTTTCCTGGTGTCTGTCCCTCATTTGATGTGTTTTGGCATCATTTGGAATATCCTTCCATTCCAGATAAATTAAACTGTTCTGAAGAAGGTCCACCTGGGACCGAAAACGTTCAACAAACAAACTGGTTCTATGTCTGGATAACAATAAACTGTGATGTTGCTTTTCACAATTTTTGAGTGCCGGGTTATTCTTGAATACTTGAACGGTATTCGGTTATGTTCGCCGACTATTGCAAATTTGGCGATCGTAATTCGAACTGGACATTGAACTATTCGCTAATCTCTACTTACAAATACTAAGTAAATAGGTAAAAATCTCACCAAATACTGAACGTATGAACGTGGCTTTAGGCACTGTGTATTTTGCTCAGCGAAAATATGCAGCATCAAAACCTCACCAAAAACACATTGTGGAAATTTGGCCTTAGGATGTTTGCCATCCAAATACCAAATCATGCGATTTGTAAAATGTAATATTTTTGCATTTGAAGCAAGCTCATTACATAGCCAACCTATAAATGCACTTTGTCCCTGGCACAAAAGTTTGTATGGTGAAACATACCGTAAATGGAAACGTGATACTGAATTGTAACTGCTTGGTAAACCAAACAAAATTGTCAGCTTTGGTAATAAAATGTGATACTATTTCAAGACAATAAATGTGTTCCTTACACGGACATTATATAGAGACACCAATGTCCAATGTGACCAGTAAGGGCTCAGTCAGATGTCCAATTTTTTTCATGTAAGACAAAAACAGATCCATTATTTCAATCAGAGTTTGTCATCAGTCATCCTAGTGCAGTCCTATATTTTTTTAATTATTTTTTTCATGGACCCATTCACTTACATTGCTGATTTGCTCTGATGCTAGAATGAAAATCGGACACATCTCTATTTTCTTAAACTGACCACTTAGGCTGCCGTCACACTAGCAGTATTTGGTCAGTATTTTACATCAGTATTTGGCCGGCATCACACACAGCGTAAAACAATACGGTCCGTATATTACGGCCGTAATACGCTGAAAAGTCCCAAAAATAGTGGTCCGTAGCTCCTCCCTAGGCAGGGTGTGTCAGCGTTTTTTGCGCATGGCATCCTCCGTATGTAATCCGTATGGCATCCGTACTGCGTGGTTTTCTCGCAGGCTTGCAAAACCAACATACCGCTATAGAAGTGATCCATGTGTCCCAAAAAAAAAATATATATATATATACTGTCTATATATATATATATATATATATATCAGTAGACACATATATGTATATATTAATATTTATTCCAGCGCTATACAGCTTGAAAGCCGGTAATTCAATTACCGGCTTTTTCTTTCTCCTTCCTAAACCCGACATGATTTGAGACATGGTTTACATACAGTAAACCATGTCTTCTCTCCATTTTTTTTGCAGATTCCACACTAGTAATGTTAGTAGTGTGTTTCTGCAAAATTTGGCCGTTCTAGCTATTAAATTAAAGGGTTAAATGGCGGAAAAAATTGGCGTGGGCTCCCGCGCAATTTTCTCCGCCAGAGTAGTAAAGCCAGTGACTGAGGGCAGATATTAATAGCCTGGAGAGGGTCCACGGTTATTGCCCCCCCCCTGGCTAAAAACATCTGCCCCCAGCCACCCCAGAAAAGGCACATCTGGAAGATGCGCCTATTCTGGCACTTGGCCACTCTCTTCCCATTCCCGTGTAGCGGTGGGATATGGGGTAATGAAGGGTTAATGCCACCTTGCTATTGTAAGGTGACATTAAGCCAAATTAATAATGGAGAGGCGTCAATTATGACACCTATCCATTATTAATCCAATTGTAGTAAAGGGTTAAATAAAACACAAACACATTATTTAAAATTATTTTAATGAAATAAAAACAATGGTTGTTGGAGTATTTTATTCTACGCCCAATCCAGTCACTGAAGACCCTCGTTCTGTTACAAAATAAACCAACAATATCCTTAACCTCCGCAGTTCTGTAACGTCCAACGATGTAAATCCATCTGAAGGGGTTAAAATAATTTGCATCCACGAGCTTTGCTAATGCAATGATGCTCATGGCTGCAAAAACCCCGGAAAATAAAGGTAAAGTAGGTCATTGACCTACAGTGCCTACAAGTAGTATTCAACCCCCTGCAGATTTAGCAGGTTTACACATTTGGAATTAACTTGGCATTGTGACATTTGGACTGTAGATCAGCCTGGAAGTGTGAAATGCACTGCAGCAAAAAAGAATGTTATTTTTTTGTTTATTTTTTTTTTAAATTGTGAAAAGTCTTTTCAGAGGGTCATTTATTATTCAACCCCTCAACCCACCAGAATTCTGTTTGGTTCCCCTAAAGTATTAAGAAGTAGTTCAGGAACAAAGAACAATGAGCTTCACATGTTTGGATTAATTATCTCTTTTTCCAGCCTTTTCTGACTATTTAAGACCCTCCCCAAACTTGTGAACAGCACTCATACATGGTCAACATGGGAAAGACAAAGGAGCATTCCAAGGCCATCAGAGAAAAGATCGTGGAGGGTCACAAGGCTGGCAAGGGGTACAAAACCCTTTCCAAGGAGTTGGGCCTACCTGTCTCCACTGTTGGGAGCATCATCCGGAAGTGGAAGGCTTATGGAACTACTGTTAGCCTTCCACGGCCTGGACAGCCTTTGAAAGTTTCCTCCCGTGCCGAGGCCAGGCTTGTCCGAAGAGTCAAGGCTAACCCAAGGACAACAAGGAAGGAGCTCCGGGAAGATCTCATGGCAGTGGGGACATTGGTTTCAGTCAATACCATAAGTAACGTACTCCACTGCAATGGTCTCCGTTCCAGACGAGCCCGTAAGGTACCTTTACTTTCAAAGCGTCATGTCAAGGCTCGTCTACAGTTTGCTCATGATCACTTGGAGGACTCTGAGACTGACTGGTTCAAGGTTCTCTGGTCTGATGATACCAAGATCGAGATCTTTGGTGCCAACCACACACGTGACGTTTGGAGACTGGATGGCACTACATACGACCCCAAGAATACCATCCCTACAGTCAAGCATGGTGGTGGCAGCATCATGCTGTGGGGCTGTTTCTCAGCCAAGGGGCCTGGCCATCTGGTCCGCATCCATGGGAAGATGGATAGCACGGCCTACCTGGAGATTTTGGCCAAGAACCTCCGCTCCTCCATCAAGGATCTTAAGATGGGTCGTCATTTCATCTTCCAACAAGACAACGACCCAAAGCACACAGCCAAGAAAACCAAGGCCTGGTTCAAGAGGCAAAAAATCAAGGTGTTACAGTGGCCTAGTCAATCTCCTGACCTTAACCCAATTGAAAACTTGTGGAAGGAGCTCAAGATTAAAGTCCACATGAGACACCCAAAGAACCTAGATAACTTGGAGAAGATCTGCATAGAGGAGTGGGTCAAGATAACGCCAGAGACCTGTGCCGGCCGGATCAGGTCTTATAAAAGACGATTATTAGCTGTAATTGCAAACAAAGGTTATTCCATAAAATATTAAACCTAGGGGTTGAATAATAATTGACCCACACTTTTATGTTTAAAATTTATAAAAATTTAACTGAGCAACAAAACATTTTGGTTTGTAAGATTTATGCATCTGTTAATAAATCCTGCTCTTGTTTGAAGTTTGAAGGCTCTAACTTGTTTGCATCTTATTAAACCTGCTAAATCTGCAGGGGGTTGAATACTACTTGTAGGCACTGTATATTTACCTTCATTTGCGGTGAGGCGCCCTCTGCTGGCTTTTCCTAGATCGTGGGAACTTTCCTAGAAAGCTCCCAGGCTCGAGTTCATAAGAGGCGCCCTCTGCTGGTTGTCCTCATATGATCTCGAGCCTGGGAGCTTTCTAGGAAAGTTCCCATGATCTAGGAACAGCCAGCAGAGGGCGCCTCACCGCAAATGAAGGTAAATATAGGTCATTGACCTACTTTACCTTCATTTTCCGGGGTTTTTTCAGCCATGAGCATCATTGCATTAGCAAAGCTCGTGGATGCAAATTATTTTAACCCCTTCAGATGGATTTACATCGTTGGACGTTACAGATCTGCGGAGGGTAAGGATATTGTTGGTTTATTATGTTTTTTTGTAACAGAACGAGGGTCTTCAGTGACTGGATTGGGTGTAGAATAAAATACTCCAACAACCATTGTTTTTATTTCATTAAAATAATTTTAAATAATGTGTTTGTGTTTTATTTAACCCTTTACTACAATTGGAGTAATAATGGATAGGTGTCATAATTGACGCCTCTCCATTATTAATTTGGCTTAATGTCACCTTACAATAGCAAGGTGGCATTAACCCTTCATTACCCCATATCCCACCGCTACACGGGAATGGGAAGAGAGTGGCCAAGTGTCAGAATAGGCGCATCTTCCAGATGTGCCTTTTCTGGGGTGGCTGGGGGCAGGTGTTTTTAGCCAGGGGGGGGGCCAATAACCGTGGACCCTCTCCAGGCTATTAATATCTGCCCTCAGTCACTGGCTTTACTACTCTGGCGGAGAAAATTGCGCGGGAGCCCACGCCAATTTTTTCAGCCATTTAACCCTTTAATTTAGTAGATAGAACAGCCAAATTTTGCAGATACACACTACTGACATTAGTAGTGTGGAATCTGCAAAAAAATGGAGAGAAGACATGGTTTACTGTATGTAAACCATGTCTCAAATCATGTCGGGTTTAGGAAGGAGAAAGAAAAAGCCGGTAATTGAATTACCGGCTTTCAAGCTGTATAGCGCTGGAATAAATATTAATATATATACATATATGTGTCTCAATGACATATATATATATATACCTATTCTATGTGTACACATTTATTCTACCTATTCTATTGTAAGCTGTCAGTGTGATTTTACTGTACACCGCACTGAATTACCGGCTTTTCTCTCTAACACCGCTGCGTATTTCTCGCAAGTCACACTGCTTGTCCGTGTGTAATCCGTATTTTTCACGCTTCCATAGACTTTCATTGGCGTATTTCTTGCGCAGTACGGTGACAAACGCAGCATGCTGCGATTTTGTACGGCCGTAGAAAGCCGTATAATACTGATCAGTTTAATACGGCAGATAGGAGCAGGGGCATAGAGAATAATTGTGCCGTATGTTTTGCGAGTTTTACGGACGTAGTTTCTGCGCTCTTACGTCCGTAAAACTCGCAAGTGTGACGCCGGCCTTTGTAAGCCAAAACCAGGAGTGGAACAATTAGAGGAAAAGTATAATAGAAACATATGCACCACTTCTGCATTTATCACCCACTCCTGGTTTTGGCTTACACATACTGATGTAAAATACTGACCAAATACTGCTGGTGTGACGGCAGCCTAAGGCCTCTTTTGCTTCTTGCGAGAAACACGTCCGTGTCTCGCATGTGGAAACAAAGCTCTAGCGCCGCCACTCCGGAGCGGAGCGTGCGGCTGCATGTGTTCCTATGTGGCCGCACGCTCCTCTCCGAAGTGCCGGCGCCAGAGCTTCGTTTCCACATGCGAGACTCAGACGTGTTTCTCGCAAGTGGAAACAAGCCCTTAGTCCAAGAAAAAAATTTAACATGAGAACAGCCCCATAGACTGTGAGACTGTGATAGGTACGAGTGCTATCCATGAAAAACACGGATAGCACTCATATGAGAAAAATTGACGTCTGAATGGGGTCTTACACAGATTGTTAATATAGTTTATTTATTTATATTACTCGCATTAATTCCACAGCGCTTTACAAACATTATCATCACTCCTCCCTTTGGGACTCACAATCTAAATCCCCTATAAGCATGCCTTTCGAGTATAGTTAAGGTGACTAAATTGATTGTATAATTTAGGAGCAATGAAGTTGCACGATGTGACTAATTGTTGGTTTAATCTTCTCGGAGTAGGTCAAGTAGTGGGGGACAGTATTCAATTTAGACATCCTGCATATTAACCCCTTAGCGACCGCTGATACGCCTTTTAACGGCGGCCGCTAAGGGTACTTAAACCACAGCGCCGTTAATTAACGTCGCTGTGGAAAAAGTGAATAGCGCCCCCCAGAGTCGGATTTTCTCCATGGTTTTGGCTGCCGGGGGTAGCCGAGACCCCAGAGAACATGATTCGGGGGGTTTTGTACCGACCCCGCATTTGCGATCGCCGGTAATTAACCGTTTACCGGCGATCGCAAAAAAAAAACAACGCAATTTCTTTTTAATTTCTCTGTCCTTTGATGCGATCGCACATCAGAGGACAGAGAAAAGGGGTCCCCGATCGCCCCCGATACTCACCTGTCTCCCCCGGTGTTCCTCGTGGCTCCCGATGGGCGCCGCCATCTTCAAAATGGTGGGCGCATGCGCAGTGCGCCCGCCGGCCGGCCCCGGGAGAATCTTTGGGGTCGGTTTTACCGACCCCTGTTTTGCGATCGCCGCTAATTAACTGTTTACCAGCGACCGCAAAAAAAAAAAGCCAAGTAATTCTCTGTCCTCTGATGTGATCGCACATCAGAAGACAGAGAAATAGGGGGATTCGGGGACCCTACCGGGGGTAGCCGGGGCTACCGGGGGTAGCCGAGACCCCAAAGAGCATGATCGGGGTCGGTTTTACCAACCCCTGTTTTGCGATCGCCGCTAATTAACTGTTTACCAGCGACCGCAAAAAAAAAAAAGCCAAGTAATTCTCTGTCCTCTGATGTGATCGCACATCAGAAGACAGAGAAATAGGGGGATTCGGGGACCCTATCATACTCACCGGTGTCCCTGGGTCCTCCTGCTGCGGGGAAAAGAAAATGGCGGGCGCATGCGCAGTGCGCCTGCCATCTGTCTCCATCTGCTGGCCAGCAGGAGAAGAGCAGTTGGGGCTAAAATTAGGGTTAGGGTTAGGGCTAGGGTTAGGGCTAGGGCTAGAGTTAGGGCTAGGGTTAGGGCTAGGGTTAGGGTTAGGGCTAGGGTAAGGGCTAGGGTTAGGGCTAGGGCTAGGGATAAGGCTAGGGTTAGGGCTAGGGTTAGGGCTAGGGTTAGGGCTAGGGTTAGGGCTAGGGTTAGGGTTAGGGTTGGGGCTAAATTTAAGGTTAGGCTTCTTTCACACTTATGTCGGTACGGGGCCGTCACAATGCATCGGCCCGACATACCGACGCACGTTGTGAAAATTGTGCACAACGTGGGCAGCGGATGTAGTTTTTCAACGCATTCGCTGCCCAATCTATGTCCTGGGGAGGAGGGGGCGGAGTTACGGCCACGCATGCACGGTCAGAAATGGCAGATGCGACGTACAAAAAAGTTGCATTGAACGTTTTTTTGTGCTGACGGTCCGCCAAAACACTGATCCAGTGCACGACGGACGCGACGTGTGGCCATCCGTCACGATCCGTCGGCAATACAAGTCTATGGGCAAAAAACACATCCTGCGAGTACATTTGCAGGATCCGTTTCTTGTCCAAAACGACGGATTGCGATGGATGCCAAACGACGCAAGTGTGAAAGCAGCATTAGGGCTAGGGTTAGGGTTGGGGCTAAAGTTAGGGCTAGGGTTGGGGCTAAAGTTAGGGTTAGAGTTGGGATTAGGGTTAGGGTTTGGATTAGGGTTAGGGTTGGCATTAGGGTTACGCTTGGGATTAGGGTTAGGTTTGGGATTAGGGTTAAGGTTAGGGTTGTGATTAGGGGTGTATTGGGATTAGGGTTAGGTTTGAGGTTAGGGTTGAGATTAGGATTAGGGGTGTGTTGGATTTAGGGTTTTGATTAGGGTTATGGTTAGGGTTGACATTAGGGTTGTTTTGGGGTAAGGGTTGTGATTATCGTTAGGGTTAGTGATTAGGATTATGGATCTGGTTGGGATTAGGGTTAGGGGTGTGTTGGGGTTAGGGTTGGAGCTAGAATTGGGGGGTTTCCACTTTTTAGGTACATCAGGGGGTCTCCAAACACGACAGCCAATTTTGTGCTCAAAAAGTCAAATGGTGCTCCCTCCCTTCTGAGCTCTGCCGTGCGCCCAAACAGTGGGTTACCCCCACATATGGGGCATCAGCGTACTCGGGATAAATTGGACAACAACTTCTGGGGTCCAATTTCTCCTGTTACCCTTGTGAAAATAAAAACTTGGGGGCTACAAAATCTTTTTTGTGGAAAAAAAAATATTTTTTATTTTTATGACTCTGCATTATAAACTTCTGTGAAGCACTTGGGCAAAGTTCTCACCACACATCTATATAAGTTCCTTTGGGGGTCTAGTTTCCAAAATGGTGTCACTTGTGGAGGGTTTCTACTGGTTAGGTACATCAGGGGCTCTGCAAGCGCAACATAACGCCCGCAGACAATTCTATCAAAGTCTGCATTCCAAAACGGAGCTCCTTCCTTCCGAGCTCTGCCGTGCGCCCAAACAGTGGTTTACCCCCACATATGGGGTACCAGCATACTCGGGACAAATTGCACAACAACTTTTGGGGTCCAATTTCTCTTGTTACCCTTGTGAAAATAAAAACTTGGGGGCTAAAAAATCTTTTTTGTGGAAAAAAAAATATTTTTTATTTTCACGACTCTGCATTCTAAACTTCTGTGAAGCACATGGGGGTTCAAAGTGCTCACCACACATCTAGATAAGTTCCTTAAGGGGTCTAGTTTCCAAAATGGTGTCACTTGTGGGGGGTTTCCACTGTTTAGGCACATCAGGGGCTCTCCAAACGCGCCATGGCGTCCAATCTCAATTCCAGCCAATTTTACATTGAAAAAGTAAAACGGCGCTCCTTCACTTCCAAGCTCTGCGGTGCGCCCAAACAGTGGTTTATCCCCACATATGGGGTATTGACGTATTCAGGAGAAATTGCATAACAAAATTTATGGTTACATTTCTGTTTTTACACATGTGAAAATAAAAAAAAATGGTTCTGAATTAAGATGTTTGCAAAAAAAAGTTAAATGTTCATTTTTTCCTTCCACATTGTTTCAGTTCCTGTGAAGCACGTAAAGGGTTAATAAACTTCTTGAATGTGGTTTTGAGAACCTTGAGGGGTGTAGTTTTTAGAATGGTGTCACACTTCATTATTTTCTATCATATAGACCCCTCAAAATGACTGACAATGACAAAATTGTGATGTGGTCCCTAAAAAAAAATGGTGTTGTAAAAATGAGAAATTGCTGGTCAACTTTTAACCCTTATAACTCCCTAACAAAAAAAAAATTTGTTTCCAAAATTGTGCTGATGTAAAGTAGACATGTGGGAAATGTTATTCATTAACTATTTTTCATGATATATCTCTCTGATTTAAGGGCATAAAAATACAAAGTTTGAAAATTGCAAAATTTTAAAAATATTCGCCATATTTCCGTTTTTTTCATAAATAATCGCAAGTAATATCGAAGAAATGTTACCACTAACATGAAGTACAATATGTCATGAAAAAACATTCTCAGAATCAGCGGGATCCGTTAAAGCGTTCCAGAGTTATAACCTCATAAAGTGACAGTGGTCAGAATTGTAAAAATTGGCTCGGTCGTTAAGTACCAAATTGGCTCTGTCACTAAGGGGTTAAATAAACCAATGTCAAATATCCAGGGTGGCTTTCAAGGGTCACTTTTGTATGTGGGTTTGCAGATTTTCAGATGGTACTTGTTTACTGGGTCAGTGATGGGGGAAGGGCTTTTCAACACAAATTTCCTATCTCCCTTTGTCATATTAAATAAACACCAGCCTCTTTCTACATTTAAAAGCCTCCTACCAGCCGGCGCATTTATTAAAACACCATTAGGTGCCGACAAGGAAGCACACATGCACTGTTCTGCATGAATAGTAAGCTTAATTTTACTTTTTTTTCATGTTTAGATTTAGTGCCTGAACAAGTGTGTGGCAATTAGGACTATTCTAAGAGATGGAACAGGTGATAATAGCTTTCCAAAGAAGATGATGTGCTAGCAAAGACGAAGCAACACATTTAAGAAGGGAACATATATATTTCACTGATTATGTGTAGCTTTTCTTACAACAGTCAACTTTTCACTGAAGTTAGAATAGAATCAAGTATGCAACATAAAGAAGCAGCATGGCAATTTTAGCATACCGGAAAAAAAAAGTGCTCCTTTTTTTTCCTTGAATGGGTTCTTTCTTTGCTATTCGAGAAGCTGTTCATTGACAAGAATGTGTTTATATTAATGGTGAATGCAGGGTAAGGCTTTTAGCTTTAAATATTCAAGGTACTGCATAAATGGTGGCTAACTGAAATAACAGAAAAAATGGACAATTGCTGTTGTGTATGGGATCATGCTGTGGGTTGTGGAAAAAACTATCATGTAGTTGCTATTTTTTTAAGGGTACATTCAAATTGATTTTCTTCCACAAAGAATGGACCACTATGAACATCCTATGCTGTGTCAATGTAAATGTAACCGTAAGAATAGCAACTATTGAATCACCTGGTCTACAATCCATGAAAACACACATACAAAGGTGTTTTTTTTTTGTATTTAATTTTTTGAATTTTTAATTTATTGAAACTTTAAACTATAAGATGTAAACATTAAATATCAATGGAAACATAGAGATAATATCTGAATTGAGGAGAAAAGGGGGTGCAAAACCAATTAGTGAGATAATAAAGATGACAATAAAAATAAATTAATTCTAACTGTTTATAGAACATTATACATTAGGGAATTGGTAAGTACAATAAAGGGAACCTGTCAGCAGAATTATTCACAGTAACCTACAGACATTGTCAGGTCGGTGCTGTTATACTGATTAAAATGATATCTTTCTTGATGAAATCTGTCTTGTGGTTGTTGTTTGATCTTTATTTTCAGTTTTGAGTTAATGATATGCTCGTGCACCTGGGCGGGCCTGTGGGGAGAGGGTATTCATGAGGTGCACTGATTAGGTATCTCAGTGACCTGCCCCCCAGTTTACATAATGAAAATATATACATACTGCAAAAAAAAAACGTGGCACCTGTGCTGCAGCATAATTGCATGTTTACTGTGTTGTTAATAAATGTGCTTGAGGTTATCCTGGGAAGTATAAAAAAAAATCAATTTTAAAATGTCGCCGGCCACACCTGCGCAGTAGCAGCTATCTGTGTATATAGAGGTGACTTGATAGATGCTATTGCGAACATGACACAATCTTGGAGGAAGATTTTTTTTTTCTCTACAGCAAGATGGCACCGCATGCACCTGTGCAATAGCAGCTATCCGATCACCCCTATATACACTGATACACTGATCGTCTACAAGTGATACATGCAGATGATCGGAATAGTGATGCTGATGATGGCATCGTCAACGGTAGCTATCTTAGTACCTATTCCATAACTGTGCAGAACAGGGGCGGACACAGACAGCTTGGGGCCCCTGTGCAGAAAATGTGTCTGGGCCCCCCTCCTTTTAAGGCGACAAAGCTGTATATACAGTACATACATATATATATATATATATATATATATCCACACACACATACTGTACATGTATGTATTACATAGTCTCCTTTATTATGTATATTGCTGTCCCTTATTATACAGTGCCCTCTCTTGTTTTGTATAGCACGGTCCATTGCATATTGGATTTTATAGAGCCCTCTTTTTTATTACATACCATGCTGTCTTGTTAGCTGTATAATGTAATGATGGCTGATGGTGCATGGGAGAGCTTATTTTCTAAAGGAGGAGTTGATGGACTAGCTTCTGGTCACCGGCTCCTCCATTAGCAGTCATTTTATATCTAACAAGAGAGGCGACTATGTAATAAAAGAAGGCGCTGTGAATAACAAAAATAACAAGAATACACAATGTAAGAGACAGTGCTGTACATAACATCAGAGGAAGCTATATAATAAGGGAGGGCATCATATAGAACTAGAGAGGATGGTATGTAATAAGTAGGGTTGAGCGAAACGGATCGTTCATTTTCAGAAGTCGCCGACTTTTGGCAAAGTCGGGTTTCATGAAACCCGACCCGACCCCTGTGTGGGGTCGGCCATGCGGTACACGACTTTCGCGCCAAAGTCGCGTTTCAATGATGCGAAAAGCGCCATTTCTCAGCCAATGAAGGTGGACGCAGAGTGTGGGCAGCGTGATGACATAGGTCCTGGTCCCCACCATCTTAGAGAAGGGCATTGCAGTGATTGGCTTGCTGTCTGCGGCGTCACAGGGGCTATAAAGGGGAGTTCCCGCCGACCGCCATGTTACTGCTGCTGATCTGAGCCTAGGGAGAGGTTGCTGCCGCTTCGTCAGAAGCAGGGATAGCGTTAGGCAGGGTCCATTAACCACCAAACCGCTTGTGCTGTAGCGATTTCCACTGTCCAACATCACCTTTTGTTTGCAGGGACAGTGGAAGCTACATTTTTTTTTCCTCAGCGCTGTAGCTCATTGGGCTGCCCTAGAAGGCTCCCTGATAGCTGCATTGCTGTGTGTACGCCGCTGTGCAAACCAACTGCTTTTTTCAAAGCACAAATCCTGTTGTTCCTTCCTTTCTGCACAGCTATCTTGTTTGTTTGTCCACACTTTTTATTTAATTTGTGCATCAGTCCACTCCTTATTGCTGCCTGCCATACCTGGCTGAGATTATTGCAGGGAGATAGTAATTGTAGGACAGTCCCTGTTTTTTTTTTTTTTTTTTAATTCTCCCTAAAAAAATAAGTTGTGGGAGATTAAGATTGGCATTTCTGCTAGAGTGCCATCCCTGTGTGTGCCATCTCTCTCACATAGTGGGCCATAGAAAGCCTTTTTATTTTTCTGTTTTTTTTTGTGGGATTTATAAATTCTCCCTGATAAAAAAAAAACAGTGGGAGATTAATATTGGCCTTTGGGCTTGTGTGCCAGTCCTGAGTGTGACATCTCTCTCTCAAATAGTGGGCCATAGAAAGCCTATATATATTTTTTTTATTTGGTTTCTAAATTCTCCCTGGAAAAATAAAAAAAAAATCAGTGGGAGATTAATATTAACCTTTCTGCTTGTGTGCCATTCCTGACTCCTGGGTGTGCCATCTCTGTCTCTCAAATAGTGGGCCATAGAAAGCCTATTTTTTTAATTTGGTTTCTAAATTCTCCCTGAAAAAATAAAAAAAAATCAGTGGGAGATTAATGTTGGCCTTTATGCTTATGTGCCAGTCTTGACTCCTGGGTGTGCCATCTCTCTCTCTCAAATAGTGGGCCATAGAAAGCCTATTTTTTTTTTTTGGTTTCTAAATTCTCCCTGAAAAAATCATTTTTTTTAATTTGGTTTCTAAAGTCTACCTGTAAAAAAAAAAAATCAGTGGGAGATTAATATTGGCCTTTCTGCTTATGTGCCATTCCTGACTCCTGGGTGTGCCATCTCTGTCTCTCAAATAGTAGGCCATAGAAAGCCTATTTTGTTTTATTTTGTTTCTAAATTCTCCTTGAAAAAATCATTTTTTTTAATTTGGTTTCTAAATTCTCCCTGAAAAAATCATTTTTTTTTATTTGGTTTCTAAAGTCTCCCTGTAAAAATAAAAAAAAATCAGTGGGAGATTAATATTGGCCTTTCTGCTTGTGTGCCATTCCTGACTCCTGGGTGTGCCATCTCTGTCTCTCAAATAGTGGGCCATAGAAAGCCTATTTTTTTCATTTGGTTTCTAAATTCTCCCTGAAAAAATAAAAAAAAATCAGTGGGAGATTAATATTGGCCTTTCTGCTTGTGTGCCAGTCTTGACTCCTGGGTGTGCCATCTCTGTCTCTCAAATAGTGGGCCATAGAAAGCCTATTTTTTTATTTGGTTTCTAAATTCTCCCTGAAAAAATAAAAAAAAATCAGTGGGAGATTAATATTGGCCTTTCTGCTTGTGTGCCAGTCTTGACTCCTGGGTGTGCCATCTCTCTCTCTCAAATAGTGTGCCATAAGAAGCCTATTTTTTTTTTATTTGGTTTCTAAATTCTCCCTGAAAAAATAAAAAAAAATCAGTGGGAGATTAATATTGGCCCTTCTGCTTGTGTGCCATTCTTGACTCCTGGGTGTGCCATCTCTGTGTTAGGAGTCGAGTTTCCTCTGCTGCACAGGGGGAATCTCGATCCGTCTCCGCTGCGGTCTCCCATTCTCCTCCAGCCGCAGTGGAGCCTGCTCAGCAGGGACGTCGATCCCAGCGTCTCGCTCAGTCTGACTCTGTGAGAAGAGTTACTGCTGCTTCTCCAGCTTCTGCCTTTAAAGCCAATACTGGTCAGCAGCGAGTGGACTTCTCTGGGACTAAGTCCTTGTCTGCGCACACTGAGCATGCCCAGGGCAAGATCTCCCGTTGGAGATCGAGGGTCATGTGCTCAGACTCTGCAGCGCATTCTATTGGTCCTCTTGGCAGGTCTTGGAAGGGCAAAGTTTCTGTGGCCGCTTCCTGTCCTGCAGCTATATAAACTGCGCATGACCGCACGGCCATGCGCTAGTGTACAACTTTATACGTGTGTTTGTTGTGAGTGCAAGTCGTCCTTTAAATACCCCTACCCTACTGTATGATTGTTCGCGTATGGTGTATGGCTGCTATCTAGCGCCCGACTTAACACTCAACGTGTCACACACGTGTCAGCGTCCTCTGCTGTGACCGCCAGTGCGGCGCCACGCGCCTGTGTGCGCTTCCTGACCCATGTCTGGGTACTTAGTGGTGCCTGCCAGCACGGCACAGTTTGCACTTCGGTGCCTCTATTGTATATACTTTTCACACCCAGTTGTGGTGTAGTGCCAGCAAGGGTCTAATCGGACTACTATCCCTGTTGGGGTCTAGTTCGCTGACCACTTGCTCGCGCTCTATGTGCGGTACCGCGATCCTGTGACGCAACAGGATCGCTTTCTTCACGCTGGGTGAGGTTTAACCCACGCGTGTATACTTATGAGTACCGCCATATCGTCTGTCATGTCCTAGCAGCAGGTTTCACCTGCACGGTGGACCCCGGACTGCGAACGCATCCATTACATCTCTCTTGGTGCGTTCCGCCAGTCCTAACATTACACTAGCGCCAGGGTCTGGCTAGTGATGACAGACATACAGCAATCTCTGCGGCATATCCAGCAGCTGGAGGGTAGGTTGGCGGCTCTCGAGAGCGCGACCTCAGCTGTGGATGTTACTGCAGTAGCTGTACAGGCTGCCAGCGTTGCTGCAGCTACTATGTCCATTGCCACCCCTGTTCCGACATTATCTCACCTCCCGCTGCCAGAAAAATTTTCTGGTGATAGCAAGTTTTGTAGGGGATTTGTGAGTCAGTGCTCTATTCATCTCGAGCTCCTGGCTACACGTTTTCCCACAGAGCGGGCTAAGGTGGGATTTATTTTGTCTCTATTGTCGGACAGGGCGTTGGAATGGGCTACGCCGCTGTGGGAGCGTGGCGATCATGTGGTGCAGAGTGCTCCGCTGTTTCTGAGCGCTCTGAAACAGGTCTTTTTAGGACCTCAAGTCACCCATGATACTGCGCTCCAATTGCTGGCATTAACTCAGGGTGAGTCCTTGGTCAGTCATTTTGCCGTCCAATTCCGCACCTTAGCATCTGAGCTGGATTGGTCGGATAAAGCTCTTATCCCCATATTTTGGAGGGGCTTGGCTGACCACGTAAAGGACGCTCTGGCCACTAGGGAGATTCCTGCCACACTGGAGGAGTTAATAACTGTCTCCACTCGAATTGACCTCCGTTTTAACGAGCGGAGGTTAGAGCGAGCCCAGTGTAGGCAGAGGTTTCGGCTGGCTCCTACTTTTGCCAAACCTCTTGAATTTCCAGTCCTGGTTCCTGAGTCACATGAGGCCAGGGAGGTGTCACAAGCAGGATCTAAGTCCCGGACCGCTTGTGCACTCAGGGTCTGTCATGTTTGCCAGCAGTCAGGACATCTAGCCACCAGATGTCCTCAGCGGTCGAGGAAACGTCAGCGTCTAGTGGTAGTTGGTGGAGGTACACTAGACACGGCGACGTTTGCCTCTAAGTTGTCCTTTAAGGGGACAATTACTATTGGCTCATTTTCCCACTCGGTAGAGCTCTGCGTGGATTCTGGGGCGGAGGGCAACTTTATGTCTTCTGCCTTCGCCCAACGTCACGCAATACCCTTGGTTATGCTTGCTCAACCTGTAACGGTGCGAGTGGTGAATGGGTCGACATTGCCCTCACAGATAACACACCAGACCATCCCTTTTACTCTGTCCATGTCGCCATCTCATCAGGAGATAATTTCTCTGCTCGTCATTCCGGAAGGAATTGATGAGATCCTGTTGAGAATACCTTGGCTATGGTACCACTCTCCTCATATCGAGTGGTCCTCAGGCAGAATTCTGGGTTGGGGTGAATCTTGTGGGGGTAGGTGTCAGAGGCAGTGCATTCAGGTTGCTACTACTGAGGTATCCGCAGATCTATCCTCTCTCCCCAAGCAGTATTGGTCATATGCAGACGTATTCTCCAAAAAGGCGGCGGAGACCCTTCCGCCCCATCGCCCCTATGACTGTCCTATTGACCTCTTGCCTGGTGCTGAGCCTCCCCGGGGTCGAGTCTATCCGCTATCTCTCCCGGAGACGGAGGCAATGTCACAGTACATACAGGAAAATCTGGCAAGAGGGTTCATCAGGAAGTCAGTGTCACCTGCTGGGGCAGGATTCTTCTTCGTGCAGAAGAAGAGTGGGGAATTGCGTCCATGCATAGACTACAGGGGTCTTAACGCCATCACCGTTAAGAATAAATACCCTTTGCCTTTGATATCTGAACTGTTCGATAGGCTTCGGGGAGCAAGGGTATTTACTAAATTAGATCTGCGGGGTGCTTACAACCTGATTCGCATCCGTGAGGGGGACGAATGGAAGACGGCTTTTAAAACCAGGGATGGGCACTATGAATATCTGGTGATGCCCTTTGGGCTCTGTAATGCCCCAGCCGTTTTCCAAGACTTTGTGAACGATATCTTCCGGGATATGCTTTCCACCTCGGTCGTAGTCTATCTGGATGATATTCTCATCTACTCTCCAGATATTGACTCCCACCGGAGAGATGTTTGCAAAGTCTTCGACCTCCTACGGGCAAACTCCCTCTATGCCAAGTTGGAGAAGTGCATGTTTGAGCAGGAGTCCTTACCTTTCCTAGGCTACATCATCTCAGCCCAGGGATTGGCTATGGATCCTGCCAAACTACAGGCTGTGATGGACTGGCAGGAACCTCATTCTCTTAAAGCGGTGCAGCGCTTTATGGGGTTCATCAATTATTATCGCCAGTTCATCCCGCATTTCTCAACTTTGGTAGCTCCCTTGGTTGCCCTCACCAAGAAGGGGGCAAATCCTAAATTGTGGTCTGAGGAGGTCTCCAAGGCCTTTATCTCTATAAAGTCACACTTCGCTAGCGCTCCCATACTTCATCGCCCCGATGTTGATAAGCCATTTATCATGGAGGTGGATGCCTCTTCTGTTGGTGCTGGAGCAGTTCTCTTCCAAAAGGATGCTCAAGGTCGGAAGCATCCTTGCTTCTTTTTCTCCAAGACCTTCGCACCAGCAGAGAGGAATTATTCCATCGGGGACAGGGAGTTTCTAGCCATGAAGTTGGCTTTCTCGGAGTGGAGACATCTCTTGGAGGGAGCACGTTTTCCCTTCCAAGTCTTCACAGATCACAAAAATTTGGTGTATCTGCAGACAGCTCAGCGGTTGAATTCTCGCCAGGCCAGATGGTCCTTGTTCTTCTCCCGGTTTCATTTCACCCTCCATTTCCTTTCTGGGGAGAAGAACATTCGGGCCGATGCTCTCTCTCGCTCCGTTGTGTCATCTGCGGAGGAGGAGGAGCCTCGGCTTATTGTCCCCACCGAGAGTTTGAGAACCGTGGCCCCGGTTTCGCTGGAGTCTGTGCCCCCGGGCAAGACTTTTGTTCCATCTAGTTTGCGGCCGGAGGTTCTCTCTTGGGCGCACTCGTCCAGGGTGGGTGGACATTTTGGTACTAAAAGGACATCTGAGTTACTGGCGAGGACATACTGGTGGCCGCATATGGCTCGTGATGTCGCGGAGTACGTTCGGGCGTGTGTCTCTTGCGCCAGGAACAAGACTCCTCGGCAACGGCCAGCTGGTTTGCTTTACCCTCTGCCCGTGGCTGACAGGCCCTGGGAGATGGTCGGGATGGACTTTGTGGTGGGCTTACCCAAGTCTCGTAATTGCACCATTATCTGGGTGATCACCGACCATTTCTCCAAAATGGTGCATTTGGTGCCTCTTCCACGGCTACCATCTGCACGGGCATTGGCTGTCTTGTTTATCAAGCATATCTTTCGCTTACACGGTATGCCAGACAAAATTGTTAGTGACCGGGGTCCCCAGTTTGCGTCTCGATTCTGGAGGGAGCTATGTCGTTTACTCAGTATTGAGTTAAATCTCTCTTCGGCATATCATCCCGAGACGAATGGGTTGGTAGAAAGGGCCAACCAGACCTTGGTCACATATCTGCGACATTTTGTTTCTGCCAGACAGGATGACTGGGCATCCTTGCTACCGTGGGCAGAGTTTGCACTTAACAATGCCCTAGCCGACTCCACCGGTCAGACTCCATTCCTCTTAAATTACGGCCAGCATCCGCGTGTTCCTGTGCCCATGCCAGTGTCTTCCGCTGATCCCAGGGTGGCAGACTGGGCTGTGGAGGCACGGGACATTTGGGATCGCACGCAGGATGCCATTCGAGCCTCCAAGGAGAGAATGAGGTTCTCCGCCGATGTTCATCGGCGCCCTGCTCCGACTTTTGTCCCTGGCGATTTGGTGTGGCTCTCCGCCCGTAACATCAGGCTGCGAGTTGAGTCCACTAAGTTTGCTCCTCGCTACTTGGGTCCCTTCAAGGTTCTCGAACAGGTTAATCCTGTGGTCTACCGCCTGGCTCTTCCTCCACGCTTGGGTATCACCGACACCTTTCATGTGTCCCTCTTGAAACCCGTATACATGTCCCGGTTTTCCGAGTCATCTGCCGGGACATCGGGTTCGTCTACGGACGATTACGAGGTGAACGCTATTTTGGGGTGTAAGGTGGTACGCGGCAAAAAGTTCTATCTGGTGGATTGGAAGGGTTATGGTCCAGAGAACAGGTCATGGGAGCCTGCTGAAAACATTCGGGCCCCACAGCTCATTGCTGCCTTCGAACGTAGCGAGGCCCAAGGAGGGGGGGCCCTAGGAGGGGGGGTAATGTTAGGAGTCGAGTTTCCTCTGCTGCACAGGGGGAATCTCGATCCGTCTCCGCTGCGGTCTCCCATTCTCCTCCAGCCGCAGTGGAGCCTGCTCAGCAGGGACGTCGATCCCAGCGTCTCGCTCAGTCTGACTCTGTGAGAAGAGTTACTGCTGCTTCTCCAGCTTCTGCCTTTAAAGCCAATACTGGTCAGCAGCGAGTGGACTGCTCTGGGACTAAGTCCTTGTCTGCGCACACTGAGCATGCCCAGGGCAAGATCTCCCGTTGGAGATCGAGGGTCATGTGCTCAGACTCTGCAGCGCATTCTATTGGTCCTCTTGGCAGGTCTTGGAAGGGCAAAGTTTCTGTGGCCGCTTCCTGTCCTGCAGCTATATAAACTGCGCATGACCGCACGGCCATGCGCTAGTGTACAACTTTATACGTGTGTTTGTTGTGAGTGCAAGTCGTCCTTTAAATACCCCTACCCTACTGTGTGATTGTTCGCGTATGGTGTATGGCTGCTATCTAGCGCCCGACTTAACACTCAACGTGTCACACACGTGTCAGCGTCCTCTGCTGTGACCGCCAGTGCGGCGCCACGCGCCTGTGTGCGCTTCCTGACCCATGTCTGGGTACTTAGTGGTGCCTGCCAGCACGGCACAGTTTGCACTTCGGTGCCTCTATTGTATATACTTTTCACACCCAGTTGTGGTGTAGTGCCAGCAAGGGTCTAATCGGACTACTATCCCTGTTGGGGTCTAGTTCGCTGACCACTTGCTCGCGCTCTATGTGCGGTACCGCGATCCTGTGACGCAACAGGATCGCTTTCTTCACGCTGGGTGAGGTTTAACCCACGCGTGTATACTTATGAGTACCGCCATATCGTCTGTCATGTCCTAGCAGCAGGTTTCACCTGCACGGTGGACCCCGGACTGCGAACGCATCCATTACATCTCTCTTGGTGCGTTCCGCCAGTCCTAACACTCTGTCTCTCAAATAGTGGGCCATAGAAAGCCAATTTTTTTTTTATTTGGTTTCTAAATTCTCCCTGAAAAAAAAAAAAAAAAAATCAGTGGGAGATTAATATTGGCCTTTCTGCTTGTGTGCCAGTCTTGACTCCTGGGTGTGCCATCACTGTCTCTCAAATAGTGGGCCATAGAAAGCCTATTTTTTTTTTATTTGGTTTTTAAATTCTCCCTGAAAAAATAAAAAAAAATCAGTGGGAGATTAATATTGGCCTTTCTGCTTGTGTGCCAGTCTTGACTCCTGGGTGTGCCATCTCTCTCTCTCAAATAGTGTGCCATAGAAAGCCAATTTTTTTTTTTTTGGTTTCTAAATTCTCCCTGTAAAAATAAAAAAAAATCAGTGGGAGATTAATATTGGCCTTTCTGTTTGTGTGCCATTCCTGACTCCTGGGTGTGCCATCTCTGTCTCTCAAATAGTGGGCCATAGAAAGCCTATTTTTTTTATTTGGTTTCTAAATTCTCCATGAAAAAATAAAAAAAAATCAGTGGGAGATTAATATTGGCCTTTCTGCTTGTGTGCCAGTCTTGACTCCTGGGTGTGCCATCTCTCTCTCTCTCTCAAATAGTGTGCCATAAGAAGCCTATTTTTTTTTTTTTTTTTATTTGGTTTCTAAATTCTCCCTGAAAAATCATTTTTTTTTATTTGGTTTCTAAATTCTCCCTGAAAAATCATTTTTTTTTTATTTGGTTTCTAAATTCTCCCTGAAAAAATCATTTTTTTTTATTTGGTTTCTAAATTCTCCCAGAAAAAAAAAAAAAAAAGTGGGAGATCAATATTGACATTTGTGCTTGAGTGACAGTCCTGTGTGTGTGGCATCTCTCTCATTTGGTGCCACCGAAAACAGAGTGTGTAACATTGTGCCTGATTTTCCTTGCGGTCTCACCCACCTGTAAAGGGATATCTAAATCATACTGAAGTTATAGCTCACCGTGTAAGTTGTTTGACAGCAACAAATACCGTTACTTTGGTTAAACTTTTAAAACAATGAGGAAGTCTGGTGGAAGAGGTCGTGGCCGTGGGCGTTCATTGTCAGCTGGTAATGATGGTAGTGGTAGTGGAGCATCAGGTGGTCGTGGGAAAAAAAATATTGCACCTAAGTCTGGAGCTGTGGAGCCAGGTTCGTTGTCTGGCTACAGAAGGCCTCGAACGCTCCCTTTTCTGGGAGTAGGAAAACCGCTTTTAAAGCCAGAGCAGCAAGAGCAAGTTTTGGCTTACCTTGCTGACTCAGCCTCTAGCTCTTTTGCCTCCTCTTTTGAAACTGGTAAATGTAAAAGCAGCGCGTCATTAGTGGATGTTCACGGTCAGGGACAAGTCGCTTCCTTGTCCTCTTCAGCAAAAACAACAACAGAGAAGGATGCAGCAGGCGACACAACGGGTTACTCCATGGAGCTCTTTACACATACCGTCCCTGGCTTAGAAAGTGAAACAGTTAACAGGCCATGCCCATTACAAGTTGAATCTGACAGGAAGTGCACTGATGCACAGCCACAGCCAGACTACTATGCTGGTCCTTTGACTCAGACCACAACATTGCCCTCGCAGGGTACTGATCCAGAATCAGACCCTGATGAGACTATGTTGCTCCGTCACGAACGCTCTACCACCGACTTACACGGTGACACAGACGAAGTTGCAATTGATCAGCGCAAAGTCATCTGTCAAAAGTGTCCAACTACCTTAAGCAGAGGTCAGAATCTGAAAAGTCTCAATACAAGTTGCATGCATAGACATTTAACCACCATGCATTTGCAAGCCTGGACTAACTACCAAACGTCCCTTAAGGTTGTAGCACCCTCGGCCAATGAAGCTAGTCAGCAACGCTACATCCCTGCCGTCACTGTAAGGCCACCATTTTCCGCACCACCTGCAGTATCAGAGCAGGTTTCTTTGCCAGGCCAAAGCAGTCAGGGTCAGGGAATCACCAGTTTCGTAGTAGGAAATACTGCATGTAGGGCACCGGCGGAAACAATACCGTCTCCAACCGTCTCTCATTCTGCCATGTCCACCGGCACACCCGCTAGTTCCACGATCTCCAGCTCTCCGGTCCAGCTCACCCTACATGAGACTCTCGTTAGAAAAAGGAAATACTTATCCTTGCATCCGCGTACACAGGGTTTGAACACCCACATAGCTAGATTAATCTCGTTAGAGATGATGCCCTACCGGTTAGTTGAAAGCGAAGCTTTCAAAGCCCTGATGGACTACGCTGAACCACGCTACGAGCTACCCAGTCAACACTTCTTTTCGAGAAAAGCCATACCAGCCCTCCGCCAGCATGTTAAAGAGCGCATCGTCCATGCACTCAGGCAATCTGTGAGTACAAAGGTGCACCTGACAACAGATGCATGGACCAGTAGGCATGGCCAGGGACGTTACGTGTCCATCACGGCACACTCGGTGAATGTGGTGGATGCAGGGTCCACAGGGGACATCAATTTCGAGACAGTTCTGCCTAGCCCACGGTCTAGGAAACAGTTGGCTGTAGGTGTTCGCACCCCCTCCTCCTCCTCGTCCTTCTGCAGAAGCGAGAGCTCGTCCACAGACCGCAGTCGGCAAACCACTCCATCCGCAGCTGCCACTGTTGCACACCAGTTGTCCCATTATGGGCCAGCTACTGGCAAGCGTCAGCAGGCTGTATTGGCTATGAAGTGTTTGGGCGACAACAGACACACCGCGGAAGTTCTGTCCGAGTTCTTGCAGACAGAAACGCAGTCGTGGCTTGGCACAGTAGATCTTGAGGCAGGCAAGGTAGTGAGTGATAACGGAAGGAATTTCATGGCTGCCATCTCCCTTTCCCAACTGAAACACATTCCTTGCCTGGCTCACACCTTAAACCTGGTGGTGCAGTGCTTCCTGAAAAGTTATCCGGGGTTATCCGGCCTGCTCCTCAAAGTGCGCAGACTTTGCTCACATATCCGCCGTTCGCCCGTACACTCCAGCCGTATGCAGACCTATCAGCGGTCTTTGAACCTTCCTCAGCTTCGCCTAATCATAGACGTTGCAACAAGGTGGAACTCAACACTGCACATGCTTCAGAGACTGTGCGAATAGAGGCGGGCTGTTATGTTTTTGTGGGAGGATACACATACACGGGCAGGCAGTAGGATGGCAGACATGGAGTTGTCAGGTGTGCAGTGGTCGAAGATACAAGACATGTGTCAAGTCCTTCAGTGTTTTGAGGAATGCACACGGCTGGTTAGTGCAGACAACACCATAATAAGCATGAGCATCCCCCTAATGCGTCTGCTGATGCAAAGTTTGACGCACATAAAGGAGCAGGCATCTGCAGCCGAGGAAGAGGAAAGCCTTGATGACAGTCAGCCATTGTCTGGTCAGGGCAGTGTACAGGACGAGGTAGCGGGCAAACAGGAGGAGGAGGACGAGGAGGATGATGGGGATGAGTATTCTGTTAATGAGGAAGCTTCTCCTGGGCCACTGGAAATTGGTGGCGTGTCAAGGCCAGGTTCTGGTTTTTTGAGGGACACAAGTGACGTAGATTTGCCTGAAACTGCCCCTCAACCAAGCACAACCGCAGATTTGACAACTGGAACTTTGGCACACATGGCGGATTATGCCTTACGTATCCTCAAAAGGGGCACACGCATTACGAAAATGATGAACGATGACGATCACTGGTTGGCCTGCCTCCTTGATCCTCGCTATAAAGGCAAATTGCAAAATATTATGCCACATGAGAACTTGGAACTAATATTAGCAACCAAACAATCAACTCTTGTTGACCGTTTGCTTCAGACATTCCCAGCACACAGCGCCCGTGATCGTTCTCACACGAGCTGCAGGGGGCAGCAGACCAGAAGTGTTAGAGGTGCAGAAATCAGAAGTGGCGTTGGACAGAGGGGTTTTCTGACCAGGTTGTGGAGTGATTTTGCTATGACCGCAGACAGGACAGGTACTGCTGCATCAATTCAAAGTGACAGGAGACAACATTTGTCCAGTATGGTTACTAACTATTTTTCATCCCTTATCGATGTTCTACCTCAACCGTCATTCCTATTTGATTACTGGGCATCCAAAATAGACACCTGGCCAGAATTGGCAGAATATGCATTGCAGGAGCTTGCTTGCCCGGCAGCTAGTGTCCTATCAGAAAGAGTATTCAGTGCTGCAGGTTCAATATTAACCGAAAAAAGGACTCGTCTGGCTACCCAAAATGTTGATGATCTAACCTTCATTAAAATGAACCACAACTGGATTTCCAATTTTTTTGCCCCAGCTTGCTCGGCCGAAACCTAGCTTTCCTATGAAAAGGTATTGCCTGTGGACTACTCTGAAAGACTTTACCAATCTCGTAATTTGCAGCAGCTGATTGTCCAGCGTACGACATGTTTACAACTCCCTAAATGGCCAAACTCCCCACACGGGGCCGTGGTATCGCCACTTGGCGCAAGCACCCGTGAGAGTGCTGTTTGTCTGAAGAGGTGGGTGTGCCCGCTTTTGGTGGATGGCACTGCCACTGGGTCCCTCATAGTACAATATAGTGTCTCTGGCGGTGGTGGTACGCACTCAACGTCAGACACACTGTTGTAACATGAGGGGCCCTGGGCCTGTACCGCTGGCCACAAGATAGTTCCCCCACCCCCAGCTCAAACATTGCTCTACCACTTGCACAATTATCTCTCACAGTTCCACCAATGTTTAGTCTATGCGCTGACATCCGTAAATTCCTGCCACTGACAATACCATTGTGTTGACATGTATGATGGTACTTAACATAGTCAGGGGCAGTGTCCTATATTTACCCAAGTAAATACTTTGTGCCAAATTACTAGGTCTAAAACTACGCAGAGGAGCCCACCCCTGTACCTAATGATTGCACCCTTTTGTGTTTTCGTTTTGTTGTAATGTATTGTTTGGGACTACTAACTGGCAGACACTCATTACAATCGGCCTCCGCTGACAACACCAATGCTGCCTGTGTACCCCTGCAAGAGAATTCAAAGTGCCTACAGCCCAATTTTATTATGTTAGGCCTTCGAAGCCTGTCTGCGGTCCCTCCTTCCACTAGGCCTCCACTGACCTGTCTACTGCTGCCCGTGTACCCCTGGAACCAATTATAAAGTGCCTACAGCCCAATTTTATTATGTTAGGCCTTCGAAGCCTGTCTGCGGTCCCTCCTTCCACTAGGTCTCCACTGACCAGACCACTGCTGCACGTGTACCCCTGGAACCAATTATAAAGTGCCTACAGCCCAATTTTATTATGTTAGGCCTTCGAAGCCTGTCTGCGGTCCCTCCTTCCACTAGGTCTCCACTGACCAGACCACTGCTGCACGTGTACCCCTGGAACCAATTATAAAGTGCCTACAGCCCAATTTTATTATGCTAGGCCTTCGAAGCCTGTCTGCGGTCCCTCCTTCCACTAGGCCTCCACTGACCTGTCTACTGCTGCCCGTGTACCCCTGGAACCAATTATAAAGTGCCTACAGCCCAATTGTATTATGTTAGGCCTTCGAAGCCTGTCTGCGGTCCCTCCTTCCACTAGGCCTCCACTGACCTGTCTACTGCTGCCCGTGTACCCCTGGAACCAGTTATAAAGTGCCTACAACCCAATTTTATTATGTTAGGCCTTCGAAGCCTGTCTGCGGTCCCTCCTTCCACTAGGTCTCTACTGACCAGACCACTGCTGCCCGTGTACCCCTGGAACCAATTATAAAGTGCCTACAGCCCAATTTTATTATGTTAGGCCTTCGAAGCCTGTCTGCGGTCCCTCCTTCCACTAGGCCTCCACTCACCTGTCTACTGCTGCCCTTGTACCCCTGGAACCAATTATAAAGTTCCTACAGCCCAATTTTATTATGTTAGGCCTTCGAAGCCTGTCTGCGGTCCCTCCTTCCACTAGGCCTCCACTGACCTGTCTACTGCTGCCCGTGTACCCCTGGAACCAATTATAAAGTGCCTACAGCCCAATTTTATTATGTTAGGCCTTCGAAGCCTGTCTGCGGTCCCTCCTTCCACTAGGCCTCCACTGACCTGTCTACTGCTGCCCGTGTACCCCTGGAACCAATTATAAAGTGCCTACAGCCCAATTTTATTATGTTAGGCTTTCGAAGCCTGTCTGCGGTCCCTCCTTCCACTAAGCCTCCACTGACCTTTCTACTGCTGCCCGTGTACCCCTGAAACCAATTATAAAGTGCCTACAGCCCAATTTTATTATGTTAGGCCTTCGAAGCCTGTCTGCGGTCCCTCCTTCCACTAGGCCTCCACTGACCTGTCTACTGCTGCCTGTGTACCCCTGGAACCAGTTATAAAGTGCCTACAGCCCAATTTTATTATGTTAGGCCTTCGAAGCCTGTCTGCGGTCCCTCCTTCCACTAGGTCTCCACTGACCAGACCACTGCTGCCCGTGTACCCCTGGAACCAATTATAAAGTGCCTACAGCCCAATTTTATTATGTTAGGCCTTCGAAGCCTGTCTGCGGTCCCTCCTTCCACTAGGCCTCCACTGACCTGTCTACTACTGCCCGTGTACCCCTGGAACCAATTATAAAGTGCCTACAGCCCAATTTTATTATGTTAGGCCTTCGAAGCCTGTCTGCGGGCCCTCCTTCCAATAGTTCTCCACTGACCAGACCAATGCTGGCCGTGTACCCCTGGAACCCAGCTGAAAGTGCATGGAGCCTACTTTTTTTCTTTGTTTTATATTTATAAAGCCCAGATGAACTACTCTGTACCACGGTTCAAGCTACCCAGTTGTCACTTCTTTTGCGAGAAAAGCCATCCCAGCCCTCCACCGGCATGAAAAATTCTGCATTGTCATAGCACTCAGGCAATCAAACAGTAGAAAGGTGCACCTGACCTGACAAGAGACGCATGGACCAGTAGGCATGTCCACAAAAAAGTTACGTGTCCATTACGGCGCACTGGGTTAATGTGTTGGATGCATGGTCCACAGGGGACAGCCTACAAAGTCTGTCTGCAGTCCCTAATTGAAATTGTCCTCCGTTGACCACACCACTGCTGCCCGTGTACCCCTGGAGCCAATTTTAAAGTGCCTACAGACAAATTTTGTTATGTTAGGCCTACTACGCCTGTTTGTGGTCCCTCCTTCCAATACTCCTCCACTGACCACACCACTGCTGCCCGTGTACCCCTGGAACCTATTTTTAATTGCATAGAGCATCCTTTTTTTAATAGTAGGCATGCAAAGTCTGTCTGCGGTCCATAATTGAAATAGTCCTCCACTGACCAGACCAATGCTGCCTGTGTACCCCTGTAACCTTATTTAAACTGCATTGAGCCACATTTTTGGTTTAAGGCCTGCTACCTGTGTCTGTCAGCGCCACTCAATACAGCTGTCCTCCTTTGAAAAAAGCTGAGCGTCAATAGTCTGGTTTTCAGCCTCTAGGAATTTGAAAACTGCATTGGGGCTACTACTTCGGTATTGCCTAATAACGGTGTCTGCCGCTCCAAGGTGTTCCCCAGGCTTCCTCGCCATTGCTTCAATCTTCTGACTCTCGTTTAGTAGTTGTTGAAAACTACACTGCATTAAGCCTACAAATTGGGTATGGGGTGTAGAGACGGTGTGTTCCACTCCAAGGTGTTCCCCAGGTTTCGTCTACATTGCTTCGGTCTTCCGACTCTCGTTTAGTAGTTGTAGAAAACTACACTGCATTAGGCCTACAAATTGGGTATGGGGTGTAGAGACGGTGTGTTCCACTCCAAGGTGTTCCCCAGGTTTCCTCTCCATTGCTTTGGTCTTCCGACTCTCGTTTAGTAGTTGTTGCAAACTACACTGCATTAGGCCTACAAATTGGGTATGGGGTGTAGAGACGGTGTGTTCCACTCCAAGGTGTTCCCCAGGTTTCGTCTACATTGCTTCGGTCTTCCGACTCTCGTTTAGTAGTTGTAGAAAACTACACTGCATTAGGCCTACAAATTGGGTATGGGGTGTAGAGACGGTGTGTTCCACTCCAAGGTGTTCCCCAGGTTTCGTCTACATTGCTTCGGTCTTCCGACTCTCGTTTAGTAGTTGTAGAAAACTACACTGCATTAGGCCTGCACATTGGGTATGGGGCGTAGAGACGGTGTGTTCCACTCCAAGGTGTTCCCCAGGTTTTCTCTCTATTGCTTCGGTCTTCCGACTCTCGTTTAGTAGTTGTTGAAAACTACACTGCATTAGGCCTTCACATTGGGTATGGGGTGTAGAAACGGTGTGTTCCACTCCAAGGTGTTCCCCAGGTTTCCTCTCCATTGCTTTGGTCTTCCGACTCTCGTTTAGTGGTTGTTGAAAACTACACTGCATTAGGCCTACTAGTTGGGTTGGGGCCTTCTATCTGTGTCTGCCGCTCCTTGCTGTTCTCCTACAGTGAACAAAGCTGTTCCGCCTGTTTACTACTCTTGCCAATTTTGAACTGCATTTAGACTACTTACAGATTTGGGCCTACTCTCTGTGTCAGCCTCTCATTCCAGTTGTCCTCCACTGAACAAAACAATGCCCCCTGGTTAGTCCTGTTAACAATTTTGAACTGCATTTAGCCCACTTTATTCTTTGGGCCTATATCTGTGTTTCCTCCTCATCCTGCCCATTGCCCAGCCAGTGATAGATGAGTCTGCTGGTACACTGACCCATAACGCAACATTCCCCATGCACGCTACACTGCAAGATTGTGACCCTGCTGAAAGTCAGGTCCCCCTTCCCGCATACCATACCACATTACACGGGGACAAAGATGAAGGTGCAGATGAAGGTGCAGGTTCCTTCATCAGGTGGGGGGAGGAATACTCGTTGGCGACGTCACTGGCACAGGGCCTCTCATAGTACGGAAAAGTGTTGCTGCCGGTGGGAGGCGTCCCCGCCGTGCAAACACACCGCTGTACTTTGAGGTGCCCTGTGCCAGTGCCTATGCCAACAAGTGGGCCCCCCTCTTGCTCAGGATCACAGCACTTGCAAAGTTGAAATACTTACCTCTCCCTGCTCCACTGCCGTGACGTGGTCCAGATGTCCTTGGCCCACTAATTGCTTGAACCAGACCTACCCCCCACAACTTTAGCCAAATGACCCCCAATTTCAAATGCCTTACAATTATTATAAGCTAAATTACGATTGACAAGCTTCAGTAGCAAGAATGGATGTTTTTGCCAATACAATGGGCTCTGTACATGTTTTCCTGGCCTCTTCTCACTACCGACTATGCTCCCACATTGACTTGCATTGGGTTTCGTGTTTCGGTCGATCCCCGACTTTTCGCGATAATCGGCCGATTCCACTCGACTCGACTTTTGAGATAGTCGGGTTTCGCGAAACCCGGCTCGACTCTAAAAAGGTCAAGGTCGCTCAACTCTAGTAATAAGTGATGATGATATACATAACAAAAGAGGAAACTATGTAACTAAGGATGGTGTTATACATAATAAGTGAGTACACTATACACTAAGGGACTGTGCTATACATGAGTGAGTACACTTTATACTAAGGGACTGTGTTAAACATAATAATCAATAATAACTTCTTCCTCCACCTCCCCCGATTCCTAAATCCATTATAACTCCTTCTTCCTCCCATCCCAATCCCCCACACCCCACATTGTCCTCCTCCCCTCGCATCCCATTATTGCCCTCTCCCCACCCCCATGATTGCCCTCTTCACCACCTCCATCATTGCTTTCGCCCCACCACCCCATTGTTGCCTATTCCACCACCTCCATCATTGTCTTCTTCTCCCCACCACTGCCATCATGGTCCTTTCCACTGCCACCATCATTGCCTTCTCCCCATCAATACCCATTCCATGACCTCCATCATTTTCCCATATCATCCTCATCATTTCCCTTTCCACCGCCATCATTGTCTTTTCTCCACCACCCCCATCATTACCCATTCCACCACTTCCATCATTGCCTCCTCCCCACCACCCCATCATTGTCCTTTCCACTGCCATCATCATTGTCTTCTTCCCACCACCCCATCATTACCCCTTCCACGACCTCCATCATTTCCTCCTCCCCCACCATCCCCATCATTGTCCTTTGCACCACCACCATCATTGTCTTTTCCCCTACCACCCCTATCATTGCCCATTACACCGGCTCCATCATTTCCTCCTTCCCACCAGCCCCCATTATTGCCCATTCACCACCTCCATCATTTCCTCCTCCTCCACCACCCCCATTATTGATCTTTACACCACCCCGTCAATGCTTTCTCCCCCAGCACCCCTATCATTGCCCTATCCATCAACCCAATCATTGCCTTCTGCCCCATCACCCCCATCATTGCCCTCTCCTCCACCTACACACACACAGACACACACACAGCACCATTCACCTCTCTGCATACACACACACACTCAAGCTCACCTCACCTATGCGCACGGTATCCTGAAGCCGCACCATTGCTGGCAGCTTCCTGTTTCACACAGACTTGGCGCTGAATGATGATGTCATTCAGCCACTGCTGTGTGAGACAGGAAGCATGGGCAGGAAACAGGACATATCCCTGCAGCTCCATTCTGCTGCCATTTTTTCTTGCAGGCAGCATAGCTGCAGGGATTGCTCCCTGCATGCTTCACATGAGGGCAATCTGGCCAGGGACCCCCCAGAACCTCAGGGCTGGATAAACTGGCCATATTGCTTCATTATTAGCCTCCCTGCAGGGGCCCTTCCAGAGCCTCTGGGCCCCGCTGCAGCCGCATCAGTTGAACAGTCGGTATGTCTGTCCATGGTGCAGAAGGATGCAGAGATCCTTCCTCTGTGCCCACTCCGCAAGCATGATTTGCACGATGTCCATACTATGTTGGCACAGGCTATGCAAAACGACATACTGCACCAGTGCTCATTGCTGCTGCCACGATCACTGCAACATGTGCAGAGTGGAATTTCACCATGTCGGAACATTGCAAATTAAAAGGTTAACCAATAGGCCAAAAGACCTTTTGAAGCAATGCAAGTCGATTATCTACAGGATGCAATCATCAGAAGTGAGCACATAGCGAATATGCTTTCTGCTGCAGTGCATCCAGGCCGGGATAGTGGTGGAGAAATTGCTGTACCTCCAGGTTGAGGAAGTGAGCCATGCAAGTCACGTGTGTGTTGTTGCCACGGTTTAGGGCCGGCAACAGGTTTGCACAGTTATAACATACGGCTTTTCCTGGCTCCAGGTTCAGTGGAGACAGCCTTTGCTTTAACTCGGCCTGGATAGCTGTCCAGAACTCTTGAGCTGCGTGACTGTGATCTCCAAGGCATATTAATTTGAACACTGCTTGATTGCGGTGAGTCCTGGCTGTGCAGTGCGGATATGGAGGAGGATTCTCTCTGCGTTGTTGGAAAGTGTGTCTCATACAGAGGTTTGCTCCACAAGCTGCATACTAGTGCAGTGTGACTAAGGCATGTTGATCGCGCATGTGCTGGTTCATGCATGTAGTCGTCAAATTGTTGCATTTTTTGCCTCTGAGTTTTTTAACAAATTAGTCAAAAAACGTAAGTTGGGTCATCTTTTGCTTTCTCAAAAAAGGCCTGTGCTAGGCAACCCTTGCTGCCTCTGCAAACTGGTTGACTAGCAGTTCCTTTTTCTCCACAGGATCTGTTCTGCGCCTTGCGCAGACGTGTACTATGGAGGACAGAGAATGAACTTCAATCCAATATTGCAGCCAGCATGCAGCCGGTGGGTAAAGAAAGGGTGAATCAAACACCCGAAAACCCCGCCTCCATGGCTGAAGATTGTTCCCTCCAAATTCAGGTGACAGTGTCCCTTTAAAAAAACAGGCAAGTGAACTTGGGAACCACTTTCTCAAGTGATGGTACAGTAGGCCTATGATTATGAAAGCCTATAACAGGGTCAACCACTTTACACGCTATACCATGCTATACAACAAAGAGAAATTAAATCTACTAACATGGTATGCTTTATAACAGACTATTATGCCCAGTTCTCGCATATGAAGGCATACTTTGTGAAAGCATGGTCTATCCTTCTAACGGATCCTATCATTACCAATTGTCTCCAGAAGAGTCCTAGCGTTACCATTCGATGCTCCAAGATCCTATGTGACTATTTGGTACGCAGCCACTACCCTAGGGAACAACTACTTTTTTGAGTAATTACAGTCTTGTGTGTGGATGTACTCCTTGCACGTCGCATTTTCCAATATAGACCGTATTGATATGTTCTATAATTCGTCTGGCACCAAAACCTATAAGATCAAGAAAAGCAATACATGCGCGTTAGGTTTGTAATATACTTTGCCACATGCTCCTGTAACCTTATTTATATTGGCTTAACTACACGCCAACTAAAGGTACGCATCAGGGAACACGTAATTGGAATCACTGCGGCAGCCGGCCACATGGACCCATCCACACCTAGGACTATACCGCGCCACTTTAGAACCATCACAACTGTAATGGCACACTACTTAAAGTGAGAGGCATAGACCGGATTTATATGAAAATTCGGGGGGGGGGGGGGGGGGAGGGGGTTGGAAATGAGTCAGAGACTAGCGCAAATAGAATCCAGATGGATTTGGTCACAAGACACACGTCACATGAGAGGATTGAATGGGAGCATTAGCTTTGTCCCCTTTCTTTAATTGCCTGCTGCATTAGAATGCATATGTACATAGTTTTATTGATTTTAACATGTTTTACATTTGTTGTTTAGAGGTGTCTACTCCAATTCCCGGGTGTTGGCATTCACGATTGAGATTGTACAAGTATTCCATCTGATGACTTCATTGTTTTTCGTCTATGTATCTTGGCAGTACAAAATTGGTTAGGATGTTGATATATCTTCATCTAGTATCTGGCAGGAATTGTGCTTGTTGGTCCTTTGCCACCTTTTCCTAATTAATTTATTTTTAGATATATAGCTACACTATGTTAATATAATGCATAATTATCATTGTTGTTTCTCTCATATGATACTTTTAGTACATACTTTGTATGGTATTGTTGACATGTTTTTCCCTCCCCACCACCCCAGCCCCAGGAAAACGTATATGGTCTGTTATGAAAATTCTTAATGTCCATTGCATAAGATATGTCCTCCACAGGTTCTTTACACTGTATTTCTATGATTGATATATATGAGTACCTGCCAGGGACTACATGATATTTCGTAGGTCATATGGGATGATGCAATAGAGTGGCGATAAAGCAATATCCTGCACATGACACTTTTTGCTTGGCTGATGTCTCTTTTGCTGCAAACTGTTTCTTGTCCTCCCAGTTTACATTGAATACATTACACAACACATGTGTTCCTGTGGATATGTGCCCTATTGTTCATATGTGTGTTTTTGTCTGTCCCCTTGTTCCTTTACATCTTATGTAGTTTTCAAATAAAGGTTTTACTTATTTTATTGGGATTTTGATCATTTTTCTATTCTCGCAAGTTTTGCTAGTATATTAGCGATTTATCCGTGATATAAGTCCCAAATGATATACATCGCATTACACATTGTGCACAATCATATGATGTACAAAATATGTTTTTTTCTATGATTCATTTATAGACTCACGACCGGTGCTGGCAACAGCCACAGTTATGGTTGAGGATGCAATGCTTGTCGTGGTTGTCTCACTCCGTGCCTGTGCGGGAAGCCAGAATGTAACCTCCTTGTCTTCTTCCTCTTCCACCCCCTATGCTGAGGTGCTCGGCTGCGTACCAGTGAGATCTACAACCTCATCATCAGCCTTTCTTTTCTCATACTGAGAGTCCCCCTCCTCCTTTTCCTGCCCTGAGACCACAGTACAGTCCGCGTGCAACTCCGGTATTTGAGTCTCATCAGGATCACCTCCACCTCGGTGGTTAATGTCTGGTGATGAGGGTCTGGATTCTGCTCGGACCCAACATGAAAAATTTTGGGCATCCGTGCAGATGCTTTGCTCCTCTGGTTTCTGTGAATCTTTGAAGCAGACCTCTGATGCCTCAACAGTCAGTTGGGCATTTGGAAGTTTGTGATGTTGGAAGCAACAAGGGTGATTCTGGTGCCACCTCTGAGGATTGTACTGTGTGTGATGTTAAGGTGGAGGAAGGAGAGGACAATTGATGCAGCGTTTGCCATCCACTGGAAAACATGCTCTTTCTGAGCCTCATCTATAAGGCTGGGTTCACACTGCATTCTGGCAGTCCGTTAGACGGACTACGTTACACCGCAGCATAAACGCGGTGTAACGTAGTCCGTTAAAGCCGCCATTAATTCCTATGTCGGACGCATCGCTAGCGCACGCCCACAATGGGCGTGCGCTAGGGATGTGCCGTCATTGAGTGATGGACCCTGAGACGTGGGCTGCAGCGTTTCCGGGTCCGTCACTGCTAGCGCAGATAGAGCTAGCAAATGCTCTATCTGCGCTAGCGAGATGGAGAATGTCTAAGCAATAATTAAAGAAGATGTGGAGGGCACCACTTGTATGATAATGAAGAAGGTTTTGAAAGAATGGGGTTCACCCATGGGCAGTATAAGCATATAACATGCAAAACACAAGAAAAAGAATGCCCATATACATAGGGAACACCCAAACAAATTAAATACTCAATTTATTATGAAAAAACATGACACTACAAACACAGCAATTTAAAAACATTTAAAACAGTTCTGAAAATCCACAAAGGCCATGTCCAATAATATGGATCATGGACATCCCGTAACTACCAAAAATAGGCTCGATGCTGTGTACATGGACTCAACAATAAATGTTAAATACAGGAAAAAATATCAATAAAAGCAGCCCCCATCTATTATACCATATACAATATGTGGTGGGAAAGTGTATATACAGTGGGGCAAAAAAGTATTTAGTCAGTCAGCAATAGTGCAAGTTCTTTTCCACTTAAAAAGATGAGAGGCGTCTGTAATTTACATCATAGGTAGACCTCAACTATGGGAGACAAACTGAGAAAAAAAAAATCCAGAAAATCACATTGTCTGTTTTGTTAACATTTTATTTGCATATTATGGTGGAAAATAAGTATTTGGTCAGAAACAAAATTTCATCTCAATACTTTGTAATATATCCTTTGTTGGCAATGACAGAGGTCAAACGTTTTCTGTAAGTCTTCACAAGGTTGCCACACACTGTTGTTGGTATGTTGGCCCTTTCCTCCATGCAGATCTCCTCTAGAGCAGTGATGTTTTTGGCTTTTCGCTTGGCAACACGGACTTTCAACTCCCTCCAAAGGTTTTCTATAGGGTTGAGATCTGGAGACTGGCTAGGCCACTCCAGGACCTTGAAATGCTTCTTACGAAGCCACTCCTTCGTTGCCCTGGCGGTGTGCTTTGGATCATTGTCATGTTGAAAGACCCAGCCACGTTTCATCTTCAATGCCCTTGCTGATGGAAGGAGGTTTGCACTCAAAATCTCACGATACATGGCCCCATTCATTCTTTCATGTACCCGGATCAGTCGTCCTGGCCCCTTTGCAGAGAAACAGCCCCAAAGCATGATGTTTCCACCACCATGCTTTACAGTAGGTATGGTGTTTGATGGATGCAACTCAGTATTCTTTTTCCTCCAAACACGACAAGTTGTGTTTCTACCAAACAGTTCCAGTTTGGTTTCATCAGACCATAGGACATTCTCCCAAAACTCCTCTGGATCATCCAAATGCTCTCTAGCAAACTTCAGACGGGCCCGGACATGTACTGGCTTAAGCAGTGGGACACGTCTGGCACTGCAGGATCTGAGTCCATGGTGGCGTAGTGTGTTAGTTATGGTAGGCCTTGTTACATTGGTCCCAGCTCTCTGCAGTTCATTCACTAGGTCCCCCCGCGTGGTTCTGGGATTTTTGCTCACCGTTCTTGTGATCATTCTGACCCCACGGGGTGGGATTTTGCGTGGAGCCCCAGATCGAGGGAGATTATCAGTGGTCTTGTATGTCTTCCATTTTCTAATTATTGCTCCCACTGTTGATTTCTTCACTCCAAGCTGGTTGGCTATTGCAGATTCAGTCCTCCCAGCCTGGTGCAGGGCTACAATTTTGTTTCTGGTGTCCTTTGACAGCTCTTTGGTCTTCACCATAGTGGAGTTTGGAGTCAGACTGTTTGAGGGTGTGCACAGGTGTCTTTTTATACTGATAACAAGTTTAAACAGGTGCCATTACTACAGGTAATGAGTGGAGGAAAGAGGAGACTCTTAAAGAAGAAGTTACAGGTCTGTGAGAGCCAGAAATCTTGATTGTTTGTTTCTGACCAAATACTTATTTTCCACCATAATATGCAAATAAATTGTTAAAAAAACAGACAATGTGATTTTCTGGATTTTTTTTTCTCAGTTTGTCTCCCATAGTTGAGGTCTACCTATGATGTAAATTACAGACGCCTCTCATCTTTTTAAGTGGTGGAACTTGCACTATTGCTGACTGACTAAATACTTTTTTGCCCCACTGTATATGCATATATGTCCTGTACAAAAAAAAAAAATCTGCGTACATGGACACAAATAAATATACGCAGGCTTTTTTAGCACACAATAAAGACCCATTTCATGGGATCTGAGCACTGGCCTCCTTCTCTGTCTCTTCATTTGTTAGGTGGATAACAGGTTTTGTATAGCAACCAGACTGAGGCATTGGAGCAGATACACACAGTTGGGTCATTAGATAGTGTCATTTAAGTTTTCTTTCAAGACCTTGTTTTACATCTTGGATACTATGATCACCTTTTTGTCCGAGCATGGGCTTTATTGTGTGCTAAAAAAGCCTGCGTATATTTATTTGTGTCCATGTACGCAGATTTTTTTTTTGTACAGGACATATATGCATATATATACCCTTTCCCACCACATATTTTATATGGTACTGTGAATAGATGGGGGTTGCTCTTATTGATATTTTTTCCTGTATTTAACATTTATTGTTGAGTCCATGTACACAGCATCGAGCATATTTTTGGTTGTTACGGGATGTCCATGATCCATATTATTGGCCATGGCCTTTGTGGATTTTCAGAACTATTTTAAATGTTTTTAAATTGCTGTGTTTGTAGTGTCATGTTTTTTTCATAATAAATTGAGTGTTTAATTTGTTTGGGTGTTCCCTATGTATATGGGCATTCTTTTTCTTGTGTTCAGAGCGATGGAGAATGTCGGCACTTGCGTCAGCAGCCCGTTCACGTATGTGTTGAACGGGCTGCTGTTTAACGCAATGTGAACCTGGCCTAAGGCATAACGCTGTGTGGCTGCCAAAGAAAGGGAGTGGAGTAGCCCGTCCAGTAACAGATGTTGACTATGGTCTTTAGATAGGACAAGACAGTGTTTGTTCATTTGAGCATTCATTAACATTAACACCTAACCCATGTACCCCTCAAACACCAAGCCTATTCCCTTATCCACCACAACCTCGCTTTTTCCCACTCATGCACATGCAAGCAGGTTACGAGATGCAGTGACCGACAAGAGGCAGATCAAGGGTTAACATAAACTGATTTTTATAAACAGGGTCTTACAGTACTCCACACAGGGAGATAGGGAAAACATGAGGCAAAATGTGGGCAGAATAGGAAAAACGTGAGGTAAAATGCAGGTAAAATAGGGAAAACGTGAGGTAAAATGCAGGTGAAACAAAGAAAGTCGTTCGCAATAAAGTCACTTATCCATCAGGCATCTTCCTGACAGGAATTATTCCGGAGAAGATAATGGCACCAACAGCTGTCGACGCAACGTGGATCCGGTCTGGTCCTCGGAAGATGGTGATGAGCCGTAAAGCGGACCAGCCATTGCTATAATGCATCCTGTGTGAACAGAGGCCACAGTTTACAGAGCCATCTAGGGCCCAGCTGCACCCTGAAAAAATGACGTGCCCAAAAACATAACAATGTATGTAAGGTATTGGTTGGTATTATTGCCATAATATTTAAGCTGGCAACCCACGCCAAAGGTCCTTACGTATTGCCAGTCCTACTCTAACAAAAAAAACCATAAGAGGAAAAAAAAACCTCCACTAATCTTGACAAAAAAAACAGTACACAGGCAAAGATGCTTACCTGTCCAAGGACTCCAAACAATTACATTAACCAAAGTGCAGCGGACCCAAGTTAAGATGGTGGATGACAGATGCACAGGTGCAATAATACCGATAATACAGCCAGCCTACAATCAGGATTTGGCCGCCTGGCACACCTGTGCAAAATGATCTGTATGTGGCATGTTCACACAGAAATGCAGAGCATATGGCTCAAGGCCTATTAGTGACCCCACAAAGCGGGCCAGCCATTGCTATTATAGCTACCTAGACTTGCGGTGCTGTGCTCCCTGCTGGCATAACCTCAGATGAACTCGAGCGTGAGAAAATATTCAGAAAAATTGCCTCGCTCGAGCCCCCAAATTTGGCACATACACACTACTAACATTAATAATGAGGAATATGCCAAAAAAAAGGGATATGAAAAGGTTTACTGTATGTAAACCATATCTAATATGTCGGGTTTGGGAAGGAGATAGCAAAAGCCAGCAATTGAATTAACGGCTTTTCTGCTACAGTATCTAGCGCTGTATGAAATATACAGTATATATATATATATATATATATATATATATATATATATATATATATATATATATATATATGTGTGTGTGTCTCACTGGCATATATACATATATACATATATATATATATATATATATATATATATATATATACCCCTATACTATGTGTAGACATTTATTTTAGCTATTCTAGTCTAACCTGTCAGTGTGATTTTACTGTAAACCGCACTGAATTGCCGGCTTTTCTATAGAGCACAGCTGCGTATTTCTCACAAGTCACACTGTTGGTCCGTGTGTAATCCGTATTTTTCTCGCCCCCATTGACTTTCATTGGCTGATTTTTTGCGCAATACGCTGACAAATGCCGCAAGGTGTGATTTTCTATGGCCGTACAATACTGCATAATACGGATGCGTAAAATACGGCAGATAGGAGCTGCCCCATAGAAAATCATTGGTCCGTGTGCAATGCGCATTTTCTGCGCCTCTCATACATCCGTAAAACTTGCTAGTGTGACCCCGGCCTTATGGTGTTTTTTTGTTAGAGCAGGACTGGCAATACGTAAGGACCCTTGGCGTTGGTTGCCAGCTTAACCCCTTCATGACCCAACCTATTTTGACCTTAAAGGCCGGCTTCACACTCAGCGTATGAAAATACGGTCCGTATATTACGGCCGTAATACGCTGAAAAGTCCTGAAAATAGTGGTCCGTAGCTCCTCCGTAGGCAGGGTGCAGGGGCGGATTATCAGAGGGTCAATATGGGCGGTAGCCCAGGGCCCAGTGGTCTGGGGGGGCCCTGGGCTACCGCACAGATTGACCCTCTGATAATCATCTGTGAATGCCGGCGGCCGCCGCCGGCATTTATGTGCCCCCCCGCCATACCCGGTGGGCAGAGAGAGGGGGCCCGCATCGGGCCCCTTCTCATCTGCTCACCGGGCCCCTTCCGGTGCTGCGGCGGTTTCCTATTGATGTGCGGGCGCGCTCCCGCACGTCAATAGTTAACAACAGCCGCCAGCCAATTGGAGGCTGGCGGCTGATGTCGGCCGCAGGCGCACACGTCGCCGGCGTCTGACCTCATTGTCAGTCGCCGGCGAGTGTGCTCTGCTGCAGGGAGCTCAACGCTGGAGCGTGGACAGGTGAGGAGACTTTTTTTTTTTTTTTGGTTTTTGTTTTTTTTTATAACGGTGGACACACTTAGGGCAATGCTGGAGGACACTGGGGCAATGCTGGAGGACACTAGGGCAGATGGCTGGAGGACACTGGGGCAATGCTGGAAGACACTGGGGCAGATGGCTGGAGGACACTGGGGCAGATGGCTGGAGGACACTGGGGCAATGCTGGAAGACACTGGGGCAGATGGCTGGAGGACACTGGGGCAGATGGCTGGAGGACACTGGGGCAATGCTGGAGGACACTGGGGCAATGCTGGAGGACACTGGGGCAGATGGCTGGAGGACACTGGGGCAGATTGCTGGAGGACACTGGGGCAGATTGCTGGAGGACACTGGGGCAGATGGCTGGAGGACACTGGGGCAATGCTGGAGGACACTGGGGCAGATGGCTGGAGGACACTGGGGCAATGCTGGAGGACACTGGGGCAGATGGCTGGAGGACACTGGGGCAGATTGCTGGAGGACACTGGGGCAGATTGCTGGAGGACACTGGGGCAATGCTGGAGGACACTGGGGCAGATGGCTGGAGGACACTGGGGCAATGCTGGAGGACACTGGGGCAGATTGCTGGAGGACATTGGGGTAATGCTGGAGGACACTGGGGCAGATGGCTGGAGGACACTGGGGCAGATTGCTGGAGGACACTGGGGCAGATGGCTGGAGGACACTGGGGCAATGCTGGAGGACACTGGGGCAGATGGCTGGAGGACACTGGGGCAATGCTGGAGGACACTGGGGCAGATGGCTGGAGGACACTGGGGCAGATTGCTGGAGGACACTGGGGCAGATTGCTGGAGGACACTGGGGCAGATGGTTGGAGGACACTGGGGCAATGCTGGAGGACACTGGGGCAATGCTGGAGGACACTGGGGCAGATGGCTGGAGGACACTGGGGCAGATTGCTGGAGGACACTGGGGCAGATTGCTGGAGGACACTGGGGCAGATGGCTGGAGGACACTGGGGCAGATGGCTGGAGGACACTGGGGCAATGCTGGAGGACACTGGGGCAGATGGCTGGAGGACACTGGGGCAATGCTGGAGGACACTGGGGCAGATGGCTGGAGGACACTGGGGCAGATGGCTGGAGGACACTGGGGCAATGCTGGAGGACACTGGGGCAGATGGCTGGAGGACACTGGGGCAGATGGCTGGAGGACACTGGGGCAATGCTGGAGGACACTGGGGCAGATGGCTGGAGGACACTGGGGCAATGCTGGAGGACACTGGGGCAGATGGCTGGAGGACACTGGGGCAGATGGCTGGAGGACACTGGGGCAAGGCTGGAGGACACTGGGGCAATGCTGGAGGACACTGGGGCAGATGGCTGGAGGACACTGGGGCAGATTGCTGGAGGACACTGGGGCAGATGGCTGGAGGACACTGGGGCAGATTGCTGGAGGACACTGTGGCAGATGGCTGGAGGACACTGGGGCAATGCTGGAGGACACTGGGGCAGATGGCTGGAGGACACTGGGGCAATGCTGGAGGACACTGGGGCAGATGGCTGGAGGACACTGGGGCAGATTGCTGGAGGACACTGGGGCAGATGGCTGGAGGACACTGGGGCAATGCTGGAGGACACTGGGGCAGATGGCTGGAGGACACTGGGGCAATGCTGGAGGACACTGGGGCAGATGGCTGGAGGACACTGGGGCAGATTGCTGGAGGACACTGGGGCAGATGGCTGGAGGACACTGGGGCAATGCTGGAGGACACTGGGGCAATGCTGGAGACACTGGGGCAGATTGCTGGAGGACACTGGGGCAGATTGCTGGAGGACTCTGGGGCAGATGGCTGGAGGACTCTGGGGCAGATTGCTGGAGGACACTGGGGCAGATGGCTGGAGGACACTGGGGCAATGCTGGAGGACACTGGGGCAATGCTGGAGGACACTGGGGCAGATGGCTGGAGGACACTGGGGCAGATGGCTGGAGGACACTGGGGCAATGCTGGAGGACACTGGGGCAGATGGCTGGAGGACACTGGGGCAGATGGCTGGAGGACACTGGGGCAGATGGCTGGAGGACACTGGGGCAGATAGCTGGAGGACACTGGGGCAGATTGCTGGAGGACACTGGGGCAGATTGCTGGAGGACACTGGGGCAATGCTGGAGGACACTGGGGCAGATTGCTGGAGGACACTGGGGCAGATTGCTGGAGGACACTGGGGCAATGCTGGAGGACACTGGGGCAATGCTGGAGGACACTGGGGCAGATTGCTGGAGGACACTGGGGCAGATGGCTGGAGGACACTGGGGCAGATTGCTGGAGGACACTGGGGCAGATGGCTGGAGGACACTGGGGCAGATTGCTGGAGGACACTGGGGCAGATTGCTGGAGGACACTGGGGCAGATTGCTGGAGGACTCTGGGGCAGATTGCTGGAGGACTCTGGAGCAGATTGCTGGAGGACACTGGGGCAGATTGCTGGAGGACTCTGGGGCAGATTGCTGGAGACACTGGGGCAATGCTGGAGACACTGGGGGAAATGCTGGACATACTGGGGCAGATTGCTGGACACACGGTTGGTAATATTCTGGACACACTGTCTGGGGGCAATATGCTGGACACACTGGGGCACTATGCTGGACATACTGGGGCAGATTGCTGGACACACTGGGGGTAATATGCTGGACACACTGGGGCAGATTGCTGGACACACTGGGGCAGATTGCTGGACACACTGTCTGGGGGCAATGCTGGACACACTGGGGGCAATATGCTGGAGACACTGGGGCAGATTGCTGGACACTGGGGCAATATGCTGGACATACTGGGGCAGGTTGCTGGACACACTGGGGGCAGGACTTGAGGCGTGGGCAGAATGTAGACACGGGGCATGATTGGAGACACGGGGCAGAATGAAAGACATGGGGCAGGATTGGATCATGGGGCAGGATGGATACGATGGAGACAG